>NC_134357.1:374237273-374537273 GCF_048569485.1 Anomaloglossus baeobatrachus | reverse complement strand
TCTGTAGGTGTCCTCACCAAACTACACATAAACTCTCCGAGAACTCTTCCAGAAAAATTCTCGAGCTTTCCACTGACTTCCATTATACTCTGTACACGACTCGAGCATGTCTGAGTGTCCGACTGCTAGTCATGAGTACCAAGCACCCAAGCATGATAGTCCTCGCTCATCACTACTCGTTACGAGTACTGAGCACAAAAGCATGGTAGTGCTCGCTCATCACTATTTGTTACGAGTATTAAGCACCATAACATGATAGTGCTCACTCATCACTAGTCGTTACGAGTACCAAGCACCCGAGCATGGTAGTGTTCGCTCATCACTACTCGTTACAAGTACTGAGCACCACAGCATGGTAGTGCTCGCTCATCACTACTTGTTACAAGTACTGAGCACCCGAGCATGGTAGTGCTTACACATCACTAGTCGTCACGAGTACCAAGCACCAGAGGATGGTAGTGCTCGCTCATCACTAGTCGTTACGAGTATCAAGCACCACAGCATGGTAGTACTCTCTCATCACTAGTCGTTACAAGTACCGAGCACCAGAACATGGTAATACTCGCTCATTACCAGTTACCACCTATCCTGTTTTCACAGTACAACACCTTTAACCCTTTCTTATCTAAAGCCCACACCCTTGTATAAACTTGCCTGAAAACTAAATTTCTGTCTTTCATTGGTGCTTGAGAACATTTCTCCCTGCTGCAGAATGTATACACTATATTTCAATATCTGTTGCAACATTTAATCTGAAAGTAACATCTAAAGGTCCATTCCAACTCAAGGTGCAAATGCACATTATTACTAGTTTACAGTCGACAACATGTACTCGACAACATGTACTTCCAAGTGTTAATGCAAAAAATCTAATACCCCTACTAATGCTAAAGCTGCAACCTATAGCCAAATTAAAAGACGGATCCACTTCAATCAGGAAGACGATGTAGAGCAACCAAATAATTTTATTGGATAGTTTTGGGGGTTTGACGGGAGAATGTAATTACATTTCTGGTGATATCAATGGAAAATCTAGTAACATTAATGCCTATTTACCATTGGTTAGACCTATCTGCATTGTTAGTCTCTATGCTATGTAGTCTGGTAATTTGTGCTGCTATAGTAACCTTGGACTGTTTGGTATATGATTTATGGATATGTGTTCTGCCACAGCTGCCTCTACCTGTCACACTGACACACTACAGGATTCATGCATGTCAGCTGCCATAGAGGTCTGAACATGGGCATAACTATCAAGGTAGCACCCAGGCATGGCACCTGTTATGGGACCCAGCAGTCAAGAGTGTTCACCTTAAATTTCAGGTACATTCTTGTGAAACTAGAAATTACATTAACACAGCAAATAATGAAATAAATTAAAAGTGTCCAATTTTTTTTTAACATGTTAATGGAGAAATCATAGTTTTGCCTCAAATGTGCAGGTCATCAGCCATGCATTTTTAATCAGCCACATTTGCTAAATTCTCTAAGGCCCAAATATTAACAAATATTAAGTTTACTAAGAGAAAATAAAATTAAAAATTACATGGTTTTATGCATCTCAAGGGTTCTGCATTTTTGTCACTGTTCCCTGAACCTCAAGGATTTGGTTTCTACAGGCTTTTCTACAGGCTCTGTTTCCCATGCGTTCAATAGTTATGTTGCCACAAGGCGCTTTCTCAGGCAGTTAGGCAGTTTTACATCCTAACACATCCAAGTGCTCTCACTAGACCATTACGCTACACAATTCAGTTTAGTCAAAGACTCATACACCACATCTGAGGTCTACAGGACAACTGGACCTAAGTGCAGTCTCTCCCAGCTCACAATTACCAGTCCAACCTCTTTACAGGACTCAACTTTAGCCCTTTCTTTATCTGAGTTCACCACTGGCTGACTATTTCCACAGTTCCAACAGGATCTACAGAACTAACTATTGGGACTGGTGAGATATCGAGGAGGTCATTGACTAGCCGGCAACCCACACAGAACACTCGCAGGCCTAACCCCTACATGGCACAAGTTTATCATCCCCAGACCACTGCCTGTCAATTATTAGAGCTCACTGTTGACTCGTATAGAAAATTATCAATCTTCACTTATCAAAGTCTAACAACTTTCCACTCCAAGAACAGCTCACGCTTAAAGAGGTTGTCCACTACTTTGACATTGATGGCCTATCCTTAGGATAGGTCATCAATGTCTGATTGGCCGGGGTCCAACATGTTGCACCCCGTCAATCAGCTGATCTCAGTCCCAGCTGCAGCAGCCTATGGCCGGAAATGCTCAGTTTTGGCGCTGCTTCGTCTTCTGATAGTGGCCGCAGCCGGTTACTGCACATCCGCCTCCCAAGCGGCCGCTATCAGAAGACGGAGCAGCTCTGAAACTGAGCATTTCCTGCCATAGGCTGCCGCCGGGACCAAAATCAGCTGAAAGGCGGGGGTGCGGCCTGTCGGACCCGGCCAATCAGACATTAATGACCTATCCTAAGGATAGGCCATCAATTTTAAAGTAGTGGACAACCCCTTTAAGTGACCAGTGGCTAGAGGGACTATCTAACAACTCCAGTGATATAGACCTCACTAAATACTACTCTTACCAACTGCACTTCAGTGTAGCACCTCATATAGTAATCAATACTGTCCCTAAATTGCTCCCCAAATCCTCCTTTTATGGCTCTCTTTTGTTCCATCTAACATCATAGTGATGTTATACCACTACTGTCTGTCACCCTGTTTAGTATTAGGCCTAGCCAGTCCTCCTTACTTTCCCTGTTACTGTCCCCCAAATCACATCACCATACAATAGTCCCACCTCCTGTTCACCAGTCTCTTACATAATGTCCTCTCGGTTTCTGCTGCAGATGGGACACCTACCTGCACCAAAAAAACAATTCCACAGTAGTACAATATCAGATATATACAATGTCAGTGATAACCCCTGTGAGATAGTTGGACCAGTCAAGGACTCTTGGCTCTTGGGATGCTTTTTGTCCCAACCCATCCATTTTCAGAAACCCCTGGCTTTTAGCTATGTTTGTGGAGGGAAGCCTTTAGATTTTGCCTAGGTTCAGTGGAAAACATTTGAGGGAATTTACTAACACTGTTATGTAATACAATAGTCTTTAAAGGGAATTTGTCAGCAGGTTTTTGCTAACTCATCTGAGAGCAGTATGATGAAGGCAAAAATATTCTGAATCCAATGATGTATCACTTAGATTACTGAGTGCAACTATTCTGACACAATCAAAATTTTCAGATTTAGCCATGTAGCAGAGCTGAGAGAGCTGTCCCCACCCACACCAGGTTTTCTACAGAGATTGTACATTGAAAGTGAAGTGTCAATCAGATGAGGGGGGGGGTGTCAGACTGCCCTGCAGGTGACATTGAAGTCCCAATGAGAAGTCCTGCTGGTTAAACAAACCTATCAAATAAACAGATTGGATCTTGACAAGACAGGCATTCCTGAATTCTATGTTTTAACCCTTGCATCATGCTGTCTTCAGATTACATAGGAAAAACCTGCTTACTGATTCCCTTTAATGTCCGTGCCAGTGCACTTTGGCGTAACTTACAGTAAATTTGTTGGGATGTAGGGCACACTGCTCCCTTCTGCTACATCACATTTACTTCTATTCCTTTTGAAAAGTGAAAGGGGAAATGCAGTGTTGCAAAATTCTTGGGCAAATGCAGCTTGTGGATAAGTATCTATTTTTTTGCCAGTAAAGTGGCATAAAGCCCTACATAACGTTCCCATATTATTTTATTTATTGATTTGTGTGAGTTAAGAATTGGATCTGTTGAATGAGAAGTTTTACTAACTGTCACAGTGTCGGTTGTGGCTGAGCTATTTCTGTAAAGGTTGTGTTATTCCCAGGCTTTATGCTGGCTTTAATCCATAGCCTGGCAACAACTCATACAACTCCCATATTTTTATATACATTCCCGAGGGAGACAGCACCCAGTGGCTCAGATATAGAAACAATCTATTTTAGATATATCTGTCATTTTTGTTTGCTACAATAATAACAACAGTAATTATGACTCTACCAGTGAAAAATGTTAAAGGGAACCTGACAGCTGATACATGCTACCCGGATCCACGGGCATGTGTCAGACTGCTGCTTGATTTCAGACATGTATGTTTAAGACTACATTCACACTTGCGTTGTTTTGCATCAGTTGCAATCCATCGCTTTGAGGAAATACGGTATCCTGCAATATAATTTGCAGGAATCTGGTTTTTCCTCCATAGACTTTTATTACCAACGGATTGTGACTGATGGCATTGCGTTGCATCTGTCCCGGGAAGGATCCGTCGTGGAGTGACTGACCATCGGGTGGGAGAAACTTACAACAATGCAACGTTTTTGTGTGCGGCGCATCAGTTTTTCACTGTGAGCATGCCCACAGTAAAAAACCATGATCGACTGTAAATTCAGTTCCAGTTCCAGAGGCCGGAATGATCAGCTGATCGGCCGGCGGCTGGCTTTTGTGAACGATCAGCTGATCGGCCGCCTTTTGTGAATGATCAGCTGATCGGCCGGCGGCCGGCTTTTGTGAACGATCAGCTGATCGGCCGCCTTTTGTGAACGATCAGCTGATCGGCCGGCGGCCGGCTTTTGTGAAAGATCAGCTGATCGTCTGGCTTTTGTGAACGATCAGCTGATACCCTTTCAAACAGTAAAAAACAAACAAAAAAAACCCAACGGATTCGATTTTTTTTATAGCATCAGTCACATCAGTTGTGCCACTATCTGCAACGCATCCATTGCATCAGTCACACAACTGATTGTGACTGATGCAAAAAGACGGAAGTGTGAATGTAGCCTTACCTCTTCACTACACGGCGATCTTCCATTTTAAGTTTTTCCCTCCCCTTCTTCCAAGAGTCATCACTTTTTTTTTCCATCAACATACATCCATATGAGGGCTTGTTTTTTGCTAGACGAGTTGTACTTTTGAATGAAACCATTAATTTGATCATATAGTGTATTCAAAAATGGAAAAAAAAAATTCCAAGTGTAGTGAAAGTGCAAAACAAGTGCAATTCCATAGTTTTTTTTTTTATTTACCATGTTCACTATATGGTAAAACTGACTTGGCAGTATGAGTTAGGATTTATGATAGGTCCCTATAGTGGAAAAAAAAGGCGCTTTTGTCACCATTTTCCGAGAACTGTAATGTTCTTATTTTTCGGGATCTGGAGCTGTGTGATAGCTTATTTTTTACCGCACTGAGTTGACATTCTTACAAATACCATTTTTGGGTAGATGCAGTGTTTTGATCGCCTCTTATTGCGTTTTATTGCAATGTTGCAGCTGCCAAAAAAACATTCTAGCGGTTTCAATTTTTTTACGTTACACAGATTAATTTATTTTATATTTTGATAGACCAGACATTTCTGAACTCGGCAATGCCAGTTATTTTTAATTTTTTTGTTTAGTTTTCAATGGGGCAAAAGGGGGTAATTTTAACTTATGGTTTTTTTTGCTTGTTTTTTTTTTTTAAACTTTTTATTGTTTTTCCTAGTCCCCCTGGGCGCTGGAAGCATTCTGTTAATGGCTAGCTGCATGTAGGTGGAGACCCAAACTGCCAATCATTTTTTTCAAATAAAGTTCAGATCAAGTCCGGGACCAAATCCGAACTTTAAAAAAGTTCAGCTGGACCAGCAGAACCCGAACTTCCACGAGTCCACTCATCTCTAGTCATGGAGGAGTGGAAGAGGATTCCAGCGTTAACGTGTGAGGCTCTTGTGATCTCCATGCCCAAGAGAGATAAGGCAGTGTTTGAAAATAATGGTGGCCGCACAATATATTGACACTTTTGGCACAATTTGGCTATATTCACTTAGGAGTGTTGCCAGCGGTTTAGATATTAATGCCTGTGTGTTCAGTTATGTAGAGAGCACACCAAATTTACACTGTTACACAAGCAGTACTCGGACTACTTTACATATCTTTAGTGTTGTCCCATGAAAAGATATTAATAAAATATTTACAAACATGGGGGTTGTCGTACAACCGTGTGTACCGTATATGCCGGCGTATAAGACGACCCCCAACTTCTGCCCTAAAAATATAGAATTTGGGATATACTCACTGTATAAGACTACCCCGCTCCCAAATGAAAAAAAGTCTGCTTTGATTGCAACATGTTAATTTTAATTCCGCGAGAGCCGTACAATATGTTTTTAAAGGGCCATTGACAGATCAATCGCTCCAATGTTCACTTAGTACAGCAAGGAATGCTCCTCCCTGCTGTATAAAGCCACAACTGGACTGAAACAATGGTACTACACTCTGCTACAAACAGACACACACAACTCTGCTACAAACAGACAAACACACACAACTCTGCTACAAACAGACAAACACACACAACTCTGCTACAAACAGACAAACACACACAACTCTGCTACATACAAACACACACAACTCTGCTACATACAGACAAACACACACACACAACTCTGCTACATACAGACAAACACATACAACTCTGCTACATACAGACACACACATACAACTCTGCTACATACAGACACACACAACTCTGCTACATACAGACAAACACACACAACTCTGCTACATACAGACAAACACACACACACAACTCTGCTACATACAGACAAACACATACAACTCTGCTACATACAGACAAACACATACAACTCTGCTACATACAGACAAACACATACAACTCTGCTACATGCAGACAAACACACACAACTCTGCTACATACAGACAAACACATACAACTCTGCTACATACAGACAAACACATACAACTCTGCTACATACAGACAAACACATACAACTCTGCTACATACAGACAAACACATACAACTCTGCTACATACAGACAAATACACACAACTCTGCTGCTCTGTGGGGCCTGCACCCGCGGCTCGGCGGGTACAGCACCCGCGGCATCGGCGGGGGGGGGGGGATTGGCAGGGCATACATCTGGGGGGTTAGAAGCAGCTCACCGGGGCCCATAATGGGCACAAGTCCCCCTGTGTTAGATATCTCCCCCATAGTGCTGCCCATGGCCCCTATATAGATCGCACAAGTCCCCCTGTGTCAGATATCGCCCCCATAGTGCTGCCCATGGCCCCTATAGATCGCACAAGTCCCCCTGTGTTAGATATCTCCCCCATAGTGCTGCCCATGGCCCCTATATAGATCGCACAAGTCCCCCTGTGTTAGATATCTCCCCCATAGTGCTGCCCATGGCCCCTATATAGATCGCACAAGTCCCCCTGTGTCAGATATCGCCCCCATAGTGCTGCCCATGGCCCCTATAGATCGCACAAGTCCCCCTGTGTCAGATATCGCCCCCATAGTGCTGCCCATGGCCCCTATAGATCGCACAAGTCCCCCTGTGTCAGATATGGCCCCTAGGCTGCTGCCCATGGCCCCTATAGATCGCACAAGTCCCCCTGTGTCAGATATCGCCCCCATAGTGCTGCCCATGGCCCCTATAGATCGCACAAGTCCCCCTGTGTCAGATATGGCCCCTAGGCTGCTGCCCATAGTAAAATAAAACCCTCTTTCCTTATCTCCTCCAGCGCTGAGCTCCCTCCTGTCTGCTCCGTGCTTCTGTTCTTCCACTTCCTGGTTCTCAGTGCGGTCATGTGATCGGCACAGCAGCCTGAGCTCTCTGCCTGATCACAGTGGAAGCAGGGACACGGGGAGAAACGCTGCAGGGGTAAGTAAAGCTTTTTTATTTTAGAATGAGCAGCAGCCTGGGGGCCAAATCTAACACAGGGGTGGGCATGTGCGATCACACTGGGACGCAGGCTCATATAATATGCACCGCTGCCCCAGCCCCTCACTGCGTGCGATTTCAGCACCATTGGAGATGGACAGCGGCTGTGCATATTATATGAGCGGGAGCAGGAGATCAAAGGATGCAGGCCGCAGCGTTCCCCTGTGCTCCAGAGCTGCTGCCCCCACCTCCCCTGGACGCTGCAGTGTACATACACCCCCCCCCCCCCGTATATCCGGCGTATAAGACGACCCCCCACTGTAGCCATTATTTTAAGGGGGTAAAAAGTCGTCTTATACGCCAGTATATACTCACTTTTGTGATATACTGTACATTGCGAGGTCATACAATCAGTGTACGGTATATGCTGCCTGTGGATCAGGCGGCATGTATCAGCTGTCAAGTTCTGCATTTTTTTTATTGGGCTCAGCACAACATCAATGCAAATATGTGTTTCCATGGTTACAGAATACAAACAAATCTGTAATTATACTCCTTGCATCTGTCACCTACTTCTTTTAGGTAATCTTGTGTAAAGTCTTTCAATATTCTTATTCAGATTACTATGTCCTTCGAAAACTACCTAATATGACTGTACATATTGCATAATCTCTTACTGTTCATCAACTTGGCAGCATCGCTGTGCTCTAGGAAAGCTGGGTGGCAATCACTGTGGGAGCCATTGTGGACAGCCATATAGGTTATCCCACAGCTTCAACAAAAACAGATATAACTATTTTTTAAGGCAGAAATGTTAATCAGCTTATAGTAATTTAGGAATTGTTCCTAAGGCTTTATTCACACATCATTATTTCATCAGTGTTTGTATTCCTTTCCCTGAAGACACCAATTGCGTTACTGTAATGTCATGTGAATTGTGTCCTGCATCATTGTAAATAATGTAATGTGTAATGTACAGCAGTATTATATGTGGCTGCCAGACTTTAGGGCAAGAAATAGTTGGGTTGGTACTAGCCCAGAATGGGAGGGGTTAATTTATAGGGACACGGACAGTTTCTTCTACAGAGCTAGTGAACACCCAGTGAGCGATCGAAACATACGTATAGTCTGTAGATCGTCAAGGCCATATTCAGTGGGAGATCTTTGGCAGCAAAAGGAGATAGGAGATCGAGTTGACATAGTGTGATCCCAAAGAGTTGTCCTAAGGCCTTGTTCACACACTGCGGTTTTACCCGCGTTTTTTTTTGCGGTTTTGCTGCAGAAATTTGTAACCTTTCTGCAGACATTCCCCAGCAAAACCTATGGAAAAAAAATAGCTGTGCGCACACTGCGTTTTTTTCTCAAGAACATTCTTTTTGCAGAATTTCTTGAGAAAAAGAATGTGCATGTCACTTCTTTTCTGCAGGTACCTGCGGTTTTTGCCATTGAGAATGGGAACAAACCGTAGGGACCAATCTGCGGAAAAACTGCACCAAAACTGCACAAAAAATGCATCAAAACGCACAAAATAGCGGTAAAACCGCATGCGGTTTTCGTTGCGGTTTTTGACCGCAAGTGCGGTAAACTTACAGACTCTAAAGAAATTTCTTGAGAAAAATTATTTTTCTAGTGTGAACAAAGCCTTAGACACAGAATGCGAGACAACGCTGAGGCTATAGATCAACCTTCTAACAAAGTGGCCCCAGGCAGAAGGATACGGAGGATGGTACTTTAGTGTCAGGGCCACAAGCCTAAAAGGTAACGGGTCAGGACAGATTGGTATGTGAAGGGAGCTGAGTCTTCCGGGCGAAGTCTCCCCAAGCGTCTGAGAGCACAAGGCTCCTCTCTGACACTACTGGCTACCCCCAACCCCCTCCTCTATGAGACGAATAGACATTGAGCCACAGAAAGATAAAATGCCTCTCATGGATTGGACTGTTGTGTTGGCCTGGGTTTTGCTGGGACTCACAGGGCCAGTAAGATCAGGAACAACCCAGGGGGAACGGAAAATGTTACTGAAGATGTATTGTAAAACTGGAACGACCTGAAAGTTATGTGCCGCTATCTTGTGTGTAAAATTGGTGAAGATGAACCGTTAAGTAAAGAGTTGTTAAGACTAAACTGGTGGTTTCGCTGCAAAAGTGAGTCGTCATCTGGTTCTGGCCAGCCAATGACAACATGTGGCCTGCACGAGTATACAGCCCACATGACACAAGTGCTAACACCCAGCCAAGACCATGTCTTTCATGTAGCATGCCGGGAGTCCGGAGTCAATTCCTTGCTCATCACTACCGCCCCACGACACTCTTCATCTCCAAAAGACAAAATATGGAGCAATCTGTCAATTATAGTTTTTCTCTCTAAGTTCCGTTCCTGGTTTTGGAATACAAACACTGATGCAAAATACTGACGTGTGAAAGAGCCTGTACTCTGATTTTCATCAAAATCGGTAAGTAGCAGGGTGTGTGACCTGGGGATGATGGGCTTGTTTGTTCCTTAAAAATCCCTAGGCTGCTTATCCAAGTAACACCCAGAGCACAAAATCTGTTTTTGCAATTAACACCTAACAGGAATATATTATAACAATGGGGAGACTCTGGGCAGGCGTCAGTTACTGAACAATGAACGTGAACATGGGCCGGATACACAAGGCATTCACAGGCTGAATGTTCATCACTCTGTTCTGTACATTAACACTTCAAATGACAGAGACCTTAAAGTGAACCTGCCAGATGATTCATACTGCCCAAACCGGGGGTGGCATGAATCAGACATTGGCTACGTTATTGCAGCAGTGAATGTTATATTCTGAAACACTTCAACGTTTCAGGGAAAACATACTTTTAAAACTGAGCCAGGGTTTATGCTGGGGACCAGCCTCTCGGACTAGTCATCTGAAATGCATGGTCCCCAGATGACTTTTAAAAGTATGTTTTCTAAGAAACAGCGCAGTGATTCAGAGTAAGGGCATAACAATGTACAGACTAGACGTGGCTCTCCCGACCAGAGCGTGACGGCTGCATATATAAACTCTCATGCTCGGGTTGGGAGAGCCAGTCTGTGCACTGTGATCCAACATAGACCAAATTGCACAGACGTGTGAAAGAGCATAAAGTGTTACATTTTGGGTTGCTTTAGCATATTAACATTTTATACAAGAAAAGTCTAAATCTCCATTGCATTTCCGGAATATCTGTATCTTTACTGACAGATTACAATTATGGAAAAAATGAATAAAATGTAATAGGTAGAAACAAGTTAGAAAAATGATGATAATCTTATCTGTGCCTTGTCCTCACAATCTATCAGTAATCTGCTGTTTAGGCTAGTGTCACACTTGCGAGTGCCTAGCGTGTATCTTGCACGAGTCTCGCGTTGCATCACCTGGCACGGACTCACACTCTCCTCACAGGAGCAGGTCAGTTGCATGCATCTCTATGCAAACAAACCGCTGCTGTCAGGAGAGTGTGCAGCCGTGCTGGGTGATGCAACGCGAGACTCGCGCGAGATACACGCGAGGCAATCGCAAGTGTGAAGCCGGCCTTACCAGGGAAAAACAACATGCAATTTCAGGAAATATGTACAGCTGTTTCTTGAGGAGACCATCAAAACAATTGTGGCACCCCAGGGTTGCCACAGTAACAACACAAAGGGTTAACTCCCCACACACAACACCAAGACCTCCTGGCCAGAAGGGGGAGACCAAGCTGCTTCCCTGTATATTCTGGTGGAGGGAGGAAATGGTCAGGAGTAGTTTCAGTTTGGAAGTTCAGTGCAGAGCACTGAGGAGACAGGATCTCTGCAGGTTGGAAGCTGGCTTTAGCTCACCTCAGGATCCACTGACCAATTCCAGGCCTAGCTGAGGGTCTGAGGAAAGGAGAAAGCGTACACAGAGGAACATTCCTGGGAGACAGAGCATTGCTGAGATTATCCCAGTGGAGCACACAGAACGGATGCTGGATCCGAGACTGCAGGTTACATACTGCATAGTTACCACCAGAGAAGTGAAGATTCCAGATCTTTCACCTGTACCACAGACACAAGCAACATAGGAGAGTTCAGGAACATACTAGGAAGGACTCGAGTTGCCTGTCAGGTCGGTACCTAGGAGCAGAGCAGAGCACAGCCGGCTGCATAGTTCACAGCAGCAGGCCACAGACACACAGTGCAGGCAAGGAAGCCAAAACGGCCCGGCTGGGTGGGAGAAACCCTGAACCCCTCACAGACTCCGTGGACAGTACTCTGCTGAATACCATCATCAGTAAAGGACAAAGAAACTGCAAAACCGTGAGTCTGCCTGTTTATTGTGCTCGTGTCCTGCACTCCCCCCATAGACTAACATACTGCCCCGGGGAAAAGGCTCTACCCGTGGGGAGCCGTCCCATCTCAAGCTGCCTTCCATCACCCCGGAGTTTCTGCAGCAGCGGTGGTCATCTCTGATCACATTCCACGGGTGGCGTCACGAACATAACCCCCCTTTTTATTGTGGAACCAGGGAGCACGGACCGGGTCACGACACCGTGATCCCCTTTCCAGAAGCAACCCCTTGGCCCGGTTCTGGGTATCTCCTTAACCCCTGGCGACACAGTTTTGGCGTCACGAACAGGATGCGGACTGGACCCGGCTGCAACCCGGGTGACGTGTGCCTGTAAAGACTTATTGCATAGCATAAAAGACTTGCACTGTGAATTGTTGCAACAAAGAAAGGACTTTAAACTTTGCAAACATACCTGGAAAAATCCAAAAACATCATTGGTAAAATTTTCCAGGCGCCATCTTTAATCGCGCCATTAGCTGCTACGCGCGGGAAAACATCGCGCCAAAACTAAGACTCCGCCTACCGCTTGCAGAGGAGGTGCGCTCGGTGCTGCGACCCGAACGAAAACGCAGAAAAGTGTCCCAGGCTTGCTGTCAAGAAGACTGGTGAAATTAACTAAGGGGGCGCAAAGATGTCGCAGCAGGGAGACGCTGTTGTACCCGGCGGTGCAGCGGCACCTATCATGCCGTTCCTGATGCCGTACACCCCGGGTGCAGTGTGGCTGCCACAGTACTCAGGTGAGCCCAACACACTTAATGACTTTATCGGAAAGCTAAAAATCTACTACAGCATGTACCCCCTGACAGAAGCTCAGCGTGTTGGTATGCTTATGGGACAGTTAACCGGCAATGCCCAGCGGGAGGCTACATCCTGGCCGGACGATGCAAAGGACACTGTAGAGCATATAATAGCTGGACTAAAAGCAGCTTTTGAATCCACTGCTGGCAGCCGGGCTAAAATGAGGTTCTTTGGATGCAAGCAAAAACCTAGAGAGAGCGCAAGAGACTTTGCCTTAAACTTGCAGGAGGCGCTCAGAGCACTTAAATTAGCAGAACCTGCCTTAGCCCCTGGAGCAGATAAGCTGCTGATAGACCAATTCCTGGATGGACTCTCATCCCCTTCCCACCGGGGACAACTGAGCATGATGGTGATCCAGGATCCAGGACTAACATTTGCCCAGCTAAAGGATAGAGCCATCCGCCTCCAGCAGGTGGAGGAGCCGCAGGATATAGACTCTGTTCAACACCTTACAGTGGCACCCCAGCAGCCAGTAGTGCCGGTGACATCGGCCATGTCAGCGGCTGTTGCTAACCACCTGGAGCCGATAACTAATGAGGCTCTACATCAAAAGCTTGAAGCCCTTACAGACACTGTTGCTTCCATGGCTAGAATCGTCCAGGAGCTGCATGGATCCAAGTCTGCACCCAAGATTGAGCTGGCGACCAGCAAGGAGGATGTCCCGTGGATGAGGCCTAGGAGATACCAAGCGACGAGAGGACGACCCAGCGACCGCTACCAGCCGGATGGACAGCCCATTTGCCGCCGTTGCAAGGAGCCAGGTCACTTTGCCCGTGAATGTGCTTTAAATGGGGATCCCCTGGGGAGGCGGGCCGCTCCTCAGGAATGAACTCTCAAGGTCCTTCACCCTGGCACGACAAGTATGTGGGGGGACGTCCAGTCATCCCCATCGTGCTGGATGGCATTCCGCTCAACGCCTTGCTGGACACTGGTTCCCAAATATCATCAATTCCGCATGTCCTTTATAAGAGGTACTGGGCTGATTCAGACGTTAGCAGTGGTCCATCTAATGTTGCATTGACTATATGGGCTAGCAATGGTGAATTAGTACCACAGGTTGGTTTCAGAGAAATGACCATTAAGATTGGGAGAGTAGAATTGCAGAATCAGGGTATTATCATTGTTGATGTTGACCGGCGAGAACGTGAACCAACTATGCTGCTAGGAATGAATGTAATTGAAAATTGTTTTGCAGAGGTAATTACTGTCTTGCAGCAGATCGTCGAGACTGCCAAACCTGGGCAACAGAGACTCCTGCAGAAGGAAATTAAAGCCTTGATGCTGAAGCAGCAGGTAGAAATGTCAGGAGGTAAAATTGGCAGTGCAAGGGTAAGTGACCCAATACCTATTGTAATTCCTCCCAAAACAGAAATGCTGGTCTGGTGTAGAGCCGCAATAGGCATCAGAGGGCGAGACTATCAGGCCCTGGTAGAACCCGTGTACTCAGACAGTAGGCCCACTGTACTGACGGCCAGAGGGATAGTTGAGGTACACAGGGGAAGAGTGCCAATACGCCTTCTAAATTGTGGGGAAGATGAGGTCACCCTACCTAAGTATGCTACCATGGCTAAGCTATATACGGTGGATAACAACGCCATCACCACCGTTGAGCCCTTGAAGCCGTCAAATCAGGCGGAGGACAATGGCTCAGAGGGAAAGCTGGAGGATTGGTGCCAAAAGCTACATGTAGGTACCGATTCTACACCCTCCCATCAAAAGCATGGAGTATACAGGGTAGTGAAAGAATATGAACAAATATTCAGCAAACACCCATTAGACTTTGGGCAGATCAAAGGGGTAGAGCACACTATACCCACAGGTAACCATCCACCCATAAAGGAGAGGTATAGACCAGTACCACCGGCTCACTACCAATGCGCCAAAGACATGCTCAAAGAAATGAAAGAAGCAGGGGTAATAAGAGACAGTTGTAGCCCCTGGGCAGCCCCACTAGTGCTAGTTAAGAAAAAAGATGGGACCATGAGGATGTGTGTAGACTACAGACGGATCAACCGCATTACACACAAGGATGCATACCCATTACCTAGGATAGAAGAGTCATTGGCTGCATTAAAATCCGCTACTTACTTTTCCACCCTAGATCTGACTAGTGGGTATTGGCAAGTTCCTGTGGCAGAGGCTGATAAGGAGAAGACAGCATTCACCACGCCGATGGGCCTCTGTGAGTTCAATTGTATGCCGTTTGGACTCTGCAACGCACCTGGAACCTTCCAGCGAATGATGGAGTGCTGCCTAGGACATAAGAACTTTGAAACTGTCCTCCTGTACCTGGATGACGTCATAGTCTACTCCAAGACCTATGAACAGCATCTACAAGACCTGGCAGAAGTGTTTGAAGCCTTATCTGGATATGGCATGAAAATCAAGCCATCCAAGTGTCACCTTCTAAAGCCAAGGGTACAGTACCTGGGACATGTCGTGAGCTCAGAAGGGGTAGCACCAGATCCTGAAAAAGTTACCGTGATCAGAGATTGGCCGAGACCCACCAGCGTGAAAGAGGTGAGGCAATTCCTGGGACTGGTGGGCTACTATAGAAGATTTATAAAAAGGTTCACGAAGCTAGCAGCTCCCCTTCAAGACATCCTGGTAGGAAAGTCAAAAAAGTCTGCAGCCCGAAATCCTCCTTTCCAGTGGAGTGATGAGAGAGAAGAGTCCTTTAAGAAGTTGAAGTGGGCACTGACAGGAGAAGAGATCCTGGCATATCCAGATTACCATCAACCCTTCATTTTGTACACGGATGCCAGCAACGTAGGACTGGGAGCAGTATTGTCTCAAAAGCAGGAAGGCAAGGAGAAAGTTATTGCCTTTGCAAGCAGGAAGCTCCGGCCTACAGAAAGAAACCCAGAGAATTACAGCTCCTTCAAGTTAGAACTACTGGCAGTAGTTTGGGCTGTAACAGAGCGTTTCAAACACTACCTGGCAGCTGCAGAATTTACCATCTTTACTGACAACAATCCGTTGACCCACCTGGACTCTGCAAAACTAGGTGCGCTGGAACAGCGATGGATAGCCCGACTGTCAAACTACAACTTTGTCATCAAGTACAGGGCAGGCCACAAGAATGGGAACGCAGATGCCTTATCCCGGATGCCACACTCGGGGAACGTGGAAGAGGAACCGGAGGGACTGGAAGAAATTGAGCTGCCGGCCTTTCACCGTCCTAAGGCTATGTGCCCACGCTACAGGATTTATCGCGGATTTGACGCGGATTTTGACGCGGATTTAGCGCGGATTTGCCGAAAATCTGCAGCACAGCTACTCCCCAGCCATTTCAATGGCATTTTGGAAATGCTGTGCCCATGCTGCGGATTTTTCCGCTGCGGATTTTGCCGCGGATTTTGATGCGGAACAAACTGCAGCATGTCAATTGTTTGGTGCGGATTTGGTGCGGATTTTCTGTTTTGAATGGGGAAAAAAAAAAAAATAAAATCCGCATCGAAATCCGCGTCAAATCCGCGTCAAATCCGCGTCAAATCCGCGTCAAATCCGCAGCTATGTGAAGGTGCGGATTCTGGGGGAAAGATGCGGATTTTGAGGCACAAAAATCCGCAGGTACATTCTACCGTGGACACATAGCCTAAGGTGGGACAGTATCAACCGAGTGTCTACCAAAAACAACAGCAGGCAACTCTCAACCCATTAGCACACCATGGATGGGCTGACACACAAGACAGCGATCCAGCTGTGAGGCTAGTGAAAGAACTGCTTACACAACAAGGTGCATACCCTAATCAGAATGCCCCAGCTGAGACACAACATCTCTGGAAGGAGAGAGGTAAATTGTTCCTGTACCAAGGGAAGCTCTGTAGAAGGCACACCAATCCAAAAACACACGAGTTGGTCTGGCAGATCATCGTGCCCAAGAGAGACGTCAAGATGGTTCTGGAAGCTTACCACGACGGTGCTGGTCATTTTGGTTGGAAAAAGTTGGAAGTGCTCTTAAGAGAAAGATTCTACTGGGTTGGCATGAGAAAATCAATTGAAGATTGGTGTAGAAAATGCGGACCGTGCAACCTCAGAAGAAAGGATCAACAGAACCAGAGAGCTCCACTCCAGTCCATAGTAACCAAGCAACCACTCGAGCTAGTCGCATTAGACCACGTCAAGTTGTCACCAAGCCGGTCCGGCTATGTCTATGCCTTAACCATCGTGGACCATTACTCACGCTTCTTAGTGGTGGTACCCGTGAAAGACCTTACAGCTAGAACAGCAGCTAAAGCATTCCAGACGTACTTTTGCAGACCCCATGGTTACCCAGAACAAGTCCTTGCAGATCAAGGTCCAGCTTTCGAATCACAGATCTTCCAAGAATTCTGCAACATGTATGGCTGTAAAAAGATCCGCACAACAGCATACCACCCCCAAACAAATGGCTTATGTGAGAAGATGAACCATATTGTGATTGACCTGTTGAAGACCTTACCAGAGTCAGAAAGAAATCAATGGCCAGAGAAATTGCCAGACTTGGTGGACTTGTACAATCATGTCCCGGTGAGTTCTACAAACTGCACCCCCGCTTACCTCATGCGTGCAAGGCCCGGTAAACTGCCAATTGATCTAGATATGGGAATTCTGAAGCCAGATGCAGAAGTTCAAGAATCCAATTGGGATACCCTACGTCAGCAGCAGTATCGCCAAGTACAAGAGTGCGTAGAGAAAAGTCTCCAACAAGCTAGGGGAAGACAGGAGAGAACCTTCAACCAGCATGCTCTAGCAACCCCATTGCAACCTGGTGACCAAGTTCTCAAGAGGAAACGGCGCACAAACAAATTGGATAATCAGTGGGAAACCACCCCATATACAGTCTTACCATCCAATATGGATAATCCCAAAGTATGTCTCATCAGTAAGGATGAAGGAAGGACATCAGCTGTCGTGTCAAGAGATCAACTCAAACCGTGTCCTGAAACCCTGAAGACACCAGAAGTCACCTTACCCATACAGGTACAACCTGTCAAGAAGGAAGAAGATGTATTACATACAGTCTTAGGAGATTTCCCAAAAACATGGCCAAATTACTATGGAGCAGTAGTAGTCCCAATGATCGCCTTCCCTCAAGTGGTGGAACCACAATCAGAATCCATACCACAAGAAGTCCCAAGACATGAAGAACTGGAAGTTGAAACCGTAGAGGAAGAACAGATTCCTGGTCCCAGTGAGCTTGCCAGTCCTACAGTCAGTCCACCATCCTCACAAGTACCAGAAACACCAAATAGGTACACTTCCACCCACACCATTATGCTAAGTACACCCAGTACACCAGCAGTACGCAGGTCACAGCGTAGTACTCAGGGTCAGATACCAGCAAGATATAAAGACTAATGTGGAATTGCATATAAAATGTACATATGTTATGTTTATATGAAAAACCGTAACAGTTTAGTGTACAGTAAAGGTGAGAGAAGAGTGGTGTAAGGTGGCAGCACGGAGAGTTACAACTTGATCACATTGTTGGTGGCCCGAGGGCCGTGAGGCCTACTGCACTTATGACCAGAGTAGAGACACCTTTAAGAAGTGTTTGTTGATTGAAATGTTTATTTAATTGCAACGTTAAGACCAAAAGCCCAGTACCTACAGAGACTATACTGTATGAACACTTATATATTTTTGAACATTTTGGACTCTTTTTGAACTTTAAGGTTTTTGTATTTTTTCCTTTTGAGACTCTGTATATATATATAATTGTTGTGATAACTTGTTTGTTTGTTTCACAGTCCCGGAGTACTGTTCTTCACTAAGGGGGAATGTGGCACCCCAGGGTTGCCACAGTAACAACACAAAGGGTTAACTCCCCACACACAACACCAAGACCTCCTGGCCAGAAGGGGGAGACCAAGCTGCTTCCCTGTATATTCTGGTGGAGGGAGGAAATGGTCAGGAGTAGTTTCAGTTTGGAAGTTCAGTGCAGAGCACTGAGGAGACAGGATCTCTGCAGGTTGGAAGCTGGCTTTAGCTCACCTCAGGATCCACTGACCAATTCCAGGCCTAGCTGAGGGTCTGAGGAAAGGAGAAAGCGTACACAGAGGAACATTCCTGGGAGACAGAGCATTGCTGAGATTATCCCAGTGGAGCACACAGAACGGATGCTGGATCCGAGACTGCAGGTTACATACTGCATAGTTACCACCAGAGAAGTGAAGATTCCAGATCTTTCACCTGTACCACAGACACAAGCAACATAGGAGAGTTCAGGAACATACTAGGAAGGACTCGAGTTGCCTGTCAGGTCGGTACCTAGGAGCAGAGCAGAGCACAGCCGGCTGCATAGTTCACAGCAGCAGGCCACAGACACACAGTGCAGGCAAGGAAGCCAAAACGGCCCGGCTGGGTGGGAGAAACCCTGAACCCCTCACAGACTCCGTGGACAGTACTCTGCTGAATACCATCATCAGTAAAGGACAAAGAAACTGCAAAACCGTGAGTCTGCCTGTTTATTGTGCTCGTGTCCTGCACTCCCCCCATAGACTAACATACTGCCCCGGGGAAAAGGCTCTACCCGTGGGGAGCCGTCCCATCTCAAGCTGCCTTCCATCACCCCGGAGTTTCTGCAGCAGCGGTGGTCATCTCTGATCACATTCCACGGGTGGCGTCACGAACATAACCCCCCTTTTTATTGTGGAACCAGGGAGCACGGACCGGGTCACGACACCGTGATCCCCTTTCCAGAAGCAACCCCTTGGCCCGGTTCTGGGTATCTCCTTAACCCCTGGCGACACACAATCATCTGTGTCTCCACAGTCTGTCAAGAATCGGAGGTATCCTCCATCCTGGGCTCACTCATATCACCATATAACATGTATGAGTGCTAGCTGATGTTTTATCTGATACCCTCGGATCAATGTTATATTATGGGACAGAGCCGATCAGCTCTTTTTTCTCATGCCGATTCGGAATGAGAAAAAATGACTACATGCTGTGATTGGCAGCGTATTTCGGATCATGGGCACCCATACAAGTCTATGGCTGCGAGTGAAACATCGGACTGCACTCAGATGTCATCCGAAGCGCAGTCAGATACACACTGAGACAGGCAATGGAGAAGGTGGAGAAATTAAGCTCTCTGGACATCTTTACACCTGTGATACGGTTCTCGCTTGCAAGATACTCGGATAACAGTGAATGACACTCGGCTCACACGTGCAGCAGAGTTTGAGCTGAGAACATTAGCATGTCGCATACCATCCTTCTGAGGCAGCTCCAGCCTTTCTTTCTTGGACCGATCTTAAAGATTAGCACTGTGGCTGTCATTATTATGTGGGCACTAGGACTGTCACTCTTCTGTGGGTTTTGTGGCTGCTTCTGTATTCATTGCCATGTGGCCATCAATGTTTTGGGCGTTACTGCTGCCAGTATTTTAGTGGCCCTGTGACTATCACTATTTTTGGAACATAATATTTGTCACTATTTTGTGGGCACTGAGGTCAATGTTTTTGAGGTAATGCGGATGTCAATATTCTGGGAGCACTGTTGTCTCAATATTGGTATACATTGCTCTGACACTGTTTTGGGGCCATCGGAGCTGGCACTAAAAACTGTTCTGGTTCTATTTTAAGCACATTTTATGACAGCCTTTTGAAGTGGTGCAATCTGATGCTTTGCCCATGGATCAAAAAAAGGTTTTGCACGCCTGCTATAGACTGTAAATTAGATAAAGATTCTAGTCCTTCCTAAAGCAGACTACAGGCTGCAGACAGCGTGTAGGCTGCTGCAATATTGTGAGCAGTCCCAGTAATAGTACTTACAGCAGGTGTTTGCTAATTAAGCAATATTACTTCAGATATTCTAACAAAATCACCACATTTAGAGGGCTTGCACCAAATTTGGAAGTCATTTCCTACTGTATTTGTAAGATGGGTGATAACTTGATGATCGCGGGGGTCTGATCTCTGGGACCGGCACTAATCCTGAGATTGGCGCTTTGAAGAGCCGTACCTGAATAGAGCAGAAGTTGAGTATGCATGCCTCCCCATTCATTCTCTATTGGACTGTCGGAGCTAGCTGAGCTATGTGCATGGCTGATCTTCAGCACTCCCCATTAGGAATATATGTGTCACAGGCGTGTCACATGTGACAGACAGTCATGTGGTTTCTGGCCACAGAGGGTCACAGGGTTTGGTTACGCAGAATGCTCCCTGACTTTCCATTGTTCCTCCTGGCATTATTCATTGGTATAGGTAGCTTTCTTGCTGGATTCATCTCTCCCTTTTGTACCCAGCAGGAGCTCGCCTTCCACCCAGCTGTTGATCATTAGTATACCCTTGGTGTTTATATACTCCTTCCTTCCTTTTGGCTGGTGATATATTTCAGTTCCTTCAAGCCTAGGTTTGTATTCCTCTGTGGTTTTGTTGCTGAAAACTCTGCTGAACCTATTCTACCTCAGTCATCTGATAAGTAGTTCATGCTTTTCCCCCTGTATGTCTCCCTTGTGTCTTCTTTAGTCTTTAGTGGGGTTGACTAAGAGCTCATCCCATCCGTTCCCTATTTAGGTTCCGCGCCAGATACCTGACCCTAGGTATTCCTAGTGCTGAGCCTTATCCAGGGTGTTGAGGAACCTCAG
This sequence comes from Anomaloglossus baeobatrachus, assembly GCF_048569485.1. Taxonomy (NCBI): domain Eukaryota; kingdom Metazoa; phylum Chordata; class Amphibia; order Anura; family Aromobatidae; genus Anomaloglossus; species Anomaloglossus baeobatrachus. The sequence goes on along the minus strand of NC_134357.1, from coordinate 374,515,869 downwards.
GGACCAGCAGTAAGTTTGGTCAGGGGTCACCATCTTCCCTTTCCCTAGATACAGGGTTTCCCTTCCTTTCCTCGTGCACTTGGTGCTTCCCCGTTCCTAGCGTGACAGTATGAGGCATAGGTGAGCATTCTTGACCTTTGCTTTATTAGGAATGGGCTCTTCAGATCTCCATTATCGGGACCAATGCAGGTTCAGACGCTTAGACCACAAGAGATCGGGAAGTTATTCCCTATTTTATGAATGGAGGATGACTTCAAAACTTGTTACAATCCCCTTAACACAAATCTATCAGTCTGAAAATAATCTCTAATTTCTTGTTTTATATGAAATTTGCTAACATTTTCCATAAGTTTAAAACAGGCTTCTATACTGGATAAATACATTGAGGAGATTTATTCAATGACTCATAAGTAAGTCACAAGCTTTGGGAAATTTAGGCACTCCATTGGTCTGCCTGAAAATGTAGACATTTTTTTATTTTGCGCCTCTCTAAGTAATGTTTTTTAAAGGGGTCATGTTTGGTGGAGGAAAGGGACCACTCATCGCCAGATTTATTATTATTTTTGCCAGAACCTGACATAAATATTCTGATTACCATTTCAACCATGAAAATGTTATTGTGTACAACAGCTGTTCACTTTATATCACAGTCATAAATCCTTAATGGAAATATCACTGTTCTGAGTCCTCGTTCATGGAAATAACACTGAAGTGGGAAAAGCACTGTATTCGATGTGTTACCACCATAGCAGCTATGTGACTCACTAGAATAATCCCACTTCTTCCACAGTGACAGTTACCATAACACATCCAAAAACAGCCTTGTGCAAATGTAAACTCTCACTGGACAGCGTAACCAGACAAGGAAGGATTATACAACTTTCTTTGGCTCATAAAGCCTTTTTAAGAAGAAGCATTGTCCAGGGACAAGACACCAGGTATCATTGCTACATTGTAACCACAGAAAGATGGTTTTCTCTGTATTTTTCTATATGTCACCATCTGTGATGAAATATCAAATTCTGTTGTTCAGAATGAGTCAGAAAGGCACACCCCTCATGAAATGCTTCGTCCTCCCACCGGTATTTCATCCCCCCATGGCCCCTTCAGTACTTCAGCCTTAGATGCCCAATCAATACTTGAGCCTCTGATGATCCCAGTAATGTCGCAGACACTCCCTTTAATGGCTCAGCCTTATATTTCTTCATCAGCTTCAACCTCATATGTCCTCATCAGTGCTTCAGGCTCATATGTCTCCATCAGTTGCCTCAGCCTAAGGCTAGGTTCACATTTCTGTTGTTTTGCATCAGTCAAAATTCGCCGCTCTGATAAATGCAAACCGTTTGGCGGATTCCGTTGTCCCCCTTAGACTTATATGAGCGGCAGATTGTGACTGATGCCCTTGCGTTGCATCCTCCGCCTGACTGACCAGTCGTGGAACGACTGACCGTCGGGCGGCAGGAACACAGAGAGTAACGTTTTTTGAGCAGCGGAATCCTTATGATTTCGCTGCGCATGCTCTCTCTCGGCGGTCGAACGATCAGCTGATCACCTGCCAGCCGGCTTCTGTGAGCAATCAGCTGATCACCTGGCGGCCGGCTTCTGTGAGCGATCAGCTGATCTCCCGGCCACCGGCTTTTGAGAGCGATCAGCTGATCTCCCGGCCGCCGGCTTTTGAGAGCGATCAGCTGATCTCCCGGTGGCCGGCTAATGAGAGCGATCAGCTGATCTCCCGGCCGCCGGCTTTTGAGAGCGATCAGCTGATCTCCCGGCAGCCGGCTAATGAGAGCGATAGCTGATCTCCCGGCCGCCGGCTTTTGAGAGCAATCAGCTGATCTCCCAGCGGCCGGCTAATGAAAGTGATCAGCTGATCGTTCACAATAGCCGGCCGCCGGGAGATCAGCTGATAGCTCTCAAAAGCCGGTGTCCGGCTATTGTGAATGATCAGCTGATTACTCTCATTAGCCGGCCGCCGAGAGATAATCTGATCGCTCTCAAAAGCCAGCAGACGGCTATTGTGAACGATCAGCTGATCATTCTCTCTCACGCTTGTTTTACAACGGAATCCGCTTTCTAATTCCAATTTTTGTCATCCGTTGTACAACGCATCAGTCTCAAGCAACGCATGTGACTGATGCAAAACAACGGAAATGTGAACCTAGCCCAAGGTGAATGATCAATACTTGATCTTTTTGTGACTCCCATCAATGGTTGAGCCTAATATTATACCTTCCATTGATGCTTTGGCCTCATATATCCCCATTAGTGCTCCAGCCTCATGTATCCCCATCAGTGCTTCAGCTTCATAAATCCCCATCAGTGCCTCCAGCTAAGATGCACGATCAGTACTTGAACCTTTTGTGACCCCAGCAATGTTGTAGACACTCCAATCAATAACTAAGCCTAATATTTCCTCATCGGCCTTAACCTCATACTTTCCCATCGATGCTTTGGCCTCATGAATCTCCATCAGTGTTTCGGTCCCATATGTCTCCATCAGTGCTCCAGCCCCATATGTCCCCATCAGTGCTCTAGCCTCATATGTACCCATCAGTGCTCCAGCCCCATATGTCCCCATCAGTGCTGCAGCCTCACATGTCCCCATCAGTGCTCCAGCCTCACATATCCCCATCAGTGCTCCAGCCCCATATGTCCCCATCAGTGCTCTAGCCTCATATGTACCCATCAGTGCTCCAGCCTCATATGTCCCCATTAGTGCACCAGCCCCATATGTCCCCATCAGTGCTCCAGCCCCATATGTCCCCATCAGTGCTCCAGCCCCATATGTCCCCATCAGTGCTCCAGCCCCATATGTCCCCATCAGTGCTCCAGCCCCATATGTCCCCATCAGTGCTCCAGCCCCATATGTCCCCATAGTGCTCTAGTCTCATATGTACCCATAAGTGTTACAGCGTCATATGTCTCCATCAGTGCTCCAGCCCCATATCACCCCATCAGTGCTCCAGCCTTGTATGTGCCCATCAGTGCTTCAGCATCATATTTCCCATCAGTGCTTCAGCATCATATTTCCCATCAGTGCTTCGGCCTCATATGTACCCATCAGTGCTTCGGCCTCATATGTACCCATCAGTGCTTCGGCCTCATATGTCCCCATCAGTACTACAGCCTTAGTTGCCTGATCTGTACTTGAGCCTCTTATGACCTCAGCAATGTTGCAAACATTCCCATGAAAGGCTCAAACTCATATGTCCCCGTCAGTGCTTTGGCCTCATATATCCCCTCAGTGCTTCAGCCCCCAATGCCCCCATCAGTGACTTTGTGAGCACTTCAGCCTCTCCTGCTCCCAGCAGTACTGTAGTCACTTCCATCAGAGAATTAAGTATAATATTTCTCCATTGGTGCTTCAGTCCCATGTGGTGGAATAGGCCACAAACCCTATTAAAAATATACATCACAGTAAATAATTTCTTATACTAAATTGTTCTGTGACGCCCTGGGCAAGCCAGGGGTCACAGGTCATGACACCACCACAAACTACACCCCAGTTAGGAACACCAAAGCTAACGAAAATCCTTGTTGCCTTCCTCCAGGGGCTGGTGTTCACACCAGGGGGTGGGCCAGGCGGTTGGCTCCGCCCACCGAGGAGTTCACAGCCCTGGAGGCGGGAGGAACCAGGCAGATAGAGTTTGGACAGAAAGAGAGAGGAAGCAAGATGAGTTAAGCTAGGGAAGTGAAGGAGTAAACAGTGAAGTGAAGTGGTAAAGGAGGAAAGTGAGAGTGGTGACAGTTTGAAAAGCCTGAAGCTGGTCCGGGTGTGTGCCCCGGACTGTGACAGCAAGGTCAGCAGACGGCGGTGATAGTCCGTAGGGGGACTGCTCGGAGGTTGCTGGAAGGACCGCGGACGGGTAGTGACCCGGCGTTCTGGAGCAGTATACGAAGAACAGTCAGCATCAGGGCAGGGGCCTTTCGGATCCCGGCAAGGCTAGGAGTCGCCATAATTTGCCAAATCCGTCAGTGAAGTGGACGTCTGTCTCCCAACAACCAAGTCCCGATTGAAGGCAACAGTCCAACCGTAACGGAGAGACACCGCCACCGCCAGGGCACCAGTTTCTCAGGGCCAGCACCTGCGGGCAAAGTAGGGCTCCTCCGGCCCATATCCAAGCCAGGGAGCGGGTTACTGGTGGGAACCCATCGCAACCATTATCATGATAGGTGCAGGACAGAGGGACCGTCACCGTCACCTACTGGGGAAAGCAAGTGCAGCCGTCCATGGGAACCGTCTTTCCAGCTGTGTGTTTTACCGAGACCTGTGTCATCGTCTCAGGCTGAGTGAGCACCACAGTGCCGCAAGGCACAGCGCTGCCCCCGCGTCCCTGCGCCCACCAAGCCCTGCATCTCCCATCTCAACACTGGGCCCCGGGATCACCAACCCCTACCCACGGAGGGGCAACACAACAACTGGCTGCTCCATACCATCCCTCCCGGGATCCCCATACAGAGTAGCGGTGGTGTCAACAAATCACCACAACCGTGGGTGGCGTCACGGACAATAACCAACCCCCACACCCAAAAACCCCCTTTCACTCACGGGCGAGGAGCGCCGCTCGAGTCCCCGGGATCCGGCCCATCGCTCGAGCCACCGAGCAGCGGCAGGCCGCAGCAGCCGCGGCAGCCGGACCCGAGCAGCAGTGGGAGAGCGCGGCGTCCCCCCCTCAGCCCGCGACAGTTCGTTGGATCATGGAACAGATCCTGTGAATCACCATCCCTCTTACATTTTCCCTAATTCTCAAACGTGCTCTATTTGACCCCCTTCCATGTGTCCCAACTCTTCATAACAGTTGCTTTTCTAATATACTTTCATTACCTGGGCTTCTTCTATGATCGCCTCTCGATGGGAGTCACGTAATCCTTTGCTGACATGCAGGCACTGCTCCCTGTCTATTAAGTCCAGTTTCGTCCTCCTTCGGGCACAGGATTTAGACACAATGAGAAGAGCACTTCAATCTACTTCTTGTGAGGCAGAACTGCCTGTAAATGATTGACAGGTGTCTGAGCACCCAATCTCACATCACAGACTTCACTGTGCTGGACCATTTAATTGACATGCTGCAAAGTGCTTTCTAATTAGATCCATATCGCAGCGGTTATCAACTGAAGGGGGCGACGCTCCAAAGCATCGGCAGGAAGAGTGGTCTGTCTTGAGCTTGGGTGCTCAGACACCCTGTCAATCATTCATAGACAGCGCCGCCTCATCAGGAGCAAAGTGACATGTTCTCATTCATAACAGACAGTAAGCAGTGCCTACAGTGTCAAAAAAGGATTACGTGACCCACATCGAGAGGTTATCATATTAGAAGCATAGGCAATGAAACACTAGCATACACAGACAGAAGAGGGCCCCTGTGCAAGAACAATAGAGGGCCCTTTGCAGTCCGATATCTCACCATAATGCACAATCCCTTCAGCTCTTGATGTTCAGTGGGCCCCCTTACCTCTTGGGCCCCATGTGCGTCCGCACAGTTGCCCTAATGATATGTCCGCCCCTGCAATTAAAGTATATTAGGAAAATGAGATATAGAGATGGGATATGTTAAATGTAGTCAACCAAACCTGTAATGTCTGATCACAACATATGTGTATTCCTAAAGGTCGCTAAAGAGATGTCGTTGGGGTCACGGAATTCGTGACCCTCATCCGGCCTCATTAGCGATGTTGTTGCGTGTGACACGCAGGAGCGACCGTTAAAGAGCAATAATACTCACCATATCATTGCTCGTTGACACGATGTCCAGTTCCCAAATATCGTTGCAGTTGCAGGACGCAGGTTGTTCCTCGTTCCTGCGGCAGCATATATTGCTATGTGTGACACCGCAGGTGTAAGGGGTAGTCGGACCCTTGGTAGTGAAGGAGCGGTTTTTCCCCCCTGAAGACGCCACAGTAGTATGGTGGCAAATTGTAAATGTTGATGGTAAAATGTTACCTGTCATAAACTGTTTCCCCACTAGGTGCCAGTGTAGAGCAGTGGTTCCCCTGGTAACAGTGGCAGGAAATGAAGGGGCAGGGCAGCCTAGGTGGGGAAGGAAGGGTTCTGAATGCAGAGTCCAGTGTGCAGTGAGATGTGAGAGGCGAGCAAGCTCGGTCTGAGGTGACGGGGCAGAGTGTGGGAGTGAGACGAGGCAGTCAGCCTGAGTGAGTACTCTTGGCTAGAAAGCAGAGGAAACCCATGAGAAACGGTGGAAGAGTTGGGACTAGTCCGGAGCCGGTGGTGTGTACTAGAGTGGAGTGCAGCTATCAGGGGGATAACAAGTGGCCCCTGCAGGCGAAGGTTAGTGCCCTGACAAAGAAGTGGAGAGGTGAGAACTTATCCAGAGCCGGTAGTGTGTGCTGGATCTGCCCTACAGTAAATCCAGGTTTGAGCGCAGCTACTAGGGGGTTAACGTATGTCCCCTGCAGGCAAAGGAAAGTGCCCGTAGAGAAAAAGGAAACCGTTTTTGTAGAAAAGGACCTGTAACTTGTAACGTACTAAAGTAAACCTGCTGCAAACAAAAAGATGGAAGCTTTGTTTAATAAATCGGTGTTTGGTTTATCTGCTGCCTGCAATTGTCTCTTTCCTGAAAGTGAAGAAGGAGCTGGAGAGCACAGAAAGAACGCTGTCATGAATGGGCCCCATGCATCCACACTCTGCCCCAACAACACACCTGTTTTGCAAGTAACGGCCGGGCCGGGGTTCAGCCTGCGGCCCACAAGGCGAGGGGACCCGACTACACCCCCTGAGGCGCCCCCTGCCCCCGTTACACAGGAACGAGGAACCACATTGTACCTGTGGCCGCCCGCAATTAGACAGGAAGGTGGGCGGGATGTTCGTCCCGCTCATCTCCGCCCCCTCCGCTTCTATTGGGTGACCGCTTAGTGACGTCGCTGTGACGCCGAATGAACCGCCCCCCCTTAGAAAGGAGGCAGTTCGCCGGTCACAGCGACGTCGCTAGGCAGGTAACTACATGTGACGGGTCCGAGCGATGTTGTGCGCCACGGGCAGCGATTTGCCCGTGACGCACAACCGATGGGGGCGGGCACGAACGCTAGTGATATCAGTAACGATATCGCAGCGTGTAAAGCGGCCTTAACCCTTTAAGTTATTTTGACCATAAAATGATTGTCACATATAAATATTAGGTTGAAGGTGAGTCTGTTGGCTATCTTATTCTTTCAACACAATTATTTTATAAGTATTTACCCTGTTCTCTTCGCCCTGGCTGTGTACTGTATCCAGACACTATATTGGTGTTCACTTGGCAGAAACAGCAATCCATATTTAGTCTTATGATTCACGCTCCAGACATGTAGGATCCCTGCATTCCTCCAGCCTGCGGGAAACAGGCATTAGCTGCACTCTCAGAGCTGGGCATATCTATGAGACCACTCTGTCACTGACTACTCAGACGCATCAGCTTGTGGCATCCAAAGAGTTTGGTCTCACTGGTCATCAACTGCCCTCAGGATACCCCTGTAGATATCTTTTGTTGGTTTCTTTAAAAAAAAAATCATCCTGATAATATATTTTCATACTTTTGCAATGATATCTTCATAAGGCTTTATATAACATACACTGGTCTGTGAATGATCATCTATTAAGGGATTTCATAGACAAACAGCTATTGCCTTCCATTAAAGCACAACTCCGTTTTTTCTTTTCTCAGAGCTGGAGTGGTGCTTTTAACCTAAGGTCCCTGCACCTACTCTTATACTCGCCCTCCGGGGTCTTCACCTTTTTTTGGCATTGCTCCAGTCCTGCTACGCCATCTTGTGACCGCAACTTCTGACTGGCAGGAAGTTAGAAGGTACGTCAAAAGCTCTCAAACCAAGTCTATGAGAGCAAGAACAATGCTCTCATAGACTTGTATTGAGTGGTGACCTCTGGTAAGCTTCATGAAACACTGGAGCAGTCGGCAGGTCACAAACTGCCAGAGACCGACGGGAGAGACAGTGATAGAAGATGAAGTTGCCGAAAGGTGAGTATAAGACAAGGCTGGGGACTTAGATTAGAAGCAACATTCCAGCGGAGAAGTAAATAAAATCAAAACACTGGAGTGGTGCTTTAAACAAACATTAGAATTCACCTTTTTTTTGTGGGACACAAACATCCGCATAACACCATCATGGTACACTTGTCTCCTTGTTCTAAGGCCATGTGCGCAGGAGCAACTGACTTTTTCTTAAGGAAAAACCGGACCCTCTAAAAGAATCCCGCACCTGCTGTAAAAACCAAAACCGCAACGAAATCTGCATGCGCATTTGCAGTGGTTTGGTGCGGTTTTGGTGCGGAATTTCTGCGGTTTTTCCGCAGGTTGGTCCCTTTTTACCAGTAATTAATGGCAAAACTGCAGGGACCTGCAGAAAAGAAGTGACATGCTCATTAATTCCGCAGCAGAAATTCCGTGGGTAAAGCCGCAGGTATAAAAAAACCGCAGTGTGCGCACAGCATTTTTTTATACCTATAGGTTTTGCTGGGGATTGACTGCAGAAATGTTAGACACGTTTTCTGCAGCAAATCTGCGGTAAAATCCGCAGCGTGTGTATAGGGCCTAACACACACACCTAACACCTGCCTTATCAAAGACACACTTGTCTACTTCTGGTAAAGGATTATTCCTTTTAGAAAAGTTGGGAATAATTGTAGAGTGTTTGTAAATACAAGCAACTTTCCGATTTACTTATTAAAATTATGCACTATCGCCTCAATAATAAGGCCTAAGCCACACGGTGGAAGTGGAGTGCGATAAAACATCGCATTCCACTCAGACCAATATTACCCTGTGTATCAGCGCACATGAGCGATTATTTTCTCAGCCCTAATTGGACCGAGAAAACAATCGCAGCATGCTGTGACTGTAATGCGAGACTCTTTCTCTCGCACCCATTCAAGTGTATGGGGCGAGAGAAAAATTGCACTGCACTCGCGGTACATCTGTGTACCACGAGTGCAGGGCGAGAATGGCAATAGCCGGCAACGGAGGAGAGAGGGAGATAAATCCCTCCCTCCCCTCCTCAGTGCCGGACCGACCCTCCTCAGAGCCAGCCCACCCCTCCTCAGAGCCAGCCTGCCCCCCGCAGCTGTGGTCTGCTCGCATGGTCGGACCTCAGTTGCAGGGACACTCGCATGACACTCGGCTCTGCTGTACCGCCAGTGTGAGCAGAGTGTCATGCGAGGGGATCGCAGTAATTCCCGTGTGGCCCCAGCCTTACACTTTTATTTTTTATTGTTTACAGGTCATTATATAAGAGACCGGCTACTGCTGTTTCATCAGTAGCTTGCACAGCACGTGTTGCCCTATCCTTTATCATGGAGGTCTACTCAATCCTCTAATGCTTTGGTATTGTGATCTGATGATGTTTTTTTAAGCTCCTGATCAAGGTCTGCTTCAAGGCTAATTAACTCCCCTAATACTGCAGAAGCAAGCTACCTTGTGTCAGAGAATGCAAAATCAATCAGGAGCACCTGCCCCCAGCAGGCACAAAGCCAGAAGGCTGGGGAGTAGTGTGATCCCAAAAAGAAAAGGTGAGACAAACTCTTTAATGGATGTCAAGACATACACCAGTCATCGCATATACATAGACATAAGGTGACACACTCCTCTTATACACAAACATGTTCTCTTTTTCTCCTAATGCACAGATAATACATTCAGTCATAAACAAAATTGTTGGCACCTTTGAAATTATTCCAGAAAATTAAGTATTTCTCCCAGAATATTACAAGTTTTGTAATAGACATGTTTTTTTCCTTTGAGTGTATTGGAACAACAACAAAAAAATGGCAAATTGGACATAATTTAACCCAAAACGCCAAAAATGGGCAGGACAAAATTGTTGGCACCTTCAAATCAATATTTTGTTGCACACCCTTTGGAATAAATAACTACACTAATTGCTTCCTATAACCATTAACATGCTTCTTACACCTTGAATTTTGGACCAATATTCTTTCACAAACTGGTCCAGGTCTCTCATATTTGAAGGCTTCCTTCTTCCAACAACAATTTTAAAATCTCTCCAGAGGTGTTGAATGGGATTTAGACCCGGACTCATTGCTCCCACTTCAGAACTCTCCAGCTCTTTGTTTCCATTTCTGGGTGCTTCTTGAAGTATGTTTGGAGTCATTGTCCTTCTGGAAGACCCATGACTTAGGACACAGACCTAGCTTTCTGACACTGGGCACTACATTGACACTCAAAATCCTTCTGGTAGTCTTCAGATTTCATGATGCCTTGTACACAGTCAGTGCCCCCACTGCCAGAGGCAGCAAAAGAACCCCAAAGCATCTCTGAACCTCCACCATATTTGACTGTAGGTACTGTGATCATTTTTTTGTAGCACTCATGCCGTTTTCAGTCAACAGCAGAATTATGTGCTTTACCAAAAAGCTCTACCTTGGTCTCATCTGTCCACAATATGCTTTCTTAGAAGGATTTTGGGTTACTCACGTACATTTTGGCAAACTGCAGTTTAGTTTTTTTAATGTCTTTGTATCAGCAGTGCGGTCCTCTTGGGCCTCCTGTCATAGCATTTCATTACATTCAAATGTTGATGGATAGTTTGCACTGACACTGATGCACCCTGAGCGTGCAGGACAGCTTCATTTTCTTTGGAACTTGATAGGGGCTGCTTATTCATGATCCAGACCGAACTATCCTTCGTTGAAAGGTTTTCAGAAATTTTTCTGTGCCATCCACGTCCAGGGAGATTTGCTACAGCGCGAGTTGTAAACTTTTTGATTATATTGCTCAACATGGACAAAATAACATCAAGATCTCTGGAGATAGATTTGTAACCTTGGGATTGTTGATATTTTCCAACAATTTTGGTTCTCAAGTGCTCAGTCAGCTCTCTTCTCCTCTTTCTGTTCTCCATGCTTAGTATAACACACACAGACACACAATGAAAAGATTGATTCAACTTCTCCCCTTTTTATCTAGTTTCAGGTGTGATTTTCATATTGCCCACACCTATTACTTGCCACAGGTGAGTTTGAATGCACATCACATGCTTGAAACAATGTTGTTTACCCACAATTTTAGAAAGGTGCCAAAACTTTTGTCCAGCCTATTTTGGGGGTTTGTGTGAAAGTCCAATTTTTTTTTTCCTCTTGTTCCAATACCGACAAAGGAAATAAACGTGTGTGACAAAATATGTCTAATTGCAATAATTTTCTGGGATAAATACTTCATTTTCTGGAACAATTTTAAGGGTGCTTTCGGCCATGACTGTATGTACCTGTCATCCTCTAAAACACATAAGAACATACACATGCAAAGTAAGTAAAATAGGCCAATACTATTGTGGTAAAAGCAATAATGGAAACTTATGGTTCTTGTTGAAAATATGATAACAGATAAGCACTCTAGTACACTGTAAACTAGAATAACAGGATCAACAATCTAAGCCTGGACATAAGAAATATATTGTAATACTGACTTCATACCATAGTGATACACAGAAAATAATAGATCAGACCATCCATTCCGCTGTATGCAGTCATTGGTGACAAGTATTAGGAGTACCATTCCTTCCGAACGCCCACATGAAGCACACAACCTCTCACATTCACTGCCCACGCTGACATAGAGGCAAGTGTCATTCTTCTTCACCCACACCTCCCACACAGAGCGGTGCATCTAGCCCGGTACACAGACATAGCCATGCTGTAATGGAGCACTCATTTCCAATGTTGTTACAGGAGATCTGTAGCCTTCTACAATTGGATCTGCTGGTAAACGGTAATAAACTATATGAGAGCAGACTGGCACCTTGGTATTTGTGCTCAGGAGAAAACTAGCTGGGACCCAGTTGGAATTTCTGGCAGGCTCCTACTGTTTTCCACTAGAGATGAACAGTGCCCGGGGCTTTGGCAGTTGCTCACTCACCCCATCTTCAAAGGTTATGATAATCTGATCATGCATCATAAGAGTGCCATTATGCACACATTTTTTAGAAAAAAAGTAGGTTTTTCTGAATATTTTTGTGTCTGCAGGAGCTATACAAAGAGTGGCCTCGATTCATCAAACCGAAAGAATTTTGCCTCTTTTGGTGTTTTCATGCCATTTTTGCCCGACTCATCAAATTCCTGATGACTGGCAGGGTTTTTACTCCACAAATCTTACTCCAGTCCCCAACTGCAGTAAGATTTGTGACGAGGCACATACGAAGGGACGAGCCATTTTTCAGATGCGTTGGATTCATTAAGAGGCATGCATCTCTTAATGAATCAGGAGTGTCTGACTCAATATATCAAACATCAATCAGATGCGAGTTGCCAGCCATGGCTCTGACTTTCTATGTGTATATGCCTAGGGTATGTGCACACAACATCTTTTTCAGGTGAATCTGCTCTGCAACTCCCCTGAAAAAGTGATAAACAAACTCCAAAAAGACTGGATATATACCTTGCAGTGTAAAAATGACTTGCTGATCATATGTTCAGTCTTTTGAGTTTCTTTTACCCTCTTCAGGTTTCCAAAGATGCAAAGTGGTTGAACGAAGTGACCTGAACATTCCTCAGGCGACTTCCGCTTGTAAGCTGCTCATTAGTTTATGTAATACAATTTAATTTAAAAATGTTCTTCAAAAGCTGTCAGAAAAGATGACTGAAAAGAAGAAAAAAAAGTAGCTTTAACACAAAAGATGCCGGTGTGTCCTGAACAGTCTTCTACCTGAAAAACCCTTGGAATTTGCAGACTTCTAAAAGACATCGTGTGCACATACCCTAAACATGCCAATACCCTTTAGATAGTAGTTATGCCCTTGCATACACATTAGACTAAAGTTGTCAGAGCCCTCTAATATCGACAGATTCATCCCACAGTCTAATATGTATGATTGCCTGTAACTGAGATGTCCGGGTAGATAAGGATCCAGCATGTGAAATTTAGGACTGATGATCCTTATATTCTCTAAATGTTAAGCCTCCAGAGATGTCTGGCAGCATCTCTCTTATAGAGAATACAGGAGCACTCAGCAAAGTGAGCAGTCCTGTATAAGGGGGAAAGTGTGAGAACTAGCTGCCTGCCAAATTATCCGACAGCTGTCTATATGTATGGGGGCATTAGTTAAACACTTGTTCAGTTGACAAATATGGCCTAATCCAGATGGCTGTCTTATCAGCCTGGCACAATTATCCTATAATGATAAAGTATCATGTGTAATAAATTAAAGATTACAGCATCTACATTATTAAATAACCAGAATCAACATCAGTAAACGACTACATTACCTGAACCATTATTAGCACATAAATACATCACTACAACCACCATCAGTACATTAATACATTACCAAAGCCATCGCTGGTACATGCTTACATCAGCAAACCACCAACTCTACCTGAAAACGTCACGAGGACCACAGTCAGTACATGACTACATCACCAGAACAATCATCAGTACAGAAACACAGCACCAGAAACACCGTCAGTACATGAATACATCACCAAGGTTAGTACAGCGATCACTTGCAATGTTAGGTTAGCTCCTAACATATTGTATTGCATGAAACTGTAACTTCCAGTATGTCCTTATCAATGGTAAGGAGACAATTGGAGTTGTTGTTGTTGTTCTTACCAGCCATCATCAAACTATAGACCATACTGGAACCACAGTGTTGATTAGTTGTAATGTTGATTAGTTGTTATGGCCAATATGAACATGCTCCTATACTTTGCACGTATACCAACTCATACTCCGGCTCATTTTTTTGGTTTTGCTTTAGTCTCGTAATGCTGCAGGAATAAAAATAATCACCCATGATGTTCCCTTAATAAGCCATATGTTGTGCCCTCAACTAACTAATGTGGGCGTCACACGAGATGATATATCGTGAGATATGTCGGCGTGTCACGTCGTAAGTGACGCACATCCGGCATCGTTTGATATATCGTAGCGTGTGACAGCTACGAGCGACGGTGAACGAGCAAAAATACTCACCTTATCGTTGCCGTCCCGCCGGCTATGCGGAAGGAAGGAGGTTTACATCATCTCCGCCCCTCCGCTTCTATTGGCCGGCGACTGTGTGACGTCGCTGTGACGCCGAATGTCCCACCCCCTTCAGGAAGTGGATGTTCGCCCACCACACGTCGCTCAGCAGGTAAGTGTGTTTGACGGGGGTTTAACGACTTTGTGCGCCACGGGCAACTAATTGCCCGTGATGCACAAACGACGGGGGCGAGTACGATCGCTCGTGCGATCGCACGATAGATCGTCCCACGTGACGCCCACATTACTGTCCCTCACTGTGATCCCTGCACAAAAAAATAACCCCACACCATCCCTCTTATGGTACATGGCCTCCACAGCATCCCCCATTATATATACCATGACCACCACACCATCTCCCTTATATACAATGACCACAACACCGTCTCCCTTGGATATCATGATAGCCACACCATCCTTTCTTATATACTATGACCACCACACTGTCCTCCCCCTTATGTACCATGACCACCACACTGTCTCTCCTTATATATTATGACCACCACACAATCCCCTCTTATATACCATGACCAACATACTGTTCTCCCTTATGTACTTTGACCACCACACCGTCCCCCCTTATATACTATGACCACCATATATCCGCCCTTATGAATTACACCAACCACACCCTGCTCAGCTATTAACTACGATATTCACACTGCCCCCTCTTCAAACTGTCTCCCTCACTTAAGACTTCTTTGTACTTTCTCCATACAGAGCCTCCACACTACTCCTCCATACTGAGCCCACCCCAAGCTGCCCCCTTTTCATACTGAGCCTACCCCTTGCTGACCCCTTTTCTATTCTGGGCCCACCCCATGTTGCCCTTTTTTTTTTTTTTATATACTAGCCCATATCACGCTGCCTTCTTTTGCATACAAAGCCTACCCCATGCTGTCTTTTTTCCATGCTTATCCCATTTCTTGCTGCCCCTTTTTCCATACACAGCTTACCCCATGCTGCCCTTTATTGGTACTGAGCACAGCTCGCGCTGCTTCCTTTAACATACTCAGTCTACTGCACGTGGCCCCCTTCCCCTAGTGATCCCAACCCATGCTGCCTTTTATTCCATAGTGATCCCATCTCATGCTGCTCTTTCCACACTGAATCCACCACACGCTGATCCCATTTTCCACAGTGATACCACCACACACTGCCCCCTTTTCCATAATTATCTCATCCCATGCTGCCCTCTTTTTTCATAATGATTCCACCCCATGTGGCCCCCTTTTCCATACCGGGCTGCCGCTTCTGTACATTTATCCCATCCTCAGGCTGCCCCCAGTATCTTCAGTTCAATAAGCACTTTCCTGCTCCCAGCCCCAGAGACTTCTCCTCCTCTGTGGCGCTCTGCATATAAAAAGGTATGATGAGGTAAACTCATCTCGCTGCTGTGCCATCAAGAGCAATAAGTGATAGGAGCTCCATTGAACCCGGAATTGCTGGCGCACATGGAGGTCCAGTTGTATCTGTTTCTGTAGGATAATACAAATGAATAAATGGACACTGCCCCCTCACCCGCCCCACCAGAAAAGACTCTGGTTTTTGTGTAGAGACTAAAGGAGGGGGGGGTAAAAATGATGCCTAGTGGTAAATTCGAGACATGTCTGTAAAGACCCAAACTGGCTCCATAAAATATTATTTTTTTACTAACATCAGAAGTTCCATATGCCTATTACAGCATATTATACCATGTATTTTTGCACTAAAAAAAATCCCTACTTATGTTATTTACAGAATAAGATGGTATTTGTGCCCATGCCTATACTTCACCAGCATGTACTTGATGCATTTAGCTATGAGTCTACACAGGAATAAGTGACAGTCAAGCTCAGATATCCTGGTTTTGAAATAGAAACATGAAGTACGGCACGGCACAAATTCAACTCAATTGGTTCTTTGCCCTATGCTGCAATCACATTGGCACCTGCTAAATGGAGGGTGCTGGAGAAGACTACACAATGTGCCGCTATTAAAAGTAACCAAGTATTGAGCATGAACTTGCTTTTTTTAGATCCTTTATTAGCGCTATATGTCTGCCTGCTCATGCACAAGCACTAAGTAAATATGATGGTATCCTTATGTATAATATTCAAGCACGTTATCCAATAAAAACGCTATTTTGGAAAAATCTCACCCCAGTTTCTGACTGCAGGTACAACTGGCAGATTTCAGCTCTGAAGCCAAAGGAATTGTGAATGCAACCATGGATTAAAATATAGGTTGTAAATAAAAAGAATCAGTAATGTCATGTATTTAGAGTCCCCAATTTTATGTGTTGTTAGTACTATATGTGAAGTGTAATAGGATGTTTAAGGCCAGAGTCACAGGAGCTCTGCGAGAGAATCGGATCGATTATGGTAATGACACTCGGCTGAAACTCTGATCCGAATTTGATCAGAGTGTCAGCTTAGTGTGATCCGATTCTCTACCATGAGAGAACCGTAGCATAGGTGAGAAAAAGATAGAGAACAAACTTTCTCCATCTTCTGTGAGTCCATGGAAAACATACTACACTCCGATGACATCCAAGTGCAGTCGATGATTTCCAACCACCCACAGACTTGAATGGGTGCACGCCATACAAATTGTGCTGCCTCTTGATGCATGCTAGACTTATTTTGCATGCTGAATTGGCATGAGAAAAAAATATTAATTGGCACTGAACCATAGTATAAGATTGTTCCGAGCGTTATCTGATGAATCATCTGATAGTACTTGTTATATGTTGGTGTGGGCGAACCCTAAAGGTGATCATACTCCCTAAAGAAACCGTGGTTAGCCTTTATCCTAAGCCCTTTTCTGGGTTTATGTAATATACCAGAGAATGAATAAATTTTGATAAGATTATTTAAATCAATTAAAATAATAGCCCAGCAGATCAGACCAGCAAGAATATTTCAGAGCTGGAAGAGACTAAATTGAAGGGAGGTAACAACCAATAGAATGATAATGAATATAATTATTCTGTTTAGGCCAGTGTCACACTTGTGAGGGAGTCGTGCGAGGATCAAGTCGCATCACCTGGCACGGCCTGTCGCTCTCCAGACAGGAAAGTTCAGCTGCATAGAAATACATGCAGCTGCATGCTCCTGTCCGGAGACCAGCGCGCCATGCCGGGTGATGCGACTTGATCCTCGCGCCAGTCACTTGCAAGTGTGATACCAGCTTTAAATTGCGTTTTACTATCATGTCAGTTGCTCATGCCCTCTGCGGTGCATCATATCACTTTTACCACACAGTGAACTGAGCCCAAAAAAATTAATAAACAGGAAATCGGTGATTGTTTTTTTGTTCATTTTGTAGCTGAAAAATCTGAATAAAAAGCGATAAAAAATGTTATATACCCCAAAATGGTACCAAAACATCTCCAACTCGTCAAGCAAAAAATAAGCCCTTATACAGATGTTTGCCAAAAAATAGAAAAAAAAATTCAGCTCTCAGAATATGGCGAAGAAAAAAAAACTATTTTAATTACCCTGATCAGTATGAAAATAAATGAAAGATGTTACAGATCTCAGGAAATAGTGACACAATCACCCCCAAAAAATATTTATTTTTATATATATATATATATATATATATATATATATATATACATATATATATATATATATATATATATATTATGTGTGTGTCTGTGTATATATATATATATATATATATATATGAAATAGAAAAAAACAGTCACACTCTGCAATAACTCATTAATACACTACCTAATAAATAATTTGGAGGTATTTAGAATATTGAGATGCAATGAAATGCCCAGCGCAACTTCACTGCACCCTCCTTTGCTCAAAGCCCTAAAAAGATGCAGTGTAGAGTAGGACCCAGCAAGGGAGGGTGCCGTGAAGAGGTGCTGGGCTAATATTATAATGCATTTTAATATTCTAAATACCTCCTATTTATTTATTAGGTAGTGTATTACTGTGTTATTGCAGAGTGCGTCTGTTTTTTCTATTTTTTATATACTGCATCATGAACGGATAAGCCCCTATTCACATTGGGAGGTGCTGCCAGTCCAGGTTGAAGTCAGGCAAGTATCGCCGTAATCGTACTGTAATGATACTGCCAGGTCATTTTAAACTTACTATGTACACTGTAAAAACATTTGTTCAAAAACCACGTCAGAATTGTTATTTTTATATGCAATTTCACCACACTTGGAATTTTTTTTCCCATTTTTCAGAAAAAATGAAAAAGTTATGGTTATTGGAAGAAGGGGAGGAAAAAACTAAAATGGAAAGACGGAAAGTGGCCATAGTATAAAGGGATTAAAGGAAACTTGTCAAGAGGTATTTATACCTCAAACTAATGTCATGTATATACAGGAGCTTTCATGCGGATTAAATTCTTACCGTGGTTGTAGAAATCCTTTGTACAATTTGAAAAAAAACAATATTGACATTGTTTGTAAATGAGACACAAGTGCTTTGGTGTGGGATATTGCACTTCCAGTTTTGCTGCCCTAGCTCTCTGTTCTCTGCCTGCTCCAGTCTGACTGACAGGACACTCTCTTTTCAGTGACCTGTTTTCCTACTGAGATCTTTCACCAGTGCTGGTGGTGCTGTCACAGTAAGGCCGAGGTCACATTGGGATTACTGCCAGTCCTCACATGACACTCAGCTCACGCTCGCAGCACAGCGGGAGCCGAGTGTCATGCGACTGTGGCCCGATTGTGCGATCAGACCACAGCTGCGGAGGGGGGGGCGGCGCTGTGGAGGGGAGGGATTTATCTCCCTCTCTCCTCTGTTGACGGCTATTGCCATTCTCGCTCTGCACTCGCATTACACCGGTGTAATGCGAGTGTAACGGGGGCAGGGGGCGCCTCAGGGGGTGTAGTCGGGTCCCCTCGCCTTGTGGGCCGCAGGCTGAACGCCGGCCCGGCCGTTACTTGCAAAACAGGTGTGTTGTTGGGGCAGAGTGTGGATGCATGGGGCCCATTCATGACAGCGTTCTTTCTGTGCTCTCCAGCTCCTTCTTCACTTTCAGGAAAGAGACAATTGCAGGCAGCGGGTAAACCAAACACCGTTTTATTTAACAAAGCTTCCATCTTTCTGTTTGCAGCAGGCTTACTTTAGTACGTTACAAGTTACAAGTTCTTTTCTACGAAAACTGTTTCCTTTTTCTCTACGGGCACTTTCCTTTGCCTGCAGGGGACATACGTTAACCCCCTAGTAGCTGCGCTCTAACCCGGATTTACTGTAGGGCAGATCCAGCACACACTACCGGCTCTGGATAAGTTCTCACCTCTCCACTTCTTTGTCAGGGCACTAACCTTCGCCTGCAGGGGCCACTTGTTATCCCCCTGATAGCTGCACTCCACTCTAGTACACACCACCGGCTCCGGACTAGTCCCAACTCTTCCACCGTTTCTCATGGGTTTCCTCTGCTTTCTAGCCAAGAGTACTCACTCAGGCTGACTGCCTCGTCTCACTCCCACACTCTGCCCAGTCACCTCAGACCGAGCTTGCTCGCCTCTCACATCTCACTGCACACTGGACTCTGCATTCAGAACCCTTCCTTCCCCACCTAGGCTGCCCTGCCACTTCCTTCCCTGCCACTGTTATCAGGGGAACCACTGCTCTACACTGGCACCTAGTGGGGATACAGTTTATGACAGGTAACATTTTACCATCAACATTTACAATTTGCCACCATACTACTGTGGCGTCTTCATGGGGGGAAAAACCGCTCCTTCACTACCAGGGGTCCGACTACCCCTTACACGAGTGCAATGCAATGTTTCTCTCGCCCTGATAGACTTGAATGGGTGTGAGAGAAAGAGGATCGCATTACACCCGCAGCATGTTGCAACTGTTTTCTCGGTCCGATTAGGGCTGAGAAAATAATTGCTCACGGGACCATAGAGTAATATTGGTCCGAGTGGAATGCGATTTTTTTTTTTCTCGCCGTGTGTCCTAGGCCACTGATCCTCATGACATTGCAAGACCCAATCTGTCTCAATCTATGCATCCTACAGTGGAGGAACCATCTGGTTTCACACTAAAGGCCTTGTACACATTAGACTAAAGTCAGTTGAACCTGCAGATATTAGCGGAATTGTCCAATAGTCTAATATGTATAGGGTTGGTCAGTTCATTGTGTGGTGAAAATGGCCCAGCAACTTCTTCAGGTCAGTATGGTGATGCCAAATATAATATACATAAAAAAAATTCTGTCACCATTTTCTTAGATCCATAAAAATGTCCTTACACGATAGATCAGCCGACAGTCAAATGTGCATTGGAGCCTCTTGGAGAAGATTAGGCAAGTCAAATATCCAATGGCTGATCCTTTTATTCTCTGGGCAATAAGTTGCCAGAAGAGTCTGCAGAGGACTGTGGAGTCTGGCAGTAGTTCTCATAGAAAACATAATAGTGCTTGGTCAAAAGTGGTTTTACCAAGCTTGAAAGATATCCCCTATCGAAGGACAGGGAATGACTTGCTGATTGTTTGGTGTCTGATCAATGGAGATCCCGCCAATCCTGAGAATGGGGCTCTGAAGAGACGCGTGTGAATGGAGCTGAGGTTGAACATGAGCACCTGCACTTTACCTATCCATTTGCAATGGGAATGCTGGAGATAATCGAGTGATGCAGTCACCTCTTTTTAGCACTTCTAATAATTAATGGACTAGAGGTGCACATGTATGACTTTTGCTCTCTTCAGACCGGGCCATATAAAAAAAAAAACCCTCTCTTCTCCGGATTGATGGGGTTCCCAGTGGATAGCCCCAAACAATATCACATTTGAAATTTAGGTTGACACAAATCTGCTACTCATATGAAACGGTGGAACCTACAAAAGGTGCCAGAGAATAAGTGGGTAAATGTGTAACAGTAAGAACACCTTCGCACCATGACCATTCTACAGACAAAACCCAAGAGAAAACACAAAATGAGCATATACCCTATAGCAGTGATGGCGAACCTATGGCACGCGTGCCAGACAGGGCACGCAGAGCCGTTTGTGCTGGCACGCGCGCTGTCGCCACACTGCGCCACTTTGAACTGCTGGTGTGGTCGCGCCAGCAGCTCAAACTGGTGTTTAGCAGAGGAGACATTTCTCCTCGCTCTGACACGCCTCCTCTCCTGGGCTGCAGGCCTGTTGCCTAGGAGACGGAGGAGCGTCAGTAGGCGGCGCCGGTGTCTTGTGGCCGCGGGAACTGAAGTGACTAAGGACGCAGCAGTGGAGGAGCAGGGGGCTAGAAGGTGAGTTTTTATTTTTTATTTTTAGCCTCTGTGCGGCTGTGCCAAGATGTGGGGGGGGACAGAGCCTGCACGGGGGAAACATGGAGCGCACAGGGGAAACATGCAGCGCACGGGGACACATGGGGAGCACGGGGAACAGAGCCAGCACGGGGGAAACATGGAGCGCACGGGGGAAACATGGAGCGCACGGGGGAAACATGGAGCGCACGGGGGAAACATGGGGAGCACGGGGGAAACATGGAGCGCACGGGGACAGAGCCAGCACGGGGGAAACATGGAGCACACGGGGGAAACATGGGAGCACGGGGGAGACATGGAGCGCACGGGGACAGAGCCAGCACGGGGGAAACATGGAGCGCACGGGGGAATCATGGAGCGCACGGGGACAGAGCCAGCACAGGGAAACATGGGGAGCACGGGGGACAGAGCCAGCACAGGGGAAACATGGAGCGCACGGGGGAAACATGGGAGCACGGGGGAAACATGGAGCGCACGGGGACACATGGGGAGCACGGGGGACAGAGCCAGCATGGGGAAACATGGGGAGCATGGGGAACAGAGCCAGCACAGGGGAAACATGGAGCGCACGGGGACAGAGCCAGCACGAGGGAAACATGGAGCGCACGGGGGAAACATGGGAGCACGGGGGACAGAGCCAGCACAGGGAAACATGGGGAGCACGGGGGACAGAGCCAGCATGGGGGAAACATGGGGAGCACGGGGGAAACATGGGAGCACGGGGGAAACATGGAGCGCACAGGGACAGAGCCAGCACGGGGAAACATGGGGATCACGGGGGACAGAGCCAGCACGGGGCAAACATAGAGTACAGGGGACAGAGCCAGCACGGGGCAAACATGGAGCGCACGGGGGACACATGGGGAGCACGGGGCAAACATTGGAGCACGGGGGACAGAGCCTACATGGGGGACACATGGGCAGCACGGGGGACAGAGCCAGCACGGGGGAAACATGGAGCGCACGGGGGAAACATGGAGCGCACAGGGGACACATGGGGAGCACGGGGCAAACATGGAGCACGGGGGAAACATTGGAGCACGGGGGACAGAGCCTACATGGGGGACACATGGGGAGCACGGGGGACAGAGCCAGCACGGGGGAAACATGGAGCGCACGGGGGAAACATGGGAGCACGGGGGACAGAGCCAGCACGGGGAAACATGGAGCGCATGGGGACAGAGCCAGCATGGGGAAACATGGGGAGCACGGGGGACAGAGCCAGCACAGGGCAAACATGGGAGCACGGGGGACAGAGCTAGCACGGAGGGGAACATGGGAGCATGGGGCATATACAAACAGAGCACGGGGAAAACATGGAGAGCACGGGAAAAACATGGCTGCAAAGATGTAGAGAAACGTGCAAAGATGGGGGAAACATGGCTGCAAAGATGGGGGAAACATGGCTGCAAGGATGGGGGTAAACATGACTGTAAGCATGGGTGGAAACATGACTGCAAGGATGGGGGAAATCATGCCAGGATGGGGTACATTTAGCAGGAAGGGAAACATGCCAGGAAGGGGTACATTTACCAGTATGGGGGGTACATTTACCAGAATGGGGGGAAACATGAAAGGATGGGGGGGAAACATGCCAGGATGGGGGTACATAAACATGCCAGGATGAGGAAAAATGCCAGGATGGGGAACATTTAGCAGGAAGGGTGACATTTATCAGGATGGGGTACATTTACCAGGATAAGGGAACATGCCTGGATGAGGTACATTTACCAGGATGGGGTCATTTAACAGCATGGTGGAACATGCCAGGATGGGATACATTTACAATGATGGGGTACATTTATCAGGATGGGGTACATTTACCAGGAATGGGGTACATTTACCAGGATGGGGCCATGATGTGGACAAATATACCAGAATGTAGGAAATATATATCAGGATGGGGGACATGTTTACCAGGAAGTGGCCAGGAAGGGGACATAACTACACAATGAAAGGGGAGCCACTCGTACGTCTTTATGGGATTTCAAGATGTTCAGACTTTGAAATGTAGATGTGGATTACAGGGTGACATCTGATTGCATTCCAGGCTAAAATCTGTCTAATATGCTGCAATTTTTTTCCAGAAAGATCAATCCAACTGCTGTGTCTGGAAAGGGCAGGGGCTCAGCTTCCATGTGTGGTAAGCACGCATGAGCGTGATGCCCCCTGCTGCAGAGAAGAGAAGACTGCAAAGGTAAGGTTAAAATCAATTATTTACATAATAGGATTGGTTGGCACTTCGGAAAAAAAAATGGGTTTAGAACAGTTTGGGCACTCGGCCTGTAAAAGGTTCGCCATGACTGCTCTATAGTAAGTAAAGAAATAGTAGTACTACACTGTGTGCTGAATTATTAGGCAAATGAGTATTTTGATCACATGATACTTTTTATACATGTTGTCCTGCCCAAAGCTGTATAGGCTTGAGAGCCAACTACCAATTAAGTAAATCAGGTGATGTGCATCTCTGTAATGAGGAGGGGTGTGGTGTAATGACATCAACACCTTATATAAGGTGTGCTTAATTATTAGGCAACTTCCATTCCTTTGGCAAAATGGGTCAGAAGAGAGATTTGACGGGCTCTGAAAAGTCCAAAATTGTGAGATGTCTTGCAGAGGGATACAGAAGTCTTGAAGTTGCCAAACTTTTGAAGCGTGATCACCGAACAATCAAGCGTTTCATGGCATATAGCCAACAGGGTCGCAAGAAGCGTGTTGGGCAAAAAACGAGCAAAATAACTGCCCATGAATTGAGGAAAATCAAGCATGAAGCTGCCAAGATGCCATTTGCCACCAGTTTGGCCATATTTCAGAGCTGCAATGTTACTGGAGTATCAAAAAGCACAAGGTGTGCCATACTCAGGGACATAGCCAAGGTAAGGAAGGCTGAAAAATGACCACCTTTGAACAAGAAACATAAGATAAAACGTCTAGACTGGGCCAAGAAATATCTTAAGAATGATTTTTTCAAAGGTTTTATGGACTGATGAAATGAGAGTGACTCTTGATGGGCCAGATGGATGGGCCAGAGGCTGGATCAGTAAAGGGCAGAGCGCTCCACTCCGACTCAGACGCCAGCAAGGTGGAGGTGGGGTACTGATATGGGCTGGTATCATCAAAGATGAACTTGTGGGACCTTTTCGGGTTGAGGATGGAGTGAAGCTCAACTCCCAGACCTACTGCCAGTTTCTGGAAGACAATTTCTTCAAGCAGTGGTACAGGAAGAAGTTAGTATCGTTCAAGAAAAACATGATTTTCATGCAGGACAATGCTCCATCACATGCATCCAACTACTCCACAGTGTGGCTTGCCAGTAAAGGTCTAAAAGTTGAAAAAATAATGACATGGCCCCCTTGTTCACCTGATCTGAACCCCATAGAGAACCTGTGGTCCCGTATAAAATGTGAGATTTACAGGGAGGGAAAACAGTACACCTCTGGGAAAAGTGTCTGGGAGGCTGTGGTGGCTGCTGCACGCAATGTTGATCGTAAACAGATCAAGCAACTGACAGAACCTATGGATGGTAGGCTGGTGAGTGTCATCATAAAGAAAGGTGGCTATATCGGTCACTCATTTTTGGGGGTTTTGTTTTTGCATATCAGAAATGTTTATTTCTAAATTTTGTGCAGTTATATTGGTTTACCTGGTGAAAATAAACAAGTGAGATGGGAATATATTTGTTTTATTATTAAGTTGCCTAATAATTCTGCACAGTAATAGTTACCTGCACAAACAGATATCCTCCTAAAGATAGCCAAATCTAAAAAAACCCACTCAAACTTCCAAAAATATTAAGCTTTGATATTTATGTGTCTTTTGGGTTGATTGAGAACATAGTTGTTGATCAATAATAAAGTAAAATCCTCTAAAATACAACTTGCCTAATAATTCTGCACACAGTGTATATCTAAATAACAAAGGGTACTTAGTTAATTGAGTTGTCAAGTACTTAGAACTTAGATATTGATGGCATTTCCTTATCACTTGCATAAGTTATCCAGATCAGATAGTTTGTGCTCTGACGCCTGTCACCTCCATGTTCACATGTGCACAGATCTCCATGCACGGTGTAAGGCTATGTGCCCATGCTGCGGAAAATGCGCGGATTTTGCTGCGGATTTCTCGCGGAAAAGCCGCGGATTTCCCGAAAATCTGCAGCAGCGGCACTTCCCAGCCATTTCTATGGCTTTTTGGAAATGCTGTGCCCATGCTGCGGATTTTTCCGCGGCGGATTTGGTGCGGATTTTGATCCGGAAAAATCTGCAACATGTCAATTATTGTTGCGGATTTTGATCCGGATTTTGGCTTCAGAATTGAGAAAAAAAAAAAATCCGCACCAAAATCCGCGTCAATTCCGCGGTAAATCCGCGGCAAATCCACACCTTTGTGGATTTTGCGGGAAAGCCGCGGATTTTCATGCAGAAAAATCTGCAGCAACATTCTACCGTGGACACATAGCCTTAGGGTTCCTCTTATATGGAAAAGGGGGGGCACCGAAGAGCAATTTCGCACAGGGCACCATTCAGCCTAAGAGCACACTAGGTTTGGCCTATCTTTCATCATTTTCATCCATACCCGGCTTTTTAAAGGCAAGCTCCAAAACATGTGACTGCGACAGAACATACAGTGTCTCCAACTGTATCATTATAGTCAATGGCTCCATCATATCCCCAAATCCTGTGCTCCAGGTCTTCAGACATAAGCCCCATTGGAGCCACTTATAATTGTAAAATGACTAGACTTGAAACGTCTACCTGAATATACACTGTGGCCAAATAGCATGAAGTTTTTATAAAAGCACTTTTGTGCCCACATCAGAGCATGAGCAGAAAATACCCTATGCAAGTCTATAGGGTCAGAGCCAGTCTGTTACTGTATATATCTATGTGGCTGCAAGTATGACTCTAGTATTGGGTTGCACGGCCAGTGTTCAGACTGCAAGGTTTCTGTTTAAACAAATTCAACATAAAAACCTGATTTAAACAATAGGCCATTTTCCGAGGGCACATTCCCTGCAATTGTGCATTGTATGCAAGTAATAACCATACGGAAGAAATATAAAACAATGGAAAAAAACTCTATTGTGAATATCTGAAGTCTAAGTATAGTCTAAAAAGGCGATCCTTACTGGGGATCTGCTGCCTGAACATGTTCTAAAAACAATACTCTATTATCAACCAGAAAAATGAATCATGCTGGAAGGAGACATATAACAAACTTACTGGATGGGTCATATTGTCAGCAAGTATAAACTAATCCTGTTCTTTTTCCACAAAAGAAATGAGAGAATACAACAATTCTGATACTAGAGAAGGGAGCGGCTGGAAAATCAGAGTCTTTCTCTGATGGAAAAAAGATGCCTCCACCTTCTCCTATCAGTCCATGAAAAACAGAACATGGATGGCATCCGAATGCTGTCTGAGCCATAGAGTTACATTGCCAATCTTGTTCGGACCGTCGGATCACTATCGGACATGTCTCCCCGCTTCTGCACAGACCACTTGGTCAATTGCTATGTTACGTCAGCGTTGCAGCCTACTAGTGGCCACTGATGGGCCGCCATCTTCAAGGTTCCATCTAACTCAGGGGTACACAATTCCAGTCCTCAGGAGCCATCAACGGATCATGTTTTCAGGGTTTCCTAAGGAGTGCATAGATTTAATCACCTGCACAGGTCAAGATAACAAAACACATGGTCAATGCTAAGGAAATCCTGAAAATGTGCCGTGCTGGTGTGCCTTGAGGACTGGAGTAGTGCACCCCAGATCTAACTGAACAGCTCCGCCTGACAGTCGTGTGATTGATACAGGTGATAAGTGGCTGTTCATTATGTTATGTGAGCACTGGAAGACTCAGTCCTGGAACTGCACTGGTCAGGGTGGTGAGTATATGTCTTTTTTTTTAAAAAAAAAAACAAGCACTGTAGTATTTAAGAAGAAGATGACCAGTAGTGGACAACCACTTGAAGAAAGATGTCCAGTTTGTAAAATCTGTTCTCGGTGATCTATTCAAAAAGGTGATCTTTTAGAGAGGTCTCACTAGGCATGATACCACTTACAGGGAACCTGTTATATAGAAAATTGCTATTACCCTGCAGATATGGGGTTAATCTGCAGGTCAGCATTCTGAACCTGCCCGGTGCCTGCACATTAAACCCCACTGCCAGGAAGAAATTACCTTTATTACTCACAGCAGTTTTCTGGTTTCAGTTATGGAGGCGGTGCCAGCGTGGATTAAGTCACCACTCTGTGTATGGAGGGCAGTGGCTGTAATCACGCCACTCCACGGACTGACAGCAGCTCAGCAATAGAGGACACTGTCAGTCAGTGCAGGGGGAGTGGCACAGCCGCTGCTCTCCATACATAGAGCGGTGACTTAATCCACGCTGGCACCACCTCCATGACGTCTAACCAGAACACTGCTGGGAGGAATAAAGTTAATTTCTTCCTGGCAGAGAGGTTTAATGTGCAGGCGCTGGGCAGGTACAGAATGCTATTACGCTGCAAATTAACCCTATACCTGCAGGGTAATAGCATTTTTCCATGTGATAGATTACCTTTAAGGAATAAGAGAATCCAGTGTACACCTCCCTTCATATGTCTGTAAGATGCTTCACCATCTAAATGAATTGGGGAGCTCATCATGATCTGTCTCAGCTGATCCCCTCTAATTCTCATCACCTAAAATACACTTGGTAGTGTTGGTTGAAGAGACTATCTGAAAAATAAGACTCTAATTAGGCTGTGTTACAGCGAAACTGTGTAAAGTCGCACTCAATTCTGGTCGGGACAATACTATTGGGACTATGTGGGGCCCATTATTCGGTATGGAGGGCTATGTGAGGCTCATTATTCTGTATGGCAAGCTATCTGGGGCCCATTATTTTGTATGGAGAACTATGTGGGGCCCATTATTTTGTATGGAGAACTATGTGGGGCCCATTATTCTGTATCGAGGACTATGTGGGGCACATTATTCTGTATGGAGGGCTATTTGCGGCCCATTATTCTGTATGAAGGGCCATGTGGGGCACATTATTCTGTATAAAGGACTATGTGCGGCCCATTATTTTGTATGGAGGACTATGTGGGGTCCATTAATCTGTATGGAGGGCAATGTAGGGTCCATTATTTTGTATGCAGGGCTATGTGGGGCCCATTATTCTGTATGGAGAACTATATAGGGCATGTGACTAATGCCGGTTTCACACCCGGCATTTCGCAGCTTTGCCGGATCTGTCATACTCCAGTACAGTGCAATACAGTACAATGGCATCGCGGCAAGTTCCAGTCACATGCTGGCATGTAAGAAGAAGTAAATGGCACTTCCTCTGTGCTGATGATAATAGATGTAGGGGTGCGCTTCAGGTTCCAAGGCCTTTTGTCAATAGAAGAATACAAGGCACTCCCAAGATTGGCTGCGACGTGTGATTTATTTAATATGCATAACAACAACAAAACGTTTTCGGTCCGTAGACCTTCCTCAGTAAGCACATTCGTGAAGAGGAGTTCAGCGTGGGTGATAAGCGCGGTGTCCACCGCCGCATGGAGGCAGCCAATCTTGGGAGTGCCTTGTATTCTTCTATTCTACATGCTGGCATGTGACCGGAGCATGTGACAGACCGGAGGTTGCCGCGATGCCATTGTACTGTATTGCACTGTACTGGAGTGTAACGGATTCATCAAAGCAGCGAAATGCCAGATGTGTGAAACTGGCCTAAGATGGCCCATGACTTTGTCCAAGTTTTTAATTTTGGCCCTTTGTGTATTTGAGTTTGACATCTCTGCCGTAATATCACTGCAACATTACAAAAGGAAATTGCACTTATTAAGCAGCATTTAAAAAGCATGATTATCAGAAAGGAGCATTTCTAGAAATGCTGGTCCCTGATATGTTTGTGCTCTTTTAATGCCATAAAATCATTAACTGTAAATACACCTTCATATGATCCATTGTTCTCTACACAGCGAATGTGCATAGATGACCGGGCTCAATACACAGATGAGGGTAAGTGTAAATCACTATGTACATCAGAGCCTTACAGAATGATGTAACACTGTATTGGTAACATTTTATATAAGGTTAAAAAAAGTCGTATCATAGTTGTCCTAGTGGCCGTATGTCTGCAAATAGTGGCGTCATCTATGTTTGGGTTTGATTGGGAGAATTTCTACTAAATTAATAGTTGACAACATTACAACAAAATATATATACGGTATATATGGCTGTTCTCAGATATGTAAGCAGTGAATTAAAGGGGAATTCCAAACATTCCCATCTATAAATAACAGTGATTACAAAGTTACCCCCGATAATCCCACCATCCATCCCTACATCCACAAAGCTATTTAGGGCGGGTCTCTCACCTAAGTAGGAGCTGAAGGTTCTGATATAAGTTCTTTCAAGGAAAGAAGCCTGAAAATCCTAAAAATGTTCATTGGTGCCCTATCGGGTTGTCACTTCTTGGTCTTTAGCTGCTATATCTGGGGATTCTAGTAATGTAGAAAACACTATTGCTCTTTAATAGACTTTATGTCACATATGGGCTTGCATGCCTATAAAAGAGGTGAAATGAAGAAATATAAAAGCTGTTGAGTTGAACCCTTACTTTTGCCTTTTATATCAATATTCTCATAGCTTATAAAAAGAAAGATCCAAGAGCTAAACATTTCGGCGGTCCCACCCCATTCCTCTGCCTGTGTGCACACCCCATTCCTTAGGACACCCAACAATCTGTGAGTCACTGGAAAATACAAGCGCGCACTCATCCCACTGGCAGGATGCCCTATAACAAACTTTACACGTAGAGTTAATAACGATAAAAGTCTATTTTGTGCGGTTCTTCTCTAGTTAGTAATGATTCTCTCGGCCGGGTCTGTTTATGATTAGAGAACACAAAGTACAGACATGGCTGTGATGAAGAGGGAAGAGAGACAATAGTGAAGCAGAAAGTCTGTCTTCAGGCTATGAAGTTTAGAGCGAAAACTGGAGCTCGGAAACAGGTGCAAGAATATATAATATTCACGCCTGTCTGGCTCACACAAAGAGTGCATTACTTTTCTATATATGATATTGTATGTCCTGGAGGAAAGACAATGGAAAGGGGTGGGAATGTGGGGAAAAAATCATTCTCAATGGAAATATTCAGCATATCTGATGTTCTACGTCACGTAGACCTAGAATTACTTATGTGAGAGTTGACTATGGCAAAATCTGTCGTTTATGGGTGGCAACATTTCAATGTAAAGTAATTTTCCTGTGTTTCCATCAATTGGCAAAAAAAAATAAAAATTGCTGGACAGTTAGAATTGTCCCTAAAAGTGACGCTAAGGTCCATGAATATGGTGGCATTGATGTTGTTTGACAGGATGAAGCATGTACCCCTATATTTATATGTGATTCCGGTGTCCAAACTAAGCCCATGTACCAGGTCCATTGAGTGGGTTCCACCAGTGTATACATTAGTGGATAATTTAGAGGCCACTTGACACAGAATATAAACTACAACCCTTAAGCACACAGTTGTGATTTCCACACCTAAGTATTCATGAGCAAACATGAGCTTGGGCACATTATAACCGTTCCTTAGATATCACCCATGGAGGAGAATTTGTATACGAGCTCAGAACTAAAGGGACTTCCAAAAGGTATGCCTTTTCCAGAAACATCACCATTGTACCCCTTGTCTGCTGCCGCAGGTTGTCCATATTCCAGTGAATAGGGCTAAACTGCAACACTAGACTCAACCCATGATGACCAAATTTCTAGAAAGTAACCCTCCCAATCCTGAAGAATCCCTTCATTTGTCCCTTTAAGTGTAGAAGTCTCAACATGAATCACCTGAGATCAGGGGGCCCAAAATAATAAGAACCGGGAAATAAAGATTTACTGTTCTTCGGTGTATAAAGTCGTGATACATTGTTGTCATCCAATACTTGGGATAGAAAGTTATGCATCAAGATGGCTGACTTGTCATGCCAAAAATATCTGCGTTTTGCAAATACTTGGGCGGTCGACAACTGTCACCAACTCGATCTTTCAAATAACTTCAACGTCTCCTTTATAACGGACAGTGCACAGTTATGCAGGTTTAATTTAGTGATGATATTAAGTAAGATTTGATGCATAATTACATTTACGGTACTTTCCTTGACATAGACTGTACACTAACCAGAATACTGGAGGGACCGGTGATGTGTGTTAAATACTGTACACTTACACATGTAATGGGCACTATCATACATTACATTTCTAAACTTTCACAAGTGCTTTGAGCAAATATGATATTAAGTAAGATTTGATGCATAATTAAATTTACGTACTTACCTGGACATAGACTGTACACTAACCAGAATACTGGAGGGACCGGTCATGTGTGTTATATACTGTACATTTCCACATGTAATGGGCACTATCATACATTACATTTCTAAACTTTCACAAGTACTTTGAGCAAATATGATATTAAAAAAAGTTATTTGGCATGTGCCCATATCCACACCCTGTAACCCCATTATGCCAGAGCTGTGGACTAGATTTTATGTAACGCTTCAATAGTCACATACATACGTAAAAATCAAAGAAAGTCAATACTAAGTGAATGAAGCTTGCATAAAACCTAACTAATGAAATCCACGTCACAATAACATATACTGAGATCTGTGAGAACTTTGAACAGCTTTTGTTTCTACTTATTGGACATAAGAATGGGCTAATAACAATTGAGGCCACAATTTGCTTCTCATTAGAGACAAATGCATATAACAATTATCTAAAGTGTTAATTGCATGATAATATAAATGATGTCTGACAATGTAATAATATAATTAAGTGGGATGTTAAATTAATAAAGGGCTACCACTCTTAGGCTATGGCTACCTGATGACCACTTGTAGTGGTGCTCACTGGCGGACACAGCCGAAGTGGGCCCCTGTGCAAGAACAATATATGGGCCCTTCGCAGCCTAAGAGCTCATCACAGTGCACAATTCCACCTGCTTTGGAGGTAGAAATGGGCCTCCTGTCCTCTTGGGCCCCTGTGGTTGCACCAATGATATGTCCACCCCTGGTCGTGCTACATAAGATCACAATGTTACGTAACTAATGGTAGTAAAGGTGGACCAGCAAGTTACCGCCATACTAACCCAACCGTTTGGTAATAACCCACCCCATCTTTGCAACCACCTTCACTGCCATTAGTTATAATAACTTGCAGAGTGACATTTGCAATCATGATGTGGTATCTGACATATATTAGGGGATGTAGCTCTTTTTTCGGAGAAGAATGAATGTGGATGCTCTGTCAGAGAGCATATTCTGACACCATGCACAGATATGTAGAAACTGCTCTCACCTGGTAGATCATGACTTTGAAGTTTCTACGTCTCAGTAGCTCGGATTCATTGGTTTCCAACTTTTTGATCTGTGCTTGTTGGCGCTCCAGGTTTTGTCTCACTGTCTTGACGTTGACGCTCACCTTTCTCACTTTCTCTAAAAGCTTACTGGCTGTATTGCTGGTAGTGGCATGGGACTTGGTCAACTTGGTCAGTTCTCCTTGAATGCTGCCCACTACATTCTCCATCTCCTGTTGTCTTGTCTCCAGTTGGGTTTGGGTCGCCTGAATCTGGTCCACTGCTCCTATAATCTTATCCAGAAGGCTCAGCACCAAAACCCCATTGATTTGGTCTGCTTTGATGGGCTCACTGTCTGACGTTTCTCCTGGAGGTGTATCAGGGATGATGGAGGGCTGCTCGACTATCTGCAAGGTGGTATCCTCCATTTTAACAGCTGCCTTAAAGTTGGCAAAAATAGAAGTGTTTTCAAGCTAGTAAAAAAAGGAGGAAAAACAAGCGGAGTGGGATCCAGAAAGTTTGATAATGCTGGTAACCGGGATGCTGGCCAGAAATAGCTAGCATGGGACGTGTGCGTGTGTGTATGTGTTTGTGTGTGTGAGCTTCTATGCAGAATCGCAGTGCTCTGCATAACTGTACTGGTAGGGTTGGGCCTAAGAAGAGGGGGAGAGACTATGTTCACTGAATCCCTGTCATTGGATTACTCCACCCATGGTAATTTGGAGAAGGGAGCTACAGACCCTGCCTCTCCCTCTTCTACTTCTGAAATGATTAAAATAGTTATGAGGGAGGTGACTAGTCTCCTTGCATGCAAGCACAGGCTGAGGAATGCACCAGTAGAGGGAGAGTGGAGAACACTGAAGCTTATCATATCATGGGGGATTCCTAATGCATTAACCTTTTCACTGACAGAAGGTACTGACAAGGGGTTAAAATGATTCAACTAATGTTAGATCTTCCAATGAGAAACACATGATAACTAAGGAAGCATAATTTGGTGCTTTGTGTTAACTATTTCTGTTCCAGTATGTTAATTCATGGATCTTCTGCTGAATAAGTGCACCAATGCACTGTTCTATGTCATCTATTACTTCTGCAATATTTTAAGACCATGCTAAGGTACTGCAACTTTGTAAAAGGACAGAACGTGGTCTAGAAACTACACTATTAATGAATAAGCCTCAAAAGACACAGAAAGGCATTGGGGCACAACATATAAGGGTTTTGGCTACTCCAGAAAAGAACAGCAGATTATACTTTCAGAGGAGATATAAAAGAGAACCTGATTAATGCTACGAAAACAGAGTTAATTAGAGTCTGGCTGCGCGATTGCAACAAGTTATATTTTTCTCTGAAACGCCAAATTCGACCAGGGACCATAAGCGGAGACCACCCTAGTCCAGCGCCACACCCAGCTGGTTCTCCCCGCGTGTCTTCGGGTGATTGACAGGTCTCTTCCATGTGTGTACATAGAAAAACATCTGGAGAGACAAAAGAAGTGCATTGTGATTGTGATCCTGAAAAAGGAGAATTATCTCTGAAAAATAAAGATCGCAATCCTTATCACATTAGATTTGGTATTACTGCCACGGCAGCACGGTTTCTAAACCTTTCATCTACCTACATTGATTATGGGTGTACGTAAGGAGAGACCTGTCAATCACCTGGAGCGGTCAATCACCTGGAGAAAAGCCAGCCAGGGATCTACAAGCTATATTTTCCCTGGAAAACACTGTAGTTGTGCAGCCAGGCTCTGAAAAATGCTGCCCATGGTTTAGGGAGCATGAATCAGCTGACAGGTTCCCTTTAACTATATTGGATCACTTCTAGCACTTCTAGCTTTTCTCAGTGTACATAATCAGCCTCTTTATATACTAATTCCAGTGATATTGAAATCTAATCATATCAATTATTCATAGATTGTAATATTAGTGCATTCCCAGGTGATTAACAAATGAAAAGTAACGTTTCATGTCTAAATAGAGAAGTACACTGAGACATTAGGCGGATGAGGTTTTCAGCATCAGTATGTGGCAGGTGGGTGGGCTCCACTGGAAAGAGAATGGAAAAACTCTGCTAGTGGAAAAGTGCTTGAAATCATTAACATTCAGATGTTTTCCCTCCAGGAACACTCCCTGTGCCTGTCAGGGGATTCCAAGCTCCACCGGGTAGTCATAGGGCAACCTTCAATCTGTCA
This sequence comes from Anomaloglossus baeobatrachus, assembly GCF_048569485.1. Lineage (NCBI taxonomy): Eukaryota > Metazoa > Chordata > Amphibia > Anura > Aromobatidae > Anomaloglossus > Anomaloglossus baeobatrachus. The sequence goes on along the minus strand of NC_134357.1, from coordinate 374,481,099 downwards.
GAAGATGAAATAATGGAACAGGTAATGGGGTCAGGTGAATACTGCTGACAAGCTGGAGGATCTCCTAGGCATAAAGCCAAGTATGTCTGAGTACAACTGAGGCTGAAAACAACTGAAAATGGAAAAGGCAGGTGTCATCTCATCCTACAACCTGTATAACTATAGACATTTCCTTGGCATGTCTTATTTTACAATAATCCTACACTGTGCTAGCTATACAGCCGACCAGTAATGTCCTCTCCATGATTTCTGTCAAAATCCTTAAAGACGACAGGTCGCAAACCTATTACTTACCATTATTCACTGACTAGTGGGCTTGATTGTTCTCTGTTCAGCTCTCCTCCATCATAGTAACCTACGACGCTGGACAGATGTCGATCAATTGCATGGGGGTGGCGCTAGAGAAGGAATAATGCAGAGAATCAGAAGGATTTTATTTGAGTGCACTATAAGTAGTTCTGCTGGAATGGAGGAAGCTTGATGTAGCCATATTGAGTAATTGGCCCTAAATCAGTAACATATTAAAAAAGATCATATACAGTAATGGTGATCATGTATGAACATTTAGCAATAGCAAATAGGGAGTCTTCATAAATATACGTTTTGTCTCAATAGTAACTAAATCATTGTTTACTGTAATCAGACATGAAAAAAAAATCCCCGGAGGTGATTATATCTCTTCACTAGCTCTGTTACATTCAGTTCAGTGCATCATTTCCTACTGAGCAGGGTTGGACATATCATTGGTGCAGCCTGGGCGTCCACACATGGGACCATTTCTATCTCCAAAGCAGGTGGAGTTGTCCATTTTGATGAGCTCTGGGGCTACAAAGGGCCCTTATATTGTTCTTGCACCTGACCGTGTCCGCCAGTGCTACTGTGTATACTAAGGTAAGGTATCATGGTGGTTTCATGTGTAAGGTGTCATGGTGGTATTACTGTATCTCAGAGGGGTCAGTATTGCAGCCTTACAATATAGTGTACTACAGAGATGCAGAAAATACCAGCACAATCATTAATACAGAAAGGTAAGTTGAGTGGCAAAAAATATAGAATTGTTTAATAGAATTGTTAAATTAATAAAAACAACTAACTATAACATTTTTCCAAGCCAGGTAGGTTGTGCTCTATTATATTATAATATGAAGTAGTCACTTGTTTACACTCCTCCAAGGATGAAGGGAACTATCTTGATTTTGTGAGAGAACCGCACCAATCCCCACAGAAGAGGCGTAAACCTCGGCCACAAAAGGCAAATCAACCTCGGGGTGACTGAGGACCAGAGCCTTATAAAAGTCGTCTTAAGAGCAGCGAAGGCCTCAGAAGCCTCTTTAGACCATGAGGAGAAGTCGGTCTGTTTCTTGGTCATAACGGTAAGTGGCCTTACACTGACTTTCAATAGTAATGAGCAACATCTGAGAATTTCTGCAAAGCTTTAAGCTTACTAGGTTGTACCCAATACAGAACAGCCTGTTCCTTCATGGTGTCCATCTGAAACCCTGCTGAAGAAACCAAATGACCCCAAAAATGTACCAGTTGAACCTCAAAATGATATTTTTCCAGTCTGGCAAATAAATGACTTGGGAATCCTGACAGTGATCACAGTTCATACCATTAGGGTTCACTTGTGTCAGGACCGAGAGCGGGCGGTCTTGTAACTGCAAGTGTGCAATTTCCATGCTTCCAACCACATTTATACACTGAATGTATATATTCACGTGTATTGAGCCAGGCTGCGTATGTATGGTCTGCACGTGACCCGCCGGGTCCAAGCGCCGGAAATTCCTGACAGCGCACTATATATATATATATATATATATATATATATATATATATATATATATATATATATATGTATATATATATTACAGTGCCTACAAGTAGTATTCAACCCCCTGCAGATTTAGCAGGTTTACACATTCGGAATTAACTTGGCATTGTGACATTTGGACTTTAGATCAGCCTGGAAGTGTGAAATGCACTGCAGCAAAAAAGAATGTTATTTCTTTTTTTTTTTTTTTTTTTAAATTGTGAAAAGTTTATTCAGAGTGTCATTTATTATTCAACCCCTCAATCCACCAGAATTCTGTTTGGTTCCCCTAAAGTATTAAGAAGTATTTCAGGCACAAAGAACAATGAGCTTCACATGTTTGGATTAATAATCTCTTTTTCCAGCCTTTTCTGACTAATTAAGACCCTCCCCAAACTTGTGAACAGCACTCATACTTGGTCAACATGGGAAAGACAAAGGAGCATTCTAAGGCCATCAGAGACAAGATTGTGGAGGGTCACAAGGCTGGCAAGGGGTACAAAACCCTTTCCAAGGAGTTGGGCCTACCTGTCTCCACTGTTGGGAGCATCATCCGGAAGTGGAAGGCTTATGGAACTACTGTTAGCCTTCCACGGCCTGGACAGCCTTTGAAAGTTTCCACCCGTGCCAAGGCCAGGCTTGTCCGAAGAGTCAAGGCTAACCCAAGGACAACAAGGAAGGAGCTCCGGGAAGATCTCATGGCAGTGGGGACATTGGTTTCAGTCAATACCATAAGTAACGTACTCCACCGCAATGGTCTCCGTTCCAGACGAGCCCGTAAGGTACCTTTACTTTCAAAGCATCATGTCAAGGCTTGTCTACAGTTTGCTCATGATCACTTGGAGGACTCTGAGACAGACTGGTTCAAGGTTCTCTGGTCTGATGAGACCAAGATCGAGATCTTTGGTGCCAACAACACACGTGACGTTTGGAGACTGGATGGGACTGCATACGACCCCAAGAATACCATCCCTACAGTCAAGCATGGTGGTGGCAGCATCATGCTGTGGGGCTGTTTCTCAGCCAAGGGGCCTGGCCATCTGGTCCGCATCCATGGGAAGATGGATAGCACGGCCTACCTGGAGATTTTGGCCAAGAACCTCCGCTCCTCCATCAAGGATCTTAAGATGGGTCATCATTTCATCTTCGAACAAGACAACGACCCAAAGCACACAGCCAAGAAAACCAAGGCCTGGTTCAAGAGGGAAAAAATCAAGGTGTTGCAGTGGCCTAGTCAGTCTCCTGACCTTAACCCACTTGAAAACTTGTGGAAGGAGCTCAAGATTAAAGTCCACATGAGACACCCAAAGAACCTAGATAACTTGGAGAAGATCTGCATGGAGGAGTGGGCCAAGATAACTCCAGAGACCTGTGCCGGCCTGATCAGGTCTTATTAAAGACGATTATTAGCTGTAATTACAAACAAGGGTTATTGCACAAAATATTAAACCTAGGGGTTGAATAATAATTGACCCACACTTTTATGTTGAAAATTTATTAAAATTTAACTGAGCAACATAACTTGTTGGTTTGTAAGATTTATGCATCTGTTACTAAATCCTGCTCTTGTTTGAAGTTTGCAGGCTCTAACATATTTGCATCTTATCAAACCTGCTAAATCTGCAGGGGGTTGAATACTACTTGTAGGCACTGTATATATATAATATATATATATATATATATATATATATATATATATATATATATATATTAGCTGTAGTACCCCGGCGTTGCCAGGGATAGTAACTGTCTCTCTGTCAGTCTCTGTCTGTTTGTTTGTCTCTGTCTGTCTGTCTGTGTCTGTCTCTGTGTGTCTGTCTCTCTGTCTGCCTCTTTCCCTGTCTGTGTGTCTGTCTCTATCCATGTGTGTCTCTGTCTCTATCCATGTCTGTCTGTTGGTCTGTGTCTATCTCTCTGTCTGTGTCTATCTCTCTGTCTGTCTCTCTGTATCTCTGTGTCTGTCTCTCTGTATCTCTGTGTCTGTCTGTCTCTCTCTGTGTCTGTCTGTCTGTCAGTCTATCTCACTGTTTATCTCTCTCTAGGTCTATCTCTCTCTAGGTCTGTCTCTTTCCCCGTCTGTCTCTTTCCCCGTCTGTCTTTTTCCCCGTCTGTCTCTTTCCCCATCTGTCTCTTTCCCCGTCCGTCTCTTTCCCCGTCCGTCTCTTTCCCCGTCCGTCTCTTTCCCCGTCCGTCTCTTTCCCCGTCTGTCTCTGTCTCTTTCCCTGTCTTTTTCCTTGTCTCTTTCCCTGTCTGTCTCTTTCTCTCTCTCTTTCCCTGTCTGCCTGTCTCTTTCCCTGTCTGTCTCTTTGACTGTCTCTCTCTCTCTGTTCTCTTTACTTGTTTGTCTCTGTCTGCCTCTTTCTCTTTGACTGTCTGTCTCTGTCTCTTTCCTTGTCTGTCTCATTCCCAGTCTGTCTCTGTCTCTTTGCCCGTCTGTCTCTGTCTCTTTGACTGTCTCTCTCTGTCTCTTTCCCTGTCTGTCTGTCTCTGGCTGTCTGTCTCTTTCCCTGTCTGTCTCTTTCCTCGTCTGTCTCTCTCTGTCTTTCTGTCTCCCTTTATTCGTCTCCCCACCGACATCTTATTACTTCACACATAAGCTTCTTATACTAACAGCTTATTTTGTTCCTATAGCAACCAATTACAGCTCCTATTAATAACCTATAGTTCACAGCTCCATTGACTTTAATGGAGGCAGGTTTTTTTGGAGAGTAACTGTAAAGCGCGGGGTTACATTTTCCCGTCAAAACATAGTCTATGACGTTCCGTAAGTCACATGAGGCGTCTGTGTAAAATGTTTTGATTGTAAATGCGACGGTGCGGATTCCTTTAGCGGACATACACACATACATACATACATACATACATACACACATATACATACATACATACAGACATACATACACACATACACTCAGCTTTATATATTAGATTATGATGCGAAAACCACTCTATTCATACCCACTGTCATTACAAAATCTTGTAGACCAGGGGTGGGAAATTAATTTATGAGCCCCCACATAGTACACTAAATATATCATGAGCCCCCACATAGCTTTTTATATACAGTATGATTCCCCACACAGCCCCCTATATAATGAGTTCTCAAATAGCTCCCTATATGCAGTAGATGCCCAACATAACCCTTTTTACACAGTATAACCCCCCACATAGCCTTCCTATATTCAGCATGAGCCCTCACATAGTCCCCTAATTTTAATATGAGCCCCCACATAGCCTCCTTATTTTCAATATGAGCTCCCACATAGCACCCTATAAATAGTGTGAGACCCACATAGTCCTCTATATGCAGCATGAGCCCTCACATAGCCTCCCTATATTGATTATGATCCCTTACATAGCCACCTATCTACAGGAATACATCTTACAGAAAAAAACACATACCTACCTCAGGTCCATTCCCCTGGCGTTATGCTCCAGTCTGCAGTGCACTGATTCTCCATACAGCAGATGCGATTAAGTGATGTAATAAAGTCTGCAGTCTCAGTCGCACACAGTGATTGGTGGAAGAAAGAGGAGCCGGAGTCTTCGTCTTCCACCAATGTATTAGGATACAGATAGTGGTGCAACTTAGATGCGAATCGTGGGCGGAGAGATCATGGCGTTCGGTCCTTCGGCTGTCTTGTTTTTCGGCCAGACAGGAAAAGCCAGAAGGTTGAATGTAGTCTGAGGGATGCACTTTGCCCAGGTCTGTTGAAACCAGTAAAGTGATGAATTCTGAAAGAAACATTACTTCATCCTAGACAAGTAAACCTAAAAGGCTGTTTCATACATGTGTGTATACAGCTCACTTAAAGAATGTGTGTGTGTGTGTGTGTGTGTGTGTCTGTGTGTGTGTGTCTGTGTGTGTGTGTGATAAGAATATTCTGAATCTGTAGATGGAAAGTTTCTCATTTTGTGTCTTAGAACAAGACGCAGGTGGTGGAGACCAAAATGCCTGAGAAAACAGAAGAAGAGCAAGCGAATGATGGTTCAGCTTCAGTTTATTTGTTGCTGTCACTAAAGCTGGGTTCACACATAGCGACAACGACGTTGCTGTTACGTCACCATTTTCTGTGATGCAACAGCGACCTTGTAAGTCGCTGTTATGATCGCTGCTTAGCTGTCAAACACAGCAGACGCAGCAGCGACCATAACGACACGCGTCGCTGTGCTACATGTGCAGAGAGCAGGGAGCCGCGCACACTGCTTAGCGCTGGCTCCTTGCTCTCCTAGCTACAGTACACATCGGGTTAATTACCCAATGTGTACTGCAGCTACACGTGCAGAGAGCAGGGAGCTGGCACTGGCAGCGAGAGCGGCGGACGCTGGTAACGAAAGTAAATATCGGGTAACCAGGGAAAGGTCTTCCCTTGGTTACCCGATGTTTACCCTGGTTACAGCTTACCGCAGGCTGCCAGACGCCGGCTCCTGCTCCCTGCTCGCGTCATTTCGTCGCTCTCTTGCTGCCACACACAGCGATGTGTGCGTCACAACGGGAGAGCGACAACCAAAAAATGAAGCTGGACATTCATCAACGAGCAGCGACCTCATAGCAGGGGCCAGCTCGTTGCTGGATGTCACACACAGCGACAGCGACTGGACGTCGCTGCTACGTCACAGAAAATGGTGACGTAGCAGCGACGTCGTTGTCGTCGTCGCTGTGTCTGACACCACCTTAAAGGGCGCTTACTACATAGGTATTTATACAGGTGACAAATACTACCAATAAATCAGTCTGCGGTGAGCGCCCTCTAGTGGTGGCAGAAAGAAGGATCCTATGTATCTGTATCTGTAGGAAGTACTACAGTAGTGGATGAGGAGGATGGGGGGCAGTTGTTGCTCTACTTTTTCCCATGAAGAGTATTTATAATTAATAGTACTTATATTTTCCCACAGCAGCAAAAGCAGCAAAGAAAATCTTCAAGGTAAGTGCAAAACTTTGGAGACCATAGACTTAATTGTTGTAGGTCTTCTGGTAGAAAGAAGGGGTTGATGACTTTACTGCACAGCCCGATTGTTTCAGGGCTCTCATCAACCTCCAGGAGGTAAGATATCATCAGTCCGGACAAGATTGATGGACATCTGCCTGTATTAGGTCTTTGGTCTCTGATAGTTTTCAATAACTTAATTTGCTGAGAATCATTAATAGTAGACAGTGGGAGGCCAGAACGGAGCAAGGAGTCTTGTAACCAGCTTGTCTTCCTTCACTTTCCAGATTAATTTTCCCGCCTCCATAAAGGTTCGACTGAAGAGATCCACACGGGAAGTCAACAGACCTCAGATGGGGGCTGCCGCTATGTTAAGCCAAACCTAAAAAAAACTATATAAATCTGGTATCCCTGTAATCCTAATGACCGGAGGAATAAAGCCACCTAATAATTTTACACACGATGAATGGCGTAACAACTAAGTAAATAAAGCCAATTCTTCACCTGCAATTGATTTGTTCATTCTGCCTCTAATAGATCGCAGTACAGCATGGCTCCTATTTATCCTGCGCTCTACGCTGAGCACTTGCACTGGAATTATGTGTAAGGGTGTTTACCCACAATCGGGAATAGCAGCGTCTTGGACTCATTGTTTTGCTGCGTGCAAACTGCTTATAGAAATTCCATGCCGACTGTGCTTCTTTCTCCACAGCGTAAACTGACATGCAGCACGGCTTCCCTGAAATGTAGCATGTGTATTTATGGTGCGGAGATGCGAGTGTCCTCACCTGGGAGGACAGAGCGAAAGTCCACAGTGCCCCAAATCCTGATAGTGGACACAGGCAGCTGTGGTATTCTGCGGATCACAATTGCATCTCTGCAGGAGAAGACACGCTACGTCCAGGACGCGGCGTGTGCGGATCATGGGCACATACCCTAAATCTCTGAAAAATGGAATTCAGACAAAATTCCCAATGGAAAATTCACTATAATAAGAAAGACTACATAAGCAAGGATGATTGACCTTAGGGAGATTAACATCCAGCACTACGGAGACACCATCATGTGTTTCTCAATGCAGTGATTCTAGAACAAGGCCCCCTGGGAAAATATGCAAAACAGGACTGCCACGGAAACACCATCACATGTCTCAACGCTGGCAGGAAACTAGCCAGGTCTTTCACCAGGAAGGAACAACCACGGGAAGGGCAGTCTCCAGTCAAGGAAACCGCCTATGCCAAAACATGGTATCCATCCACAAACAGCTGTTTCAGGGTATTTGCCCCTCATCAGTGTGGAGTAGGAAACTGGCTAGTGGGAGCAATGCCTAGTAAAAGACTACATAAGCAAGGATGATTGACCTTAGGGAGATCAACATCCAGCACTACGGAAACACCATCACGTGTTTCTCAACGCAGTGATTCTAGAACAAGGCCCCCTTTGAAAATATGCAAAACAGGACTGCCGCGGAAACACCATCACAAGTCTCAACGCTGGCAGGAAACTAGCCAGGTCTTTCACCGGGAAGGAACTGTGGCGCCCCTGACCTGGTCAGGCACCACTGAGTACTGCACCCATGCTGGGGACAGTACAATACAGGTAATCCAGAAGGCTGACCGGGGTGTGGAACACAGGCGCATAGTGATCAGGTCTCACACATGTACCCATGAGAGGACCCCTGGGGGTCCCAGGAGGGGGCAAAGCCTATACCTCCACTGGAATAGTGGCAGGGGGTCAAAAGCCTCCATCTCCTCTCAAGGGGTGTGGTGGAGAGTCTGGTTGCTAGGTGGCGTAGGCAAGAACAGGAGAGGAGGAGCAGTGAGTCAGTTAGAGCAGAACTCCAGAGGGCTCAGTGAGGAGCAGACCTGTGGGGCTGTTGCTGTCTAACAGCGCCCGCGCAGTGGCTACTGACGGGGGAGAACGGTCAACTAGGAGTGCTACCTGAAAGCCAGCTTCAGCTAGAGAGAAAGCACGGAGTGGGAAGTAAGGAGACTGCTAGAGAGCACCAGGCCCAACCGGGCGGCAGATCCCGAAGCGAAGATAGATCCAGCTTTCTTCTGCTAAACCTGCCGGTGTGGGGCTCTCAAAGCCCACACCACAACACCACAAAAGCCGCAGCCACGTAACCGCAGTGAGGGCCCATAGGTCACAGGAGGCAAGCAGCTGGAGTGGCCTGGTCCGGGGAACAAGCAAACGGCAAACAAAAGGGGGAGAGAGGCTGCAGCATCTTCCCTGGGTGACCCCCATAGGGACTCAAAGTCGGGGTCACCCCAAACCACCAAGGGCTAAGGAAGGCGAGTCAGTAGTCACCCTCATAAAGTCAGCCTGAAGGATACCTGGTTCCCATCTGGTTCATCCCAGCTACGCCCGGGCTACTCACCCTGCCATCAAATGTGAGTAAAGCCCTTGAAAGACAGTTCTGCCTGTGTGAGTCATTCTGCAACTTGTGGTACTACAAACCTACACCGGGCCCTGGGGCTTGCCTCACTCTCAGGAGGCTATTCCAACTAACTGCACACACCATCAGCCCCAGGCGACCCTCAACCTGCAGTGGCGGTCCCTACTGACCGCAATACTGAGAGTGGCGTCACGATCAAAACCGAAGATTCCCTACCTGTGACCAGCACCAGCTACGTGGAGTCCCTGAAGGTATGCACCGATACAACACCTGTGGGGCTTCACATCTGGCGTCACGAACAGGATAAGGACTAGACCTGTCCAGACAGGTGACCATGTGCCTGGGCGGTCCGCTTGAAAAATTGGAAGCGCCGCCATATTGCCACCATGAAAAGCGCGCTGAAAAACAACAGCAGCCCGCGCTGGAAGAAGTTACCGCCCACGAAGAGGTGTGGCTACCCAGAGATCCCCTGCAGAGTTCTGAGCTTGCCAGCGAAGAGAGCGGAAGCGTCCGGAGACGGCGGAGCAGGAGAGAAGCCAGCAGCTTGCTAGAGAAAATGGCGTCTGAGTGCAGAGACCCAGAGCCAGGCTCCGCTGCCTGGTGGTGTCGGGAGCTTGCCGAGTTCTGCGATCAACTAGAAGCCAGGGTCGGAAGGCTGATCAGAGAGGGACGCGAGGAGTTCCTATGGATGACCGCGGCGGTTCGGGCCTACGAGGAGAGAGCCGCGCACCGAGTGCCAGATCGGGCGGTGACAACTCAGACCCCGATGCTGCCAACGATGGGTGAGTCGAGTGATGCCCCGGCTAGCGCAAGTGCCCCGACCCCTACTGCCACGCCCGCGGTCCCTGAAGAGGCGCCCGGTGCGGCGACGCTGAACCAGGCCGCAGCCACGCCAGGTGCGGCCCGCCAAGCCCCGGCCGCCGCAACGATGCCCTGCTCGGCCCGCCAAGCCCAGGCCGCCGCAGCGATGCCCTGCTCGGCCCGCCAAGCCCCGGCCGCCGCAGCGATGCCCTGCTCGGCCCACCAAGACCCGGTCCCTGCAGCGACGCCCAGCCCAGCCTGCACGGATCCCATCGCAGCTGCGACGCCGATCCAGGCCGCCGCCATACAGGGCGCGGCCCGCCAAGACCAGGCCGCCGCCATGCCAGGCGCGGCCCGCCAAGACCAGGCCGCCGCCATGCCAGGCGCGGCCCGCCAAGACAAGGCTGACGTACCATTTACCCCGGCCTGCAAGGCCAGAGCAGACAAGGCTCCCCAGGTTCAGGAAGTCCCTGCTAGGCAATCCCTGGTAGGTGAGGACTCCGCATACTGGCAGCTAAAAGCCGACCTGGAAGCTAAGTTCCCACGGGAGATGGTGGAGCGGTACATGCTCCCTCCGCACACCCCAAAGAGTATCCCGACAGCTCCCGCAGCAACCACGGCAAAGAGTTCCCCACCTGGGCCGGCAGAAAGAAGTCCATCCCCAGCACTGCTACCCAAGGAGTGCCAGGAAGAACTAAGGGGGGGAGGAGGCCAGGAGGTTGAGGGGCTGACTCCAGAGCCATACCCAGAGCCAGAGATGCTGCCTTATTCCCGCTGGGATGAGGAAGACCTGACACCATCTGCAGAAGAAGAACTGCCCAAAAGCCTTACCTGGGAGTTTGTGAGCTGCACCCTACAGAATCCAGCCCGTAAGACACACCGCAACAGAATGCAACTATCCTCTGCACCGTCATCTCCAGAGCAGAGAGAAGTCACCGCCAGAGACCTGCAAGAAAAACGAGCCCTGAGAAGGTCCAAAGCCCAGGCCAGAGGACCCCTTTTCAGAGGAGTAGTGGAGGATTTTAATCTGAGAAGTGGATATGGATTCATCGTAGCACCTGGTATCAAGGAAGGGATATTTGTCAACAGAAGAGATGTGAGAGCTCATCTGCCTAGAGGACACCCTGGCAGAAATCTAAAGATGGGAGATTCAGTCCAGTTTACTATGCATCAAGGTGAAAGAGGATTGTATGCCCTGGACGTAACACAAAGTCCTAAAGAAAGAGAAGGAAGACAAAGCAGAGAAAAAGAACCTACGGATGAGACGACCACAGACGACGACAGAGAGCAGGAAAGCAGCAGGTGCCACCGCCATACAGGCTCAAGCCCTGGTAAAGAGGAGTAAAGTAAAGTAAAGTAAAGAAAGAAGTTACCAGTTAAAGTTTTGAAAAGTTTTGTTTTGCAACGTTCACGTTTAAGCATGTGCCCACAAAAACTATTGTGAGAGAACCATAAACCTTAAGGCTATGAACTGGCTATAGCCACAAACTCTCGCAGTGTAAATAGTTACACCAGAGGGCACCACCACCACCAGAGTCAGCCTGTTTAGGGGCTTGGCTCGTCTGCAACCAGGAGGAGCCCGTCCGTATATAGGGCCTTGGCTCACCTGCGACCAGAGAGCATGCCTGTTTATGGGGCCTGGCTCTCCACCACAAAGAGGGTACCTGGTCAGCACCAACTGTGGAGGCCGCCTCTGCATCCTGCCAGAAGAGGCTGAAGGCGCGGATCCACCAGGCCAGGTATACCCTGAAAACCACCAGCCCATGAAAGCCGCCTCTACATCCTGCCAGAAGTGGCTGAAGTCGCGGCCAACGTGAAAGGGTTTTGGGTGGGTTAACGGACTTGTGGGTGGAGGGTGGTGATGTATGGTACCTGGTGCTTTTAAATGTTTTACATGTTTTAATGTTTTATGCATTTTAAAATGTTGTCTTGCAGCCCGAGGACGTGCTGGTGATAACTAAGGGGGAATGTGGCGCCCCTGACCTGGTCAGGCACCACTGAGTACTGCACCCATGCTGGGGACAGTACAATACAGGTAATCCAGAAGGCTGACCGGGGTGTGGAACACAGGCGCATAGTGATCAGGTCTCACACATGTACCCATGAGAGGACCCCTGGGGGTCCCAGGAGGGGGCAAAGCCTATACCTCCACTGGAATAGTGGCAGGGGGTCAAAAGCCTCCATCTCCTCTCAAGGGGTGTGGTGGAGAGTCTGGTTGCTAGGTGGCGTAGGCAAGAACAGGAGAGGAGGAGCAGTGAGTCAGTTAGAGCAGAACTCCAGAGGGCTCAGTGAGGAGCAGACCTGTGGGGCTGTTGCTGTCTAACAGCGCCCGCGCAGTGGCTACTGACGGGGGAGAACGGTCAACTAGGAGTGCTACCTGAAAGCCAGCTTCAGCTAGAGAGAAAGCACGGAGTGGGAAGTAAGGAGACTGCTAGAGAGCACCAGGCCCAACCGGGCGGCAGATCCCGAAGCGAAGATAGATCCAGCTTTCTTCTGCTAAACCTGCCGGTGTGGGGCTCTCAAAGCCCACACCACAACACCACAAAAGCCGCAGCCACGTAACCGCAGTGAGGGCCCATAGGTCACAGGAGGCAAGCAGCTGGAGTGGCCTGGTCCGGGGAACAAGCAAACGGCAAACAAAAGGGGGAGAGAGGCTGCAGCATCTTCCCTGGGTGACCCCCATAGGGACTCAAAGTCGGGGTCACCCCAAACCACCAAGGGCTAAGGAAGGCGAGTCAGTAGTCACCCTCATAAAGTCAGCCTGAAGGATACCTGGTTCCCATCTGGTTCATCCCAGCTACGCCCGGGCTACTCACCCTGCCATCAAATGTGAGTAAAGCCCTTGAAAGACAGTTCTGCCTGTGTGAGTCATTCTGCAACTTGTGGTACTACAAACCTACACCGGGCCCTGGGGCTTGCCTCACTCTCAGGAGGCTATTCCAACTAACTGCACACACCATCAGCCCCAGGCGACCCTCAACCTGCAGTGGCGGTCCCTACTGACCGCAATACTGAGAGTGGCGTCACGATCAAAACCGAAGATTCCCTACCTGTGACCAGCACCAGCTACGTGGAGTCCCTGAAGGTATGCACCGATACAACACCTGTGGGGCTTCACAGAACAACCATGGGAAGGGCAGTCTCCAGTCAAGGAAATCGCCTATGCCAAAACATGGTATTCATCCACAGACAGCTGTTTCGGGGTATTTGCCCCTCGTCAGTGTGGAGCAAATAACCCGGCATTTTTGCTACATGTGAACACAGTCTAAATGTCCAAGCAAAGTGGATGAGATGTCATGAAATCTCCGCCCTCGGTGCGTCAAAAGACGCTGCTGAACTGTGCTGTTCTGGTGGGGTTTTTTTTCTCTATCAGCTTCTTTGTAGAGCCTGAAAAAAAATGCAAGTGGAAAAAGAAGTGCCATTTCATTTTCAAATGCAGAATCAAAGCTTTTCTGTAATATTAAAATGCATTAAAAACCCGTATTCACATCTGCACCAAATGTATGAAATGTCAGGGGAAACGCACAAAAAACACAGCAAACACGCAATAAGATTGTTATTGTGTTGCGTGCTGCAGACACCTGCAGAAAAAAACACATCATTTATGCTACGTATGATACATTTTTAGTACATTTTTTATGGGTTTTAATAGAGAAAAATAATCAAGTGCGCCAATCAAGTGCGCCAGTCAGAAAAGAATCTGACTTCTTCCTTCAGCTACATCGAGATGTACTATGCATAGATAGCCCTGTCTCAGATGAGAATTTAATTTATGCACTGCTCTTCTTGAGCTAATTTATTCACTGCACTGAGGGGAGGAGTCGGGACTGCGAAGATCGGGGAGAGCCCTCAAATCTGGTAGCATCTCATACAACTGTATTTACAGTCATGGCAGAAAGTGTTGGCACCCTTGCAATTGTTCCAAAAAAGGAAGTGTCTCTCCCAGGAAATTATTGCAATTACATATTTTCTTATACACTTTTTTTTTTCCTGTCCAAAACTCCAAAAATGGACAGGACAAAATTGTTGGCACCCTCAACTTAAAGAGCTTGTCCACTACTTAAACATTGATGACCCATAATTATAATAGGTCATCAATATCTGATCGGCCAGGGTCTGACATCTGGTCCCCCCCTCAATCAGCTGTTTCTAGTGGCGGCAGCATGTGGCCAGAAATGCTCAGTTCCTGAGGCTTCTCCGTCTTCTGATAGTGGCCGTAACCAGGTACTAGACCAGGGGTCTCAAACTCAGCTGGGTGTATGGGCCGCATAGAGAAAAAAAAAATGATGGGGGCCGCATTATTTGCAGGACAAAGTGAACATTTTTAATGAATCCATGTTTTTTTTCTATACATCTTGGATCACTTTTGTAAACATTTTTCGCTTGTTTATTATAACAAACGTGTACTTTTTTGTTAAGTGTATATACAGAAAACATTTTTAATGTAAATAAAAAAAGTCATGCTTTAGGATTTTTTTTTTTTTTTTACATTTTATCACCTTCTTGTAATTGTTTTACAATTAGCAGCATCATATAGTAATCTTAGCCAAAATCTTGTAGTAATGTGCCCATCCGTGTGCCCTGTAGTAAGGTGCTCATCCTTGTGGTATTGTGCCCAGTAGTATAGTGCCCATCCTTGTGCCCTGTAGTATTGTGCCCAGTAATATTGTTCCAATCCTTGTAGTATTGTGCTCATCCTTGTAGTATTGTGCTCTGTAGTATTCTGCCAATTACCGTAGTATTGTGGCCATCCCTGTAGTATTCAGCCCATCCCTGTAGTATTCAGCCCATCCCTGTAGTATTCTGCCCATCCCTGTAGTATTGTGGCCATCCCTGTAGTATTGTGGCCATCCCTGTAGTATTGTGGCCATCCCTGTAGTATTCTGCCCATCCCTGTAGTATTTTGCCCATCCCTGTAGTATTCAGCCCATCCCTGTAGTATTCTGCCCATCCCTGTAGTATTCTGCCCATCCCTGTAGTATTCAGCCCATCCCTGTAGTATTCTTCCCATCCCTGTAGTATTCTGCCCATCCCTGTAGTATTCTGCCCATCCCTGTAGTATTCTGCCCATCCCTGTAGTATTGTGGCCGTCCCTGTAGTATTCTGCCCATCCCTGTAGTATTGTGGCCATCCCTGTAGTATTCTGCCCATCCCTGTAGTATTCTGCCCATCCCTGTAGTATTGTGGCCATCCCTGTAGTATTCAGCCCATCCCTGTAGTATTCAGCCCATCCCTGTAGTATTCACCCCATCCCTGTAGTATTCAGCCCATCCCTGTAGTATTCTGCCCATCCCTGTAGTATTCAGCCCATCCCTGTAGTATTCTGCCCATCTCTGTAGTATTCTGCCCATCCCTGTAGTATTCTCCCCATCCCTGTAGTATTGTGGCCATCCCTGTAGTAGTCTGCCCATCACTGTAGTATTGTGGCCGTCCCTGTAGTATTCTGCCCATCCCTGTAGTATTGTGGCCGTCCCTGTAGTATTCTGCCCACCCTTGTAGTATTCTGCCAATCCTTTAGTAATACGCAAACAAAAAAAAAAATCTCCTCACCTTTCCTCCGTTCCCTGTGTGCCCACGATCAGTACTTGCAGAGTTTTGGATGCAGCATGCTTCAGCTGTGTCCAAAACCCTGCTATGTATGGTAAAAGCACAGTGGGCATGGGATTTCTAAAAATCCCATGCCCACTGTGCGTGTACGGCCCGCAGTGAAAACGGAACTGCGGTGTGGCTTCCAGAGGCCGCAGCATGTGAATTTATGCTGCGGCGTCTGAAGCGTCCTCCCTAGGCAGAGCACAGCGAGGAGACCGCAGCGGCCCGAACCCCTGATCGCAGGCACGGGCAGCTGCGGTCTCCTAAGGAGTAGACTTGCGGCCCCGCCGATCAGGACGCGCTGTGTCCAGCACGCAGCGGGTTCTGATCTTCAGCACGTACCATGCGGCCCGTGATGATCGCGGCTCTGTGCTGAGGGTCGGCGCCGGCAGAAACTTCACTGCATTTGAATCCATTTGCGGTGCAGCGCAGAGGAGCTGTGTCTGGACCAATGGCTGCTGCCTGCCAATCAGATGCAAGGAAGTGACGTCGCTGTATGACGTCACCTCCTTGCATCTGATTGGCAGACAGCAGCAGCAACTGGGATAGAACTGACAGCTCCTTGCGCGGCACCGCAGATGGATTCAAATGCAAGTTCCTGCCGGCGCCGACCCTCAGCATAGAGCCGCGATTTGTCACGGGGTCTGCGGGCCGCAACAAACAGCCTCAGGGGCCGCATGCGGCCCGCGGGCCGCATGTTTGAGACCCCTGTACTAGACATTTTTCTCCTAATCGAATCAATAGGACGTGGATGTGCAGTTCTTAGCTGTAGACACTATCACAAGACCAAGCAGCTCCGTAACTGAGCATTTCTGGCCGGCCACCTCCTGCTGCCGCTGGAAATGAGAACAGCTGATCGGCAGGGGTGCTGAGTGTTGGACCTCAACTGAACATACATTGATGTCAACAATGTTTAAGTAGTGAACAACCTCTTTAATATTTGGTTGAACACCTTTTGGAATAAATAACCGCAATCAGTCGCTTCCTATAATTATCAAAAAGCTTATTATACCTCTCAAATGGAATTTTGGACCACTCTTCTTTTGCAAACTGCTCCAGTTCTCTCATATTTGAAGGCTGCCTTCTCCCAACAGCAATTTTAAGATCTCTCTATTGGTGTTCAATGGGATTTAGATCTGGACTCATTGCTGCTACTTCAGAATTCTCCAGCACTTTGTTTCCATCCATTTATCGGTGCTTCTTGAAGTATGTTTGGGGTCATTGTCCTACTGGAGGATCCATGACCTAGGACACAGACCCAGATTTCTGGCACTGGGCACTACATTGCAATCCAAAATCCTTTGGTAATCTTCAGATTTCATGATGCCTTGCACACAGTCAAAGCACCCGGTGCCAGGGACAGCAGAACAACTCAAAGACATCTTCGAACCTTCACCATATTTGACTGTAGGTACTGTGTTCTTTTCTTTGTAGGTCTCATTCCATTTTCGGTTGAACAGTAAAATGATGTGCTTTACCAAAAAGCTCTATCTTGCTCTCATCTATCCATAAGACATTTTCCCAGAAGGATTTTGGCTTTCTCATGTACATTTTGGCAAACTGCAGTCTAGTTTTTTTTAGCTATGTGTCAGCAGTGTGGTCCTCCTGGTTTTCCAAGCTAGCGTTTCATTTCAGTCGAATGTCGATGCATAGTTTGTGCTGACACTGATGCACCCTAAGCCTACAGGACAGCTTGAATTTCTTTGGAACTTAATTAGGGCTGCTTATCCACCTTACGACTATCCTGCGCTGCAACCTTTAATCAATTTTTCTCTAGAACATCAGTATCTCTTGAGATGGACTTGTAACCTTGAGATTGTTGATATTTTTAAACAATTTTGATTCTCAAGTCCTCAAACAGTTTTCTTCTTCTCTTTCTGTTTATATGCTTAGGGTAGCACACAAAGACACACAATACAAAGATTGAGTCAACTTCTCCCTTTTTATCTGGCTTCAGGTGTGTTTTTTTTTATTGCCCACATCTGTTACTTGCCACAGGTGAGTTTGAATGAGCATCACATGTTTGAAACAAAGTTGCTTACCTACAATTTTGGAAAGGTGCGAACAATTTTGTCCTGCACATTTTTTGTGAAATTATATTCAATTTGAATGTTTCTCTCAGATTTGTTTAATGTTGTTCCAATACATATAAAAGAAATAAATGTGTATAACAACACATGTGTAATTGCAGTCATTTTCTGGGAGAAATACTTCATTTTCAAGGGAGCCAATATTTTCGGCCATGACTGTACATCCAATTCATCTTGAAAGTGGTTTTACATGTAAGATCTTGGGATTTCACAAGTTGAATCCCCATTAACTACTCTGTATTAATGAATGCTGCTACTAAAGATAAGAATATTTCTAGTTTTGTCTATGGTGGACCTTCCAATATCAAGACTGCTAATTAATGGTGTACAATCAATTATTTATTAGGCTCTTATAATTTATAATGGATATGGATTTTAGAAAAGTTGCATAATTAAATAGAAGTCAAAACACTACAACTCCACACGGGCCCACACACTCCGAAGAGCATATACAAGCAGCTTGTTCCTAAATACACCCATTGTTCATTAAAACCTACATGATACATTCTTTGGAAAAGTCGACTGATTCCCCGAGCATGATCAGCCTTGTTGCCAGGAGGACACAGAGTGAGACTATTATATGGATATATTTGTTTACATAAACTGTAACTAAGAGAGTTAAATAAAAATAAAAAAATAATATTTCGGAAAACTTCTTCGTCTTGCATAGATGAGACCTCAATTACCATTAAAGGGTTTGGTATGTTTAAAAAAAATGTTTAAAACACTGCTAAGTGAAATGTTAGGTTATTAGAGGGGGCTGCACATTCAGGATTCTCATCTTTGAGGCACTTAATAAGAGTGCAGCTATTTGCTGACGGCATAAACAGTAGGACCAGCTCTAATCAGCCTATCAAAGAATCCTTTTAGGAAAGAGTTATCCCAAAGCAGGCAATCCCCTTTAAATACTAAATCAGGAAACACCTAAGCACTTAAAGGGGTATTCTAATTATAGAGGTACATCATCACCTCTGATATGATATATCCTAGTCAACATGTTCAAGCTTTGGAACCCCCAGAAATCCTGTAAATGGGTAACAGCTTTGATTTAGCACTGGGTCTCCTCCTTCACAGTTTTTCCTCTGCACAGTTCCCACTCACATGCTACAATGTGGTTCTATTCATGTAAATGAACTGAATAGGGTCAAACAATATGGGCAGCATGGTGGCTCAGTGGTGAGCATTGTTGCTTTAGAGCAGGGGTGGGGAACCTCCGGCCCGCAGGTCGTATACGGCCCGCAATGACCTTTTCTGCGGCCCCTGGGAATCTGCCGGCAGCAGCGTCTTGCCGGCTGCCGGCCCTTTAACTCCCCATGTGCGCTGCGAGGACGCGCATTCAGCATTCACTACTAAACGTTGGTCAGTGCTTGTGTGCGGAGGACTTACTTTGTGGGCGGGGTTAGCGCTCTGCGCCCCGTCCCATAGAAGACCAGAAGCAGTTTCACACCTTCCAGCACTGTGTGCCCACTTCCCCTGTGCGAACTCCCACTGTGCTGTGTGCCCACTTCCCCTGTGCACACTCCCAATGTGCTGTGTGCCCGCTCCCCCTGTGTGCGCTCCCCCTGTGCCTGCTCCGGCTGTGCTGTGTGCCCGCCTACCCTGTGAGCGTTCCCACGGTGCTGTGTGCCCGCTCCTACTGTGTTTCATGCCCGCTCCCTCTGTGTGTGCTCACACTGTGCTGTGTGCCCGCTCCCAATGTGCCCGCTCTCACTGTGCTGAGTGCCCGCTCCCCCTGTACCGTGTGTCCGCTCCACCAGGGTTGTGTGCCCCCCTCCCCCACCAAGGCAATGTGTCTCCCCCGTAGTGCTGTGTGCCCCCTCCCCTAGGGCTGTGTACACCCCTCCCCTAGGGCTGTGTGCCCCCCCTCCCCTAGGGCTGTGTGACTCCCCCCATTGCTGTGTACCACCCCCAGTGCTGTGTACCATCCCCAATGCTGTGCCTCTCCCATGTCCATGCTCCCCCATGCTATCTGTATTGTCTGTTTCCTCCAGTGCCCCTAGTGCTGTCCATGCCCCACTAGTGATGTGCATGCCCCCAGTAATGTGCGTGCCCCGCAGTGATGTGCATGCCCTGCAGTGCTGTCTGTGCTTCCCCAGTGCTGTCTGTGCTCCCCCCAGTGCTGTCTGTGCTCCCCCCAGTGCTGTCTGTGCCCCCCCAGTGCTGTCTGTACTCCTCCAGTGATGTATGTGCCCCCAAATGCTGTCTGTGCTTCAAAGCCCTATCTGTGCCTCCCAGTGATGTATATGCCCTCAGCCCCTCCAGTGATGTATATGCCCTCAGCTTCTCTTGTGATGTATTTGCTCTCAGCCCCTCCTGTGATGTATATGCCCCAGCAGCTCCTGTGATGTACAGTACAGACCAAAAGTTTGGGCACACCTTCTCAAAGAGTCTTCTTTATTTTCATGACTCTGAAAATTGTAGATTCACATTGAAGGCATCAAAACTATGAATTAACACATGTGGAATGACATACTTAACAAAAAAGTGTGAAACAACTGAAAATATGTCTTATATTGTAAGTTCTTCAAAGTAGCCACCTTTTACTTTGATTACTGCTTTGCACACTCTTGGCATTCTCTTGATTAGCTTCAAGAGGTAGTCACCGGAAATGGTTTTCACTTCACAGGTGTGCCCTGTCAGGTTTAATAAGTGGGTTTCTTGCCATATAAATGGGGTTGGGACCATCAATTTTGTTGTGCAGAAGTCTCGTGGATACATAGCTGATAGTCCTACTGAATAGACTGTTAGCTGCTTTTTTTCTTGCCATAATACAAATTCTAAGAAAAACAAGTGGCCATAATTACTTTAAGAAATAGTGTCCCCAAGTGCAGTGGCAAAAACCATCAAACGCTACAAAGAAACTGGCTCACATGAAGACCACCCCAGGAAAGGAAGACCAACAGTCACCTCTACTGCAGAGGATAAGATTATCCAAGTCACCAGCCTCAGAAATCGTAGGTTAACAGCAGCTCAGATTAGAGACCGGGTCAATGCCACACAGAGTTCTAGCAGCAGACACATCTCTAGAACAACTGTTAAGAGGAGACTTTGCGCAGCAGGTCTTCACGGTAAAATAGCTGCTAGGAAACCACTGCTAAGGACAGGCAACAAGCAGAAGAGACTTGTTTAGGCTACAGAACACAAGGAACGGACATTAGACCAATGGAAATCTGTGGTTTGGTCTGATGAGTCCAAATTTGAGATCTTTGGATCCAACCATCGTGTCTTTGTGCGATGCAGAAAAGGTGAACGGATGGACTCTACATGCCTGGTTCCCACCGTGAAGCATGGAGGAGGAGGTGTGATGGTGTGGGGGTGCTTTACTGGTGATACTGTTGGGGATTTATTCAAAATTGAAGGCATACTGAATCAGCATGGCTACCACAGCATCTTGCAGCGGCATGCTATTCCATCCGGTTTGCATTTAGTTGGACGATCATTTATTTTTCAACAGGACAATGACCCCAAACACACCTCCAGGCTGTGTAAGGGCTATTTGACTAAGAAGGAGAGTGATGGGGTGCTACGCCAGATGACCTGGCCTCCACAGTCACCAGACCTGAACCCAATCGAGATGGTTTGGGGTTAGCTGGACCGCAGAGTGAAGGCAAAAGGGCCAACAAGTGCTAAGCATCTCTGTGAACTCCTTCAAGACTGTTGGAAGACCATTTCCTGTGACTACCTCTTAAAGCTAATCAAGAGAATGCCAAGATTGTGCAAAGCAGTAATCAAAGCAAAAGGTGGCTACTTTGAAGAACCTAGAATATAAGACATATTTTCAGTTGTTTTACACTTTTTTGTCCACGTGTTAAATCATAGTTTTGATGCCTTCAATGTGAATCTACAATTTTCAGAGTCATGAAAATAAAGAAAACTCTTTGAATGAGAAGGTGTGTCCAATCTTTTGGTCTGTACTGTATATATCACAGGCGGGGCTAGAGCATATACATCACATAAGGGGCTGGGGAATATACATCACATGAGGGGCTGGGGCATATACATCACATGAGGGGCTTGGGTATATACATCACATGAGGGGCTGGGGCATACACATCACTGGAGGGGCTGGGGCATATACATCATGTTGGAGATGCTGGGGCCATATACATCACAGGAGGGGATGGGGGTAAATACAGTCTCTGACAAAAGTTCTGTCGCTTATTTATTTTATGTAAATAAAAGCTTATAACCTGACTTTAAATTCATCCATTGCTTTCATAAATTACTCTTTTGAAAACTGAAACCCTCCCAAATTTGGTTTAGGTTATGAATATAAAGTTGCTGCAAAGCTGAAATATTGATCATTTAATGAACACAGAAAGGTCAGATTTTGGCAAGACAAAAATGTTGTCGCCTTGTCATATAATGCACCCAATCCTAGTTTAAATCCTCACCTGTGCTCACTAAATGATCGGTTGATTAGTGGATGTGTATAGAAAAAAACCCAGCACCCCAGACCTTCAGTTCAACTGCAACTTGACCTCTGAAAACATGCCAAAAATCCACCCTGCGACCAAAGCCTTTAATATCAAGAGGCTGAAGACCAGATCCACTGCAGAGGTGGCTGGCACCTTTAATGTGTCTCAGCGTCAAGTACAAAGAATTAAAAAAAGATTTGAAGAGACTGGAGATGTTTTTGACAAGCCCAGGTCTGGCAGACCCCACAAGACGACTGCTCAGGAGGAACGTTTGTTGGTTAGAAAATGCAAAGCCAGCCCATCTTCCACTGCAGCAGAGCTCCAAAAGGTCTGGTTATCTCAAGTCCCTGTCTCAACTAGAACAGTTTGTAGGATTCTGTCTTGTAATGGCCTCCATGGATGAATCAGTGCCCAGAAGCCAGAACAAAACAAAAGGCAATTAAAAAAACGTGTGCCATTTGCCAAGTCCCACAGCCTGCTAAACAGATGAACGCTGGAAAAGTGGCAGAAGGTGGATTTCTCTGATGAATCTTCAGTTGAATTACACCACAGCCTCCGCAAATACTGTAGGAGACCCACTGGAGCCCGTATGGATCCAGAAAACAATTAAGTTTGGTCGTGGAAAGATCATGGTCTGGGGTTACATTCAGTATGGGGGTGTGCAAAACATTTGTAAGGTGGAAGGCAATATCAATAGCCTAAAATATCAAGAAGTATTAGCTACCTCTTACATTTCCAATCATAAAAGGGGTCAAATTCTGCAGCACGATGGTGCTCCATCTCATACATCCATCTCTGCAACAAAGTTCCTCCTGGTAAAGAAGATCAAGGTGCTCAAGGACTGGCTAGCCCAGTCACCAGACATGAACATCATTGAGCATGTTTGGGGTAGGATGAAAGAGGAATCTTGGAAAACAAAACCAAAGAATCTAGATGAACTCTGAGAGGCATGTAAGACTACATTCTCTGCTATTCCTGATGACTTCATCAATAAATTGTATGAATCATTGTTGAACCGCATGGATGCAGTCCTTCAAACTCATGGAAGTCACACAAAATATTAAATATGGCTCTAATAGCACCACAACTTCATTCACCAATGTTATGCAAAATATCTTTGCATTAGAAGTTAATTATTTGTTTGAATTTCACATTACTTTCTGTGGGCGACAAAACTTTTGTCTTGCCAAAATCTGACCTTTCTGTGTTCATTAAATGATCAATATTTCAGCTTTGCAGCAACTTTATTTTCATAACCTAAACCAAATTTGGGAGCGTTTCAGCTTTCAAAAGAGTAATTTATGAAACCAATGGATAAATTTAAAGTCAGGTTATAAGCTTTTATTTACATAAGATGGATTAGCGACAGAACTTTGTCAGGGACTGTACATCACATTGGAGATGCTGGGGGCATACATATCAGAGGAGAGGCTGGGGCATATATATCACAGGAGGGGCATCGCCTGTAATGTATATACAGCAGTCCCAGCATCTCCTATGTGATGTATATACAGCAGTCCCAGCGTCTCCTATGGGATGTATATGCCCCCAGCCCCTCTTGTGATGTATGTACATCAGTCCCAGTCTGTTATGTGATGTATATGATTTACCAATCTTATTATCACAAAGAGTTGACTGTGCTCCAGACCGAGACAATCCTGGAAAAGCAGTTGTGAGAAGCACATGATCAATGTAACCGAAAATTAACCGCCACACCAAAGAGAAGCAGCTCTGGCCACCACAGTAGGGGTGAGTTAATTAATTGTTTGACCAAATGTAGCCAGGTAATTTTCACATTGATAATTTGGTGCGGCCCCCGAAAGTTGGTAGAGATTTTCAAATGGCCCCCGGAAGTAAAAAGATTCCCCACCCCTGCTTTTGATTTCTGGGTTACTGGGATCAATTCCCATCAAGGACAACATCTGCAAGTAGTTTGAATGTTCTCCCCGTGTTTGTGCGGGTTTCCTCTGGGTTCTCTGGTCTCCTCCCACACTCTAAAGACATACTGATAGGGAATCTAGATTGTGAGCCCAAATGGGTACAGTGATGATGATGCCTGTAAAGCGTTGTGGAAATACTGGTGTTATTAGGGCCGGCGTCATTACCCAGACAAGTGCCGGGGCCCTGGTCAGAAGGGGGCCCACTTGCCATCGTCACAGGTGGTGATCTATTCTGCGGTCCTTTGGGCCAAGATTCAGGGACCACAGTTCTCAGGCTAACAGCTGCACTTTGCTGACTGTCAGCCCTTTAAACCTACACTAGCATGCAGCGTTCACTGGGTGCACGTGCATTGAAGTTCATCTGTATGTGGAGCTAGCATGTGATTAATGTGTATTCCCCCAGTGATGTCTATGCCCCAAGTATCCCCGGTACTGTCTATGCCCCCAGTGATATATTTGCCCCCAGTGATGTCTATGACCCCCAGTCTCTCCAGTGATATCTATGCTCCCAGTGATTTTTATGCCCCCATCGTCTCCTGTAATGTATTTACCTCCAGCCCCCTTGTGAAGTATATACTATAGCCCCCATGTTTCCTGTGATGTATATACAGTAGTCTCAGTGTGCACAGAGTGCGGCCTTGTCTGTTAAAGTGACGTACAACAAGCCACGTGGCCTGCACAGCCACATGCCCGGGAATAGATGAACGGGAGACCAGCGGGGGAGGTGAGTGAGGCTTATTGCCGACTCCCCCATATTAATAACATCTGTACTGTGTCTGTCTGTGTGTGTGCATGTATGATGTGTGTATCTATGTATTTCAGTGTATATGACTGTTTATATATTTATGTTTGTTCATATGTATGATTGTTAAGCTGTCCTCAAATATGTATATGTACGTATTCCTGTACGTGTATGCATCTGTGTATGTATGCGTGTGCATAGGGCCCACTGAGACTTTCACCCAGGGCCCAGGAAAACCTGAAGCCTGCCCTGGGTGCTTTATAAGTCAGCTAAATAAATAAATAATAATAAGATGACCAACAAATGTAATTTCAAGCTTGGGTTCAAGGGGGTTCCAGAGGCCAAAAAAACTGTGATCATTAAGTATAGAATATGCTAGCAATCAACTACTAAAATAGGAATACTGTACCCCATTATGACAGTTAATGCAGAGCCCGAGGGGTGCAGTCTGCTGATGGTGAAGGTTAGGAGGAAGAATGTTTTCTGTGTGCTGGTCACGGCAGGCACGCAGTACAGTGATAAACAGCTTGTGTTGTGGCATTTGACTCACAAATCATAGAGACAGTCACAATGTAGTGAATGGTTTTGTAACAACCGCTAAACAGTGGTCTGCACACAGTGCCTCCAGCTGAATTGCTTTGAATTGCTTTCCTTTGAAACTGTATTCTATATACAGAACTGTAAAATGTATTTGTGCCGCCCCCACGTCAGCAGTTGGGCTGCTCGGATCCGGATCCGTGGCTCGAGGGATTTCTGGATCCGGGGGTCGCGCGGACACTCAAATAAAAAGGGGACGTAGATGTACGGGATTGCTGCAAGTACTTCGTGACACCACCCACGGTGTGTGGTGAGATGTAGCACCACCGCTGCGGTTGGGGAGCACCCAGGGGCGATGGGATGGCAGCTGGATGTTAACCTCTCCGTGGGTAGGGATGGTTGCCCCGGGCCTCAGTGTCCATAACACGGGGAGTGATGTAGGACGGGCCGGACCGGGGAGTGTTGGTGTACTCACTGTGGATTAATTGCACACAAGTCCGTTGGTAAACCAAGGTGTCAATGGCCGGCTGCCGCGTCCGGGTGTACTCGGGTCCCACACCCGGGCTGGTGTACCGATGTCTCTTCCTCCGGCACTCTGCAATTTTCTTGTGTTGATTTAACCTGTGTGGAACAGGAGAAATCCGCTCCCGGTGTCTTGTGTACCTGAGGAGCCATTGCCCACGAACACTGACCCTTGGGATTTCAGTGGGTGTATTCGGATACCCTATCCCCTGCGGTGGGCTGCCGGTTCGCTCTATCTGGGCTAAACTTCTGGAGCTAGGTCTGAAACCTGCTCCCGGCCTGGTGAATTAGTGAAGGGGCTTGCAACCGTCTTCTAGCTAGAGTCCAGGTACCCCGCCTGTGCACGGTTTCCGGACCAGATTTCCGCTGTCGGTACTGGCGGGCTCCAACCCTGTGCCAGTCCACTCTGGATCTCTTGCGACCGTATTCTCGTCGCCTTTGGACACGGTCCACTGTTTGCCACCTAGCCAGTAGACCAGGTCCACTACCCTGTCTAACCTCACTAGGCTCAGCTTTCCTCCTGACAGTCTGTCACTGTCACTCCTTTCCACTTGACCTCCAACTTCAAACTCCAAACTTAATCTACTGTGTTTTCCCCCCCGGATCCAAGACCCCTAGGTGGGTGCTCCCAATCCGACTGGTCCTGCCCACTGGTGTGTCCTTCTTACCCTGGGGGGCTGCCTAGGATTTTTGTGGCTGATGGAACCCTTGTGTGGGAAGGTGCTATGTAGGATGTTATTTACCTCTGTGACCACCTGGCGGCGCCAGGGCATCACATATTGGTGATATATCAGGCAGAGGGGAGGGCTGCTGCAAAGAGGACACTCCTTCAGCATATACTGTATCTGGTCCATTATACCCTTTGCATACAAACAGTATATATGTCAGGAGTAGAGATGAGCGAACTCGAGTTGGAAGGTTTGGGGTTCCTACTGAATACGGCCTTTAGAAAAAAATCTGTGTCCAAGGTTGAGTGCTTTATGTATGCTGATAACTCGATTGAGCATCACTGTGCTGTGGTACACTTGGTGCTCGGCCCAGTGGGATTTGCTTCAGTGTTTGAACACACTGGGGGTAACAACAGAGTGATCGGATGTAGTAGTGTGTATCAAAAAAAAGATAACAATCTTGCCCATCCTCCCCCAGAAGTGATCTATTTATGGCTGGCTATATGTGGGCAGAGACTCGATCTGCCCAATTACTGACTTCCAATGAGGTTCAGGTCAAGTCTGGGTTCAGAACTGAGCTTTATCTAAATTCCAGCTGAACCCGCTAAACCGAACTTTCACTGGACCGCTCATCTCTAGTCAGGAGCACTTTATGATGAATGCTTTAAAGGAATTGGGAAGCCCCACAGGTGTTGTGTCGGTGCATTACCTTCAGGGACTCCACGTGGAGGAACAGTCTGGTCACAGGTAGGGAATCTTCTCTTAGGATTGTCGTGATGCCACTCTCGGTATTGCGGTCAGGGTGACCGCCACTGCAGATTAAGGGGTGCCTGGGGCTGATGGTGGGTGCAGTCAGTTGTAGTGGCCTCCCGAGAGTGAGGCAAGCCCCAGGGCCCTGTGTAAGTGTGTGGCACCACAAGTCGCAGAATGACTCACACGCACAAGCAGAATGTTTTTCAGGGGTTATACTCACATTAGGTGGCAGGGTGAGTAACCCGGGCGTAGCTGGGATGAACCAGGCTGGAACCAGGAATCCTTCTGGCTGGCTGATGAGTGTTGTGAATGTTAGTTATGTTTTGGCTGCTGGGAGGCTCCCTCTGGTGGCCAGGAATGGTTTGGACTTGGACCAGGTGTGTTGTGCAGTGGGTGTTTCCTTTGCTAACTCTCTGCTTATTTAAATCCTGGTCTGATTGCAGGCTGTTGCCGGATGTCATCTGTTCTTTGTATCTCCAGCCTGCTTAATCCTGCTCTACACCACATCTTCCCCAGATAAGTGCTTGCTCTTTATTTATTGTCTGGTTCTTTTGTTTATCTGGGTTTGTCATTTGCTGTGGTTGGTTTCAGGTTATTTGCTTGCAGTGATTTTCCCCCTCATTGGATTGTTGGGGAACTCCCTGCAGTTCTGTGTGGAGTATAGCTCCTTTGGGTCCATGTGTTTGTGGCTTGTTGACTTTGTTATGATTCTTGTTTTCTGTTCATTGGTATGACAAGGGCACCTGGTATAGGACGGAGTTCAGATCGTGCGATCTGAGGGCCTTTTTGTACTATCAGGAAGTTGGTATTTTGCAGGGTTTTTCTCTGGCCACCATCAGTCCCTTTCCTGTCCTTTCCTATTTTAGTCAGGGGGGCCTCACCTTTTGCTAATCCTGTCATCTACCTGTGTATTGTTTTTTTCCTATATCACCACAGTCTTTGAATGTGGGGAGCTGTCACGCTCCCCGTGTCCCAGCACCACTCCTTACCCACTGATCCAGTCCACGTGTCCACTGGTCATGGCTGCCATTCCCGCTCATGCTCCCCAGAGTCCTGTTCCTGGTCTCAGGAGTCTGATTCTGACTAATGTTCTGTATAGGACCGGGCCGCGCCCACTCACCTGGTCTTATAACCCCAGCACTGCTGCAACAGGAAATGACCTGAGGTTGTGCTGAGTATATAAGACTGGCCTCTCTATGTGGGCGGCGCCTGATCATCGCTTGTGTTTCTATGCCTTGTCTTGTGAGCTAGGTGCTCAGGTCTTTGTTCCTATTTCCTATTACTGCCTTAAAGTACGCTGTGACCTTAGTGACCTGGTCCTGTCTTTGCTTCCTGATACCTGCACCCGTTCCTGCCACGTTAGTGCTCCAGCTACCGTGTACCCTGCCCTCCAGGTGGGGTGCTCGGTCCAGTGGATCCACCTCCTGGGCCTACCAGTCCTCCCCGGCCCTCACAGGGGCTAGCTATTCTTGTCTATTTTCTGAGGCAGAGAGTTATTCATCTTTCCTACCTTTAGGACAGTTAGTTCTCTGGCTGGGTTCGCGGTGCACAGGATGTTAGTTCACCCCTCGGCTACTTCTAGTTGTGATGGTTAGTAAGGGGATGGCGGCCAGATTAGTTGCCAATGCTCTTGTCACCTTTTGCCAATGATTTGTGGTGGTCTTCCATGGTTTCGGATCATAACAGATGAGGCTGACTGCCAACTCCTTCCTTAGCCCTTTGTGTTTTTGTGGTGACCCCGACTTGAAGTCCCTACGGGGGTCACCCAGGGAAGTTGCTGCTGCCTGTTCTCCCCTCGTTTCGGCCCATTTGCTTGTAGCCTGGACCAGGTCACTCCGGCTGCTTGCCTCCTGTGAACTATGGGCCCTCTCTTTGCTACGTGGCTGCGGACTCTGTGGTGTTGTCTTGGGGGTCTGAAGTGCCCCCTCAGGCAGGTTTGGCAGAAGAAAGGTGAATCTATCTCTGCACTGGGACCTGCTACCCTTGCGGGCCTGGTACCTCCCTGGCAGTCCCCTTACTCTGCCACCGCTTTGCTCTCTCTAGCCTTGGGTGGATTTCGGGTGGCACTACCAGGTGACCGATCTCCCTCGTCGGTAGTCACTGCGCGGATGCTGTTAGACTGCAACAGCTCCAGGGTCTGCTCCTCACGTCTGCTCTCCCTGAGCTGTACACTAAACTGGCTCATTCGTGGGTCCTGCACGTCTGCTCCCTCTGAGCTACAGTTCCAGACTCCTCTCTCCTCCCTACTTCCTCTCCCCACTGTGTCTGCCTATGCCACCTGGCAACCAGGCTCTCCACCACACCCCTTGAGTGGACATGGAGGCCACGCCCCCTCCTGGAATCTCTCAGGAGTCCTCCCAAAGGTAGATGTGTGAGACTTGATTACTATGCGCCTGTGTAGTCACACCTCGATCAGCCTTCTGGATTACCTGTATTGTACTGCCCCCAGCATGGGTGCAGTACTCAGTGGTGCCTGACCAGGTCAGGGGCACCACATTCCCCCTTAGTTATCACCAGCACGTCCTCGGGCTGCAAGACAACATTTTGAAATGCATAAAACAGTAAAACATTTAAAACATTATAAAACCACGAGGTACCATACATCACCACCCTCCACCCACAAGTCCGTTAACCCACCCAAAACCCTCTCAGGAGGCAGGTCACCGGTCCTTTTAGCAACCAGGTCTGGGCCATCCGTTTCCCCAGACCTTTCCTCCAATCTTCCTCTCCCGTTGAGCCGCGCCTTCAGCCACTTCTGGCAGGATGTAGAGGCGGCTTTTGTGGTCTGGTGGTTTCCGGGTATACCTGGCCTGGTGGAGCTGCGCCTTCAGCCTCTTCTGGCAGGATGTAGAGGCGGCCTCCACAGTTGGTGATGACCAGGTACCCTCTTGGTGGTGGACAGCCAGGCCCCATAAACAGGCGTGCTTCCTGGTCACAGGTGACCCAGGCCCCTAAACAGGCTGGCTCTGGTGGTTGTACCTCTGGGGTAACTATGTACACTGCGAGAGTTTGTGGCTATAGCCAGTTCATAGCCTATGATTCATTTTTCAAAGTGCAAAGGGTTTCTCACATAAGTTCATGTGGGCACATGCTTAAACTTGTGAACGTTGCAAATTGTAAACTGTAACTCTCTTCACTTTACTGTACTTGCTTTACATGGATTCCTCCTCACCAGGGGAGCCTGTAGGGCTGAGGCACCTGTCATTTTCTACATTTCTGTCGTCATCATCATCTGTAGTGGTATCATCAATTGGTTCCTTGTCTTTGTTGGTGTCTATTTCCAGTTCTTTATCTTCTTCTGTTTCTGTTTCTTTTTCTCTGTCTTGTTCTATTGCTTCATCTGTTGTTACTGTAGACTTTGGGGTAGGCTGAGTGGAAACTGCTGGGCTACAATATGGATTTTTGGGACATGGCGTTACTTCTAATGCATACCATCCACGTTCTCCTTGATGCTTAGTGAATTCCACTAGATCTCCCATCTGCAAGTTTCTTCCTGGATGTCCTCTTGGCAAGTGGGCTCTCACATCTCTCCAGCTGATTCCTTCTCTGACATCAGGTGCGACTATGAAGCCGTATCCACTCTTCAAGCTGAACTCCTCTACAACTCCACGGCAAAGAGGACCTCTGACCTGGGATTTAGCTCTCCTTAAAGACTGCTTCTCCTCCAAGTCTCTGGCTGCTACTTCATACCAGTCTGGAGACTGCTGTGTGGCGGCTGATCTTGCGCGAGCGCGGCGCTGAGCACTGGTTGTGGGGCTCTTCTGTATGGCAGGCTCCCAGGTTACATACATGCTTGGGGCCAGTACTGTCAGCTCTTCATCAGCAGAGGGTGTTGGGCTCTCTTCATCCCAGTGGGAGTACGGCAGCATCTCTGGCTCTGGGCCTCTCCTCCCCCTTAGTGCTCTTGAGCACTCCTCTCATTGTGGCGCTGGAGATGGATCCTCATCAGCAGGTCAGGGCGGTGGGCTTTTTATAGTGGATGTTACTGGAGTCTTCTTGTGGGAATGCGGAGGGAGCAGATACCGGTCCACCATCTCCTTTGGTAAATGAGCCTCCAGATCAGCCTTGAGCCTCAGGTATTCGGGGGTCCTCACTCGGTGGGGACGGGAGGTCCAATTCCTTGGGCTGGGGAGCGGCGTCTGCTCTGACCTTACAGGCCGGGGTAGATGGCCTTGCGGCCTTGTCTTGGCGGGCCGCGCCCTGCGTGGCGGCGGCCTGGTCTTGGCGGGCCGAGCCTGGCATGGCGGCGGCCTGGTCTTGGCGGGCCGCACCCAGCATGGCGGCGGCCTGGTCTTGGCGGGCCACACCTGGAGTAGCTGCAGTCTGGGTCGGCGTCGCTCCTGCGGCGTGGATGGGCGTCGCTACTGCGGCGGGACCTTGGCGGGCCGGGCCTGGCATAGCGGCGGCCTGGGCTTGACGGGCCGCACCTGGCGTGGCTGCGGCCTGGTTCAGCGTCACTCCTGCGGTGTGGATGGGCGTCGCTGCTGCGGCAGGATCTTGGCGGACTGGGCAGGACATCGCTCTGGCGGCCTGATCTGTGCGGGCCGAGCCTGGAGGGGCTGCGGCCTGGTTCAGCGTCGCCGAGCCGGGCGTCTCTCTAGGGACCGTGGGTGTAGCAGATGGGCTCGGGGCACTCGTGCAGGCAGGGGCCTTAGCTGACTCACCCCTCGGCGTCATCTCCGGTGTCTGGGAAGTCGCTGCTCCGCGGGTCGCTTGCCTCGCCGTCCACTTCTCATGGGCCCAGGCGACTCCAGCCATCTCTCTGAGCTCTGCGCGTGCTTCCCGGATCTGATGCATCACCTTCGCCTCCAGCCTTTCACACCACTGGTCCAGCTCCCAGTCCCACCAGGCAGCGGAGCCCAGCTCTGGATCACTTGTGAACGCCATCCTCTCTGCATGATCTTCTCTCAGCAGCAGGCTTCTGGCTTCCTCTTGCAGCTTTTCTTTTAATAGCTGACTTTCGCTTTCTCCTTCTTCCACCAGCCTTGTACTTCGCCTCCGGGTAAGGTCAGAGCTCTTCCCATCACACCCGAGGTCAGTACGCTGCAGGGAATCACTCTCTGTCACTAGCCATGCCTCTTCGTGGGCGGTAACTTCTGTTTTCGCGCGCTGCTGTTGTTTCTTGGCGGTCTTTTCATGGTGGCAATATGGCGGCGCTTCAAACTTTTTAAGCGGACCGCCAAGGCACATGGTCACCTGTCTTAACAGGTCTAGTCCTTATCCTGTTCGTGATGCCAGATGTGAAGCCCCACAGGTATTGTGTCGGTGCATTACCTTCAGGGACTCCACGTGGAAGAACAGTCTGGTCACAGGTAGGGAATCTTCTCTTAGGATTGTCGTGACGCCACTCTCGGTATTGCAGTCAGGGTGACCACCACTGCAGATTAAGGGGTGCCTGGGGCTGATGGTGGGTGCAGTCAATTGTAGTGGCCTCCCGAGAGTGAGGCAAGCCCCAGGGCCCTGTGTAAGTGTGTGGCACCACAAGTCGCAGAATGTTTCACACGCACAAGCAGAATGTCTTTCAGGGGTTTTACTCACATTAGGTGGCAGGGTGAGTAACCCAGGCGTAGCTGGGATGAACCAGGCTGGAACCAGGAATCCTTCTGGCTGGCTGATGAGCGTGACTACCAACTCGCCTTCCTTAGCCCTTTGTGTTTTTGTGGTGACTCCGACTTGAAGTCCCTACGGGGTCACCCAGGGAAGTTGCTGCTGCCTATTCTCCCCTTGTTTCGGCCCGTTTGCTTGTAGCCTGGGCCAGGTCACTCCTGCTGCTTGCCTCCTGTGAACTATGGGCCCTCTCTTTGCTACGTGGCTGCAGACTCTGTGGTGTTGTCTTGGGGGTCTGAAGTGCCCCCTCAGGCAGGTTTGGCAGAAGAAAGGTGAATCTATCTCTGCACTGGGACCTGTTACCCTTGCGGGCCTGGTACCTCCCTGGCAGTCCACTTACTCTGCCACCGCTTTGCTCTCTCTAGCCTTGGGTGGATTTTGGGTGGCACTACCAGGTGACTGATCTCCCTCGTCGGTAGTCACTGCGCAGACGCTGTTAGACTGCAACAGCTCCAGGGTCTGCTCCTCACGTCTGTTCTCCCTGAGCTGCACACTAAACTGGCACGTCTGCTCCCTCTGAGCTACACTTCCAGACTCCTCTCTACTCTCTACTTCCTCTCCCCACTGTGCCTGCCTACGGCACCTAGCAACCAGGCTCTCCAACACACCCCTTGAGTGGACATGGAGGCCACGCCCCCTCCTGGAATCTCTCAGGAGTCCTCCCAAAGGTAGATGTGTGAGACCTGATTACTATGCACCTGTGTAGTCACACCTCGATCAGCCTTCTGGAATACCTGTATTGTACTGCCCCCAGCATGGGTGCAGTACTCAGTGGTGCCTGACCAGGTCAGGGGCGCCACAGAATTGTAATGTCTCCTGGATATACTTTAGTAGTTAGCGGAAATATCAGCTGAATATTGGAGGCTCAACTGCCACACCTGTTTCTATCATGAGATAATTCATTAATTTATTACTCATTTATAGTTCAAATTGCAAATTGTAAATTTATGGTACTTCTTATTAAAAATCCTCTCTGTTCTCAAGACAGATGTTTTTATCCTATAGTTTACTGCTGATTGCCTAAGTTAACAACCACCTCAGAGTGGCCGATCTCTTAGGCACCTAGGAACCTTGGAAGCGTCACACTGAAGCTGCTTTTGTTGGTGGATCCAGCCTGCTTCATGGTTCCACAGCTACCTCTGCTAGTAGTGTGGGAGAGCGCAGACCAGTGGCTTGACCATGGCACTCGGTTTAAATTCAAGGCTTCGGGAGCGCCCAACTCCGGTAACCAGGAAGCTGGGTGGTATGGCATGGGAGCAGTGTGCCCATGAAAACAAAAGCTAAAATCACTCCTTTAAATCTTGCTTGCCACCTTTCAATAAGCTTCTTTTACCTCCAGAGTTCCCTTGCAGTAAAAGGTTTCATGTTTTGAAATGATTCCATGTAATACTGTAAATAGTAATTTCTACTAAATGACTACCCATGTACGGGGGCTCACTATTGTAGTGGGTCTCTGGTTGATAAAGTCCATATGCCCAAATAAGTGAAGAGTGAAAATCTCCTTGAGCTCTATAAATACATTGTAAAATGCTGTTTATAAGTGAAAATATGTGTTAAGTCTTGGAAAAGATGAGGTTAAAGAACACATTGCAACAATCCTATTCCTTGTCCAAAAGATAACGCTGCTCCTCTGCCCTATTTGGTTGCCTCTATGTTGGAAGGCCTGCACATGCCCTGCCCAGTAACAGGAATCTGGGTTAGCAGCTTGGTACTTGATCTCCCTCCTCTTCATAAGACAGTGTGAAAGTTTGAGGAACCCCTAGTGTTCTGACCCAAGCAGCCTCTCCCAGGCCGATTTAGGGAGATTTCCATGGTGACTGAGCTTGCTTGGAATGCTGGGAGGGAATGGAATTTCTGACGCTCTTGTCCTGCTCAACACTCTCCAGGTACCTGACAAAGAAGGTGCCAGTTATGTAAGGGCAAGAGGGGTGATAGCCAATGATCAGCCACATTCCAGACATAGCTGTGAATTGCACTCCTCCAAACGCCAAAGTTCAGCTCGGAGAAGCTGGAGAGAGGTTTCACGCAGAGCTTTTGTCAGTAGATTAACGGAGATAAATGAAGAATCAGAAGAATTTTATACAGGAGGTAAATTATGAAGGATAATGATTTCATACAAACATTACTGCAAGTGTGGATCTAAAGATAAATTCAACTTAGGCATCACAGGATCAAACCCCTTCAAGTTTATGTTGAGTAGATTGGCGTGCGATAGTTCCATCGTAACTGTAACAAAGTTGAGATAAAGGTCAATTCTAACATGTTAGTTAAAGGACTTTCCCATGAACAAAGTACATTTTAATCAATAGATCCCGGAATAAAAATAATTTCCACAATTTGATGTGTTTAAAAATAAATTGTTCTTGTACTGAGAAAATTTTAAATATACAGTATGTCCCCACTATGTACTGTGTAATGGCCGTGGCTGACCATATGAGGGCATGGTCTGATTATACTACATCTCCTGGGCCCACTATAAGGGAGCTACAAAGGAGGTCGTACTAATACGTCGTAATTGACAACCAACATATATATGTTCAGTAGAGCACGGACTAGCCCAGCCCCTGAAATGGACGTCACTAATGACTAGTGATGGGCAGAACCGGACTGTAAAAGTCCAGATTTGCGCAGGTTCAAAAGTACCGATACAGCAACCTCGGGCCCAGAGTTCTCAGGGAACTCCGACTAACTATCTGGATCTGCCAACTTGGGTAATTAAAAAAACAATAAAGGAAAAAAGGGAAAAGCAGGCACGTTGTACTTTCCAGTCTTCTGCGTGGCTCTAAAATCTTTTCAGGGCGCTCATACTACTTTCAGGGCCGCTCATTATCCTTCATAAATATGCACTGATTGGTTGCAGTCAAACCGCGCCCCCACCCTGTATGACAGCGTGTGACTGCTTTCAATCACAGATGCAGATGCTGTGTGTGTTCCTATCATGGTGTAAAATAAATAAAAAAGTTAGCATAGGGTACCCCCATATTATGATACCCAGCACTTATAAAGCCTACAGCTACAGACTGCAGCCCCCAGCTGTGTGCTTATCTTGGATGTTTATCAAAATAAGAGGGACTGCATGCAGCTTTTTAAAAAATTATTTAAACAAATAATTTAACCCCTTAACGACCGCCAATATGCCTTTTAACGGCGGTAATTAAGGGTTCTTCTTCCGATCCGCCGCTTTTTTACGGCGGTCGGAAAAAAGGGTATAGCGCCCCCCAGAGTCAGAAAATCTCCGGGATTTCAGCTACCGGGGGTAGCTGAGACCCTGGAGATCATGATTCGGGACGGTTTTTCTGGTCCCCGCTCACGTGCTCACCGGTATACACCATATACCGATGATCATGTTACATTAAATGACAGCGCCGGTAAAAAATGATTTATCTCCCATCTGGCATGATCAAACATGCCAGATGGGAGATAAATCTCCTCCCCGGTCCCCTCCGGTCCCTCGGTGTCGCCAAAGTGCCCCCCCGACACCCCCTCCTGAAAATCCAAGATGGCCACGCGCACACTGGCGCGCACAGCAGTGCGCTGGCCGCATTTACCCTCTTCCTCTGATTTCTGTCGCATGTGCCATGACACATGCAACAGAAAACTGCTCCCCAGGCCCTGCCAGGTCACCCCCTATACCCCCCCCGGTGTTCCCCGGTGTCCCCCGTACCTTTTACAGCCTTCATCCACCGCGATCCCTCCTCCTTCACAGTGCACGCTGGTCACACGTGCAGAGCAGCTGTCAGCTCAGCTTCCTGTGTTCAGTGTGAGCTGTGGAGCTGCGCTGGCTGCATGCGCTCTGCTGCTGTGACCCGGGGAGGGTAGGTGCAGATTCTTTGCACCCACTCTCCTCAAATGGAGGGTCTGCACCCCTAGAAAATGGGGGATACGTTCCCTGAGCGTGCCCCCCGTATTCTAGAAGGTCCAGAATCGTCGTGGGACCTCCAAAATGGATTACTGCGGACCCGATTTATTTTTACTTTTCAATAAATTGGTGAAAGAGGGAATGTTTTGGGGAGTGTTTTTTCAAATATTTTTTTTTTTTGTTGTCAATTTTTTTTTATTACTGTCAATTAGTTATGTCTGGTATCAAATAGATGCCGTGACATCACTAACTGCTGGGCTTGATGCCAGGTGACATTACAGCTGGTATCAACCCCATATATTACCCAGTTTGCCACCGCACCAGGGCAACAGGATGAGTTGGGGCGAAGCACCAAAATTGGCACATCTAATGGATGCGCCACTTCTGGGGCGGCTGCGGCCTGCTATTTTTAGGCTGGGAAGAGTCCAATAACCATGGCTCTTCCCACCCAAACAATACCAGACCCCAGCTGTCAGCTTCACCTTGGCTGGTGATCTAATTTGGGGGGACCCCACGTTTGTTTTTTTTTAATTATTTATTTATAAATAATTTAAAAAAAAAACAGCTTGGGGAGCCCTCCAAATTGATTACCAGCCAAGGTGAAGCTGTCAGCTGTGGTTTGCAGGCTACAGCTGTCTGCTTTACCCTAGCTGGCTATCAAAAATAGGGGGGTCCCAACATTATTTATTTTAATTGGGGTTTTTTTTGGGGGGGGGCTAAATACAAGGCTAGGCACCCTTTAGTGCCACATGAAAGTCACTAAAGGGCGCCAGCTTAGAATATGCAGGGGGGTGGGACGTTGCATATATGTTTGACATCTATCCATTCATCCATTGTAGCATTTTAGGCTATGTGCCCACACTCAGGGTTTGCAGTGTTTTGGGAGCAGAGTGTTTTATCTGCATCCATAATGCTGCATTGTGCAGTAGAAGCACAGTGAAAAGATTTTTAGAAATCCCATGCCCACTGTGCTTCTTTTCTCCGCAGCATACACTGACTTGTGGTGCAGCTTCCCGAGCCTCAGCATGTCAATTTATGCTGCGGAGACAAGAGTGTTCTCTGCAGGTAGAATAGAGCTAAAGTCCACAGCAGCCTGAACCCAAATCGTGGGTATGGGCAGCTGCATTCTCCCGTGGACAACATTCACATCTCTGCAGGAAGCCTGGCACTGTGTACTAGACGCCGTGTCACTGGATCATGGCCACATAGCCTAACAGTGTGAATATTGTTGCTACAGCAACATTTTTGTGAAGTACCTGTGGATTCAAAATGCTTACCATATTCCTGAATAAAATCCTTGAGGGGTCCAGTTTCCAAAATGAGGTCACTTGTGGGGGGTTTCTGATGTATAGGTACCCAAGAGGCCCTGCTAATGTGACATGGTGCACGCAATTTATTTAAACTTTTCCAAAATTCAAATGGTGCTCCTTCCATTCCAAGCCCTCCCATTTATCCAAACAGAGGTTTTTGGCCACATGTGGGGTATCCCTGCACTCACACGAAATTGGATAACAACCTGTGGGGTCCAACGTTTTGTTGTTGCCGCTTGAAAAAGTGAGAAATGTGATGCTAAATCAACATTTTTGTGAAAAAAAAATGAAAATTTTCAATATGGTAACCTAAGCTTATCAAATTCTGTGAAGTATTCGTGGATTCAAAATGCTCAATATACACCTAGATAAAAGCCTTGAGGTGTCTTGTTTCTAGAATGGAGTCACTTGTTGGGGACCTCCACTTTTTAGGCACTTTAGGGGCTTTCCAAATGCGACATAGCGTCAGCTAATTATTCCAGACAATTGTTCAGTCAAATGGCGCTCCTTCCCTTCCGAACCCTGCCATGCATCCAAACAGTTGATTTCCACCACACATAAGGTATCAGCATACTCAGGAGAAATTGCACAATAAATTTTATGCTGATTTTTTCCTTTTACTCTTGTTAAAAAAAAAGCTATCTGGTTGAAGTAACAATTTTGTGGTAAAAATGTATTTATTTTCACAGCTCAACATTATAAACTTCTGTGAAGCACCTTGGGGTTCAGGGTACTCACCAAATATGTAGATAAATTCCTTGAGGGGTCTATTTTCCAGAATGGGGTCACTTGTGGGTGACCTCCACTGTTTAGGCACCTCAGGGGCTCTCCTAATGCAACATGGCGTCCGCTATTGATTCCAGACAATTTTGCAGTCTAATGGCACTCTTTCCTTTCCGAGCCCTGCCGTGTTCCCAATCAGTTGATTTCCACCACATATAAGATATCACCAAATTCAGGAGAAATTGCACAATAAATTTCATGGTGCTTTTTTTCCCTGTTACCCTTGTGAAAAAAAAGCTACCTGGTTGAAGTACCAATTGTGTGGTAACATTTTATTTTTTTATTTTCATGGCTCAACGTTATAAACTTCTGTGAAGCACCTGGGGTTCAAGGTACTCACCAAACATCTAGATAAATTCCTTGAGAGGCCTAGTTTCCAATATGGGGTCACTTGTGGTGTTTTTTTGCTGTTTACGTACCTTAGGGGTCCTCCAAATGCGACATGGTGCCCACAATCTTTTTCAGCCAAATTTCCTTTCCAAAATTCAAATATCGCTCCTTTCGTTCCAAGCCCTCCAATTTGTCCAAACAAAGGTTTCAGACCATATGTGAGGTATCAAAAAAGTGGGTAACAAACGTTTGGGTCACATTTTTGCAATTACCTCTTGAAAAAGTGAGAAAATTGATGCTAAAGCAACTTTTTTGAGAAAAAAATGACAATTTTCAATATGACAACGTAACATTATCAAAATCTGTGAAGTACCTGTGGGTCCAAAATGCTCACTATACCCCTAGATAAAAGCCTTAAGGGGTCTAGTTTCCAAAATGGGGTCACTTGATGGGGGTTTCTGCTGTTTAGGTACCTTAGGGGATCTGTAAATGCAACATGGTGCCCGCAATCTGTTTCAGCCAAACTTGCTTTCCAAAATTCAAATATTGCTCCTTTCGTTCCAAACCCTCCCATTTACCCAAACAAAGGTTTCTGACCACATGTAGGGTATTGGCGCGCTCATAAGAAAGTGGGTAACAAAGTGTGAGGTCCATGTTACCTCTTGAAAAGTAAGAAAATTAGTGCTATAGCAAAATTTTTAGGTAAAATGTTAATTTTTATTCTTTTTCATTCCACATTACTTTAGTTCCTGTGAAGCACCTGAAGGGTTAATAAACTTCTTTTATGTGACTTTGAGTACCTTGAGGGTTGCAGATTTTGGAGTGGTGTCACTTTTGGGTATTTTCTGTCACCCAGGCCTCTCAAAGTCACTTCAAATGTGATGTGGCCCCTAAAAAAATGGCTTTGTAAATTTTGTTGAAAAAATGGGAAATTGCTGATGAACTTTGAACCCTTCTAACTTCCTAACCCCAAAAAATGTTGTTTCAAAAATTGTGCTGATGTAAAGTAGATATGTGGGAAATGTTATTTTTTAACTATTTTGTGTGACATAACTCTCTGGTTTATGGGCATAAAAATTAAAGTTTGAAAATTGCAAAATTTAATATTTTTTGTCAAATTTCAGATTTTTTCACAAAAAAAAAATAAATCATCCTAAATTTACCTCTAACATGAGGCCCAATATGTTACAAAAAAACAATCTCAGAATCACCGGTATCCATTGAAGCGTTCCAGAGTTATAACCTTATAAAGTGACACTGGTCAAAATTACAAAAAATGGCCTGGGCATTAACTACAAAACTGGCTTCGTCCTTAAGGGGTTAAACAACTATCATGCGATTCCTCCTAATTATTATATCCAGCCATGATAAAGCCGACAGCTGGGGGCTGGTATTCTCAGGCTGGGAAGACCCATGGTTATTGGACCCCACAACCTAAAAATAAGGCTATGTGCGCACGTTGCGTAAATACATGCAGTTACGCTGCGCTTTTTAGCGCAGTGTAACTGCATGCGTCCTGCGTCCCCTGCACAGTCTATGGAGATTGTGCAGGGGCCGTGCGCACGTGGCGTTTTAGAGCGCAGCGCTTCGGCTACTGCCGAAGCGCTCCGTAAAAAGAAGTGACATGTCACTTCTTCCGTGCGCTTTGCCGGCAGCTCCTGCTCTGTCTATGGGAGGAGCTGCAGGCAGAGCGCATGGAATCGGCTTCACTATGGACATTTCTGCAGCGATTTAAAGCGCACATGTGCTCTTCAGATCGCTGCAGAAATTTCTGCAGTGAACTGTACGCAACGTGCGC
The DNA here is from genome assembly GCF_048569485.1 of Anomaloglossus baeobatrachus. Classification (NCBI taxonomy): domain Eukaryota; kingdom Metazoa; phylum Chordata; class Amphibia; order Anura; family Aromobatidae; genus Anomaloglossus; species Anomaloglossus baeobatrachus. Next base: position 374,440,216 of record NC_134357.1, on the reverse strand, counting down.
ACATAGCCTTAGAGCCTGACAATCCCGGAACTTTAACCAACTCATCCCAATTGTATTAATTCACAAGGAGAGAATCCAAGATCAAAAAATATATAATGTGATCTCTGAGTGAAAACTCATCAGAATCCATACAAAACACTCAAAAGACCATTTTAATGAATAAATAAAAAATCTTTATTAGAACATGATTAAAAGAGCATAAACACAAAGACAAGTTAAAATCAAAAAGGTGTGATAAAAGGGTCTGCCATGATTAGTGAAGCATAGTAATCAACACCAAAGCCAATACTCATACATGATATTATTATTATTGTTTATTTTGATATTATTATGATATTCAATTTTTACACTGGGTTTCATGTATTCAAGGCATCATAATTATGCCTTGAATGAGAAATGATTGCAATGCTCCAATCTATCTCTGAGATATTTAAATCAAAGAACTATTCAATCTGCATAGCAGAGAAAGTGAGATCATTCTATCAGTCTCATATGCAAAAAAAGTTAGTTATATATATGCATTCATTATATTGTATAACCCAGGCATTAGTGGTATTAATGAAATTCAAGGTTTGCACATGACCAACATGTAAATGGGATCCAGTTTAAAGGTACATTACCTATGTCAGGGCAGACCCACACACCACTCCAACGATCGTTTCTCGTTAGCTTCGTCAGGGAGTCATCCCAATTGCCCTGGTGCAGTGGTAATCGGGGTAATAAGGGGTTAATGACAGCTCACAGCATCTATGAGACCCCCCATTATTAATCTGAAAGTGAAAAGAAACACAAAACACAGAAAAAAATCCTTTATTTGAAATAAAATACAACCCCCCCCCCCTTCTTTTTCCCATTTACTAAGCTTCAAAACACCCAGGTTCGACATAATCAACACAAGGTCCCACGAGGCATACAACATGTCCACACGCTGTGACTTCAAGCAGAAAATGACTGAGCCGTAGCGATGAGTGGAGACATCACTTAGTTTATTTGCGCTTACAGCTTGAAATTCCCACAGTACCCCACCTGTGTTTGTAGGTAACCTGATCTCATTAAACTCAGTAACCTTACCTTAGGTAAGGTCACTGAGTTCACAGACCTGCATCTCCTAGCAGAAAACCACATTTTTTAAAAGATGCAGATTTGGTGCTGAAAATTATAATCCATATTCCTGCATCCAATCTGCATCTTTTGACAAAAAAAATCATATCAAAACACGATGCGGTTTTGATTCGATAGTGATGCAATATTTTTGCCAGGAGATGCAGATTTGATGCAGGAATATGGTGTAAAAATTTCAGCACCAAATCTCCATCTCTTGGCCTAAAAAACAGCATTAAAACCATTTTTGCGCATTATTTTTTCTAAGAGATGCAGATTTGTTACTGAAATTTATAAACCATATTCCTGAACCAAATCTGCATTTCCTGGCATAAAAACGCATCAAAATGCATCATAACACATACGGTTTTGATGTAATTTTCTCCCAGGAGATGCAGATTTGGTACAGGAATATGGTGTATAAATTTCAGCATCAAATCTGCATCTCTTGTCAAAAAAAAAAAAATGCAGTTTTCTGCCAGGAGATGCAGGTCTGTTAACTCAAAGACCTCACCTAATGTGAGGTCACTGAGTTTAATGAGGTCACCTGAGGTCAATTTACCTGCGGTCAAAGATGTGATACCATGGGAGGCCGCAGCTCTTACCGCTAATAACTTAGTGAAGTTACCGCTCATCGCTGCAGCTTAATCATTCTATGCCTGAAGTCCACAGCATGTAAATATGTTCTGTGCCCACATGCTGTCCCTTCAGTATGTATGTAGCAGAACCAGAACCATAGTGGGACCTCATGTGGATTACGTTGGAACTGGGTGTTTTGGGGCTTAGTAACTTGGGTAAAGAGGGCAGTTTTTTTTGTATTTTCTTTCAAATGAGGGATTATTTTTTTTGTGTTTGTGTTTTATTTCTTTTCACTTACAGATTAGTAATTGGAGAGCTCATAAATCCTCCCCATTACTAATCTAGGGCTTAGTGGCAGCTGTGAGCTTTCATTAAACCCTTTATACCCCAATTGCCACCGAATCATGGCAATTGAGATGAGCAGGGTAAAATTCCGGGATTATTGCATCTAATGGATGTGACAATTCTGGGTGGCTGTAGGCTGCTATTTTTAGGCTGGGGGGCCAATAACCATGGGACTATTTTTCATCGGTCAATATTATTTGAACTTTTAAAGCGCCACTCCAGTAGGTTTTTAAAGTGCTGGAGTGGCACTTTAAATGTAAGCCCCCTGTCATATACTTACCTTCCAGTAGCTTCACCTTTTACCAACATCACTTCAGTCTTATGGTACCATCTTGTGACTGTAACTTCTGAATGTCCGGAAGTCTAAAGTTGCGTCGCAAGGTCTCAATGCAACTCTATGAGGCCAGTGTGAGGATCTCCTAGAGTTGCAATGATGTGTGACCTCCATTGCGCTCCTTGAAACACTGTAGCTGCCGGCAGGTCACATATCACTGAGACCGACCGAAGCGGCAGCAATAGAGGGTGAAGCTGTGGGAAGTTGAGTATAAGACAGGGGGTATGGGATTTAGATTTAAAGCGCCACTCCAGTGGTGCCATAAAAAAACTAAACACAGGATTGGTGCTTTAACCCTTTCACGACCGGCCGATTTTTCGCTTTCCGTTTTTTTTTTTCGCCATTCTTTTTCTGAGAGACGTAACTTTTTTATTTTTCAGTCAATATGGTCATGTGAGGGCTCATTTTTTGCGGAACGAGCTGTACTTTTAAATGAAACCATCAGTTTTACCATATTGTGTACTAGAAAATGGCAAAAAAATTCCAAATGCTGAAAAATTGCAAAAAAAGTGCGATAGCACTATGGTTTTTGAGATATTTTATTCACTGTGTTCACTATATGGTAAAACTGATGTGTGGGTGTGATGCCTCAGGTCAGTGCGAGTTCGTAGACACCAAACATGTATAGGTTTACTTTTATATAAGGGGTTAAAAAAAAATCGGAAGTTTGTCCGAAAAAAGTGGCGCACGTTTTACGCCATATTCCGTGACCCGTAGCGTTCTCATTTTTCGGGATCTTAGGCTCAATGACGGCTTATTTTTTGCGTCTCGAGCTGACGTTTTTAACGGTACCATTTTTGCGCAGATGCTACGTTTTGATCGCCTCTTATTGCATTTTGCGCAAAAGTTGTGGCGACAAAAAAACGTCGTTTTGGCGTTTGGAATTTTTTTGCCGCTACGCCGTTTACTGATCAGATTAATTGATTTTATATTTTGATAGATCGGGCGTTTCTGAACGCGGCGATACCAAATGTGTGTATATTTTTTATTTTTTTAACCCTTTAATTTTCAATGGGGCGAATGGGGGGTGATTTGAACTTTTAGGTTTTTTTGTTTTTTTTTAATTTTTTAAAACTTATTTTTTTACTTTTTTTTTTATTTTACTAGTCCCCCTAGGGGGCTATTGCGATCAGCATTCCGATCGCTCTGCAGTATCTGCTGATCACAGCTGGAAGGCTGTAAACAGCAGATACGCTGTCTTTCTCTTTTGCTGTGCCCCGGGCACAGTGAAAGTGAAACCAATTCATGTGTAGTACAGGAGTCATCACATGACCCTGTACTACCATGACAACTATCGGGAGTCACGTGATCGCGTCACGTGACTTCCGGTTTCGGCGGTAAGTAAAACTTTACCGCGATTGCGCTTATAATGGCGCTGTCATGTATTGACAGCGCCATTATAAGGGGTTAATCGGCACGAGCAGATAACGATTCTGCTCGTGCCTAGCAGGCACACATCTCAGCTGTGAAAATCAGCTGAGATGTGTGCCGATCGCGGCATGCTGCCGCCGGAGGACCGCGGGCAGTAAGATTATGTCATTTAGGACGTAATTTTACGGCCCGCGGTCGTTAAGGGGTTAAAGGCAATGTATGGTTAGCCATAACAGGTCAGAGAACTCCCTCTCACTTTGTGGCACAGGCAAGAATTATGAAAATCCTTCAGATACATAGACTTTTATAAATCATTTCTGTTTTTCCACTTTCCTTGAGTAATTTTCTCCTTCTTATCGGTTTTAGTGTATGCGTTTTATTCTCTACATTTTGCATGACTTTATGTCTTTTTTCTACTTTACCTTTGCTTATCGAAAGGTTTTAAAAAGATTCATAAAATGCAACTTTTACCAAATGTTGCATTTTTTGGTGCATCTGACTCCAGTTTCTGCCTGTAGTAAGGTTCCTGGGGGAGTTTTTTAATTGTTGCATTTTTAGACAAACAACTGACTTTGTAAAGAGTTTAAGACGTTTGGCTTTAAAAAGTTGCTAAACTTAATTAAAGCCAAAATTAAAGACTTTTTTAGAGTTTGCATCAATTCATGAACTGCATGCACCATTTTAAAGAATTTCGTGCAAAAATTGTCAGTGAAGACTTCAAGACAAAAAATAAAATAATAAATTGCAAGTTATAAATCTGGGCCATAGATCCAACAACTCAGAGGGTAATGAAGTATTTTTGATTGCTAAATCCAAACAAGTGCATTCTGTGGTGCGCAGTGCTAGGAACAATTTCACATCTGTTTGAAAAACTATGAAAAATGGAGAGCGGCGTGATAACATCTGTTTTAGAGAGGTTGGTGCAACCTAAAGGGTTAAATCTGTATGAAGGCATTCCCTTTTGGCAGTACTCCCGGAAACAGCAGGTTTCCAACAACAACATAAGGAAAATGGAAAGGCTGAAGCAATAAATGTGTTTATTCCTGAACTCTACCTTGTGAATTGGAATCCCAGAACAGGTCGGGCCCCAATGACTAATGTTTGTATTATGCGGAGATAAGGCAGTTAGGAGAGTATTTGCAATGGGGAGAGTCTAAAGTGGGAGATCACACATTCCAGTGGGGGAATGATATTGATTTTAATTCTACTCAAAAGGCTTACACAAGAAAGTATTCAACAGTTCTATATGTATACACGAGAGTGAATATGAATGGCACAAGTGTGCACCTGCGGAATAGAGAAACAATGTGCAAGAACACGCCCTACATTTTTCCTAATAGTGCACTTTATATATTTACTCCAGCAATGTATTTTTGTTTTTATTGGAAGATGTGTAACTTGTAAAGAGTGACCTAATGTAGTAAATGTAATATAAGAAATGGTGAAATAAGCCTATTAAGACATTATTATGGCATAATTCATGATTTCCTAACATTTGTGTTGGCCCATACGTTTAGGATTTGCATTGTTCCATTAATAGAGTTATCCAATGATGTTAAGAGCCACACTGCATATGAAGTGAGCTGTGTCAATGATGTTACGACCCGCAAATCTTCCAAGATACGATTGGCAAGTATTGTGTATGTGTCCTATCCTAATGCGCAGGATACGTACACAATACCTTTTGGCTGTACACTTTTCTTAGTAAGTGTTCAGATCGTAATGAGTGGCTCTGGACGGCGCTGGATAACCCCTTTAAAGGGTTATTCCCATCTTCAATAAATGGTATTGTTGAAAAGGACTTTTTCTTTACTATTTATTAGAACTCTCTTTCATTCCACTGATAGTTACAAGTTTATTATACTTTTGTTTTTTAACAACTTGGTTCTGTACTTATGTGGCATCCCTGAGGCTCAGGTCACCACAGGGTACTGCACCCCACTCAGGGGGTGGTGCTGATCATGGATCCAAAAGGAGGTCAGTACCGGTTTCATCATCCACAACCAGATACACACATGGGTTGCCCCTTCTCCACTGGAGAATGGGCTAGGGTCGGGTATAAAAGGGGTTCCAACAGTGTGGCATTTACAGGATGCCTCACAACAGGGGCCCCAATCCACTAGCTTAGGACCTGGGTTGGGGGAGCAGCGTCCACTAGGGGGAGTTAGGAGCCACACACACAGTTTACAAAAACCTAAGGAGTTCTCCAGCAAAAGTGACAAGAGCAGACGTGTTTCCAAGGTAGCTCCTGTGGGACATAGGAGTTTAACGGTCGCTGAGGAGGATACCGTGTCAGTTCCCCCGGGGCCAGTGCTGTTCAGGGTGCAGCACCCTAGGGTGGTGTAATTCCACGTTACATCACCAGATTCTGCTAAACGGAGAAGTTCCATGGTTCTTCGAGCACCCAAGTTTCCAGAGTCAAATCTCATATAGGACTCCCGGGCCTCGATCACGGTCAGACTCAAGGAGATCCCCGCTGCTGGTGTCGCGGGCGGAGGAGGGGACGCTGCGCTCTCCCACTGCTCGGGTCTGGCTGCCGCTGCTGCGGCCTCTGCTGCTCGGTGGCTCGAGCGATGGGCCGGATCCCGGGGACTCGAGCGGCGCTCCTCGCCCGTGAGTGAAAAGGGGTTTGGTTTTGGGGATTTATTGTCTGTGACGCCACCCACGGTTGTGGTGATTTTTGGTAACACCACCGCTGCTCTGTATGGGGATCCCAGGAGCGGTGACAGGGAGCAGCTTTGTTGTTATTTCTCCCCTCCGTGGGTAGGGGGTTGGGTGTCCCGGAGCCCGGTGATGGGGTAGGGGTGGATGGCAGGCTGGGTGCGGGGCCTGGTGAGGTGCAGGGTCGCAGGGGCAGCGCTGTGCCGCACGGCACGGTGGTACTCACTCAGCCTGAGACGTTGACACAGTTCTCGGTAAAACACACGGCTGGAAAGACGGTTCCCACGGACGGCTGCTGTTGCTTTTCCCCAGTAGTTAACGGTGACTGTCTCTTTCCCTGCACCTAGTACTTCTGTTGGTTGCGATGGGTTCCCACCAGTAACCCGCTCCCTGACTTGGATATGGACCGGAGGAGCCCCTCTTTGCCCGCAGGCGCTGGCCCTGAGAAACTGGTGCCTTGGCGGTGGCGGTGTCTCTCTCATACGGTTGGACTGTTGCCTTCAATCGGGACTTAGTTGTTTGGAGACCCAGAGGTCCCCTTCACTGACGGATTTGGCAAATTTACGGTGACTCCTAGCCTTGCCGGGATCCGAAAGGCCCCTGCCAATGGTGCTGGCTTCTCCTTGTGTACCGGTCCGTTACCGCCGGGTCACCTCCCGTCCATGGTCCTCACGGCAACTCCGATAGGCCACTCCTGCAGACGGTCACCGCCGTCTGCTAACCTTGCTGTCTCTGTCCGGGGCACACACCCGGACCAACTTCAGGCTTCTCTTTTACTACTTTCCTCCTTCTACTTCAACCTCCACAACTAATCTGCCTGGTTTTCCCGCCCCCAGGACTGTGTACTCCTCGGTGGGCGGGGCCAACCACCTGGCCCACCCCCTGGTGTGGACATCAGCCCCTGGAGGAAGGCAACAAGGGTTTCTGGTCTAGCTTAGATGTACCTATCCGGGGTGTAGGGTGTGGTGATGTCATTACCTGTGACCCCTGGCTTGTCCAGGGCGTCACACTGGCATAGGGAACAGTATTCTACCTAATACGGAAGGGACTCTAAGTGCTTCAAATCACAGGGACCCGCACTAGAAAGTGCAGTGAGGAAGGGCCTACAGACTACCAGACCGATTCTGACCTCTTACGGATTCGGCATCGACCTGAGCCCATCAGGGCAGTGACCAGTGTGACCGAGCTGGCAGCTGAAGTTGTGAGTAAACTACACCCCAAACCCGCAAAGACTGGTGTTGGCTCGTCCTTACCGCCACCGCCGCCCAGCGCTTAGGCGCCAACGGGCATTACATGCCTCATCATCTGCCCGGGGCCCGCTCCGCCTGTGGGGAGCGACACCATCCCGGCTGCCTTAACACCTGCCCCGGAGAGGAACGTGGCAGCGGTGGCAATTCCCTGACCGCATACCACTGGTGGCGTCATGACAAACTTTCCCTAAATATCCCTCTTCCTCCACCATTTACTGTACGCCTCGGGGCAACGGAACCGGGCAAGGCCACCCCGTGACAACGCCTGACCCACCCGAAACGGCACGGCAACGAGTAGGTTAACCACATGGCCCGTGGGGCGCTACACTTACAAGTTTTTTCCCATCAAGATTGTAAGCACTGCACTAAGGCTGGCCGGGATCATTGGTATGCACTCTTAGCTCCGAATCATGGCCAACTTCAGTGCCACTGCACTTCAAATATTACAAAGACAAAGTGGCATCGGGAGTGCCTCAACAGCAACAATGCAGGAATTATAAAAGGCCAAAAGTGAACAAAAACATTTTACTCAAACAGAAAAAAATGGGAGGTATAGGGCTCCCCAATATTAAAAACTATCATCTTTCTAACTTAATTAAACAGAGTCAGAGGTTAATAGAGGAAAGCAATTTATTTCCTTGAATGGATTTAGAGATGTCCTCTGTTAATTACCAACCCATAAAATCTTTAATTTTAACTCACCTAATCAGCCCTTCTATCCCACCTCCAAACTCCCCTACTTTATACGCTACAATAAGAGCATGGAAAACTTTGGCCAAAACTCCAACTAATCTTAATAAAAATCATTTTCTTAGAAATACTCCCCTAAAAATGTTGGCGATTCTGGATAACTCAGAAATTCCCTCAACATGGCAGGAGTCAAATCTAAAAACGGTTGGAGACATCTTTAACGGAAAAGACTTTATAAACTTCCTGGATATAAAGATCAAACACAAGCTCCCAGACTCTGACTTTAAGGCCCTCATCAAATTTAGGGAAATTTTAAAGACAAAATTATTATTTACAAACCCCCTTTCTGAAATAACCTGCATGTTATTCTGTAACCCGACCAAAATGTCCCTATGGTGTTGTAAAAATATCTATAACCACTTCAATAACGATATAAGATTCCACAAAAGCAAATATATGCTAGAATGGGAAAAAGATTTGGGTAAGAGCTTTACGGATGAGGAATGGCAGAAAGCCATTTCACTAACCTATTCTTCAAATGCATGTGCCTCTCTTCATCAATCTCACTTCAAAATTCTCTCGCGTTGGTATCTCACTCCATGTAGACTTGCTAAATTTAATAGAGAGACGTTCCCTTTATGTTGGAGGGATTGCGATGAGAGAGGTACTCTACTCCACATTTTCTGGAGTTGTCCCAGATTGAACAGTCTCTGGGAAAATATTTCTAGTCTGATTAATCAGATTATTAACTCCACAATTCAGGTAACTCCCCAAATGGCCCTGCTTTCACTTAATTTGGAAAAATTTGACCCTAATATATAAACCTATCCTAAGTAATTTATTTCTAGTTACTAGAAATCTTATAGCTTCTAATTGGAAGAAACCTGCGGTGCCTACTATCTCTGAGGTCGTAGAGACTACCTCTCTTCACAACAACTTCGAGAAGTACTTTGCTACCATTAACAATGCCTTTGCCTCCTATTACCGAAGATGGGATCACTGGAATAGTTTTATACAAGGTATTACATAAATAAATATTTATAGCTACTTAAAAACCTTTTTTATAATATGAATCCTTTTATTCAAACCTTCAGTCATGCTTTCTTGACAATATGCTTATATTCCTAGAATGGAACCCTGTTAACATGGTTATTTGTTTACGTTCATTGTTCTTCCTTTTACCCACTCCCTCTTCACCTTGTTTTTCCTTGCCTTCCCCCTTCCTCCCCTTTTTCATCCCCAATAAAGTAATTGTTTACCTCCCCCTCCCCTCTCCTTTCTCTTTTCCTATACCTATCCCCCCCAGATGAAAAGTTCTATTCATACAATAGATCCCCACATGTATTCAAATAATAGTATGCTACGCATGATAATATCTTGATTGTGGGGATTTGATATGTTATTTTGTTAACCTTATTTTAATAAAAATATATGAAAACAGCAACAATGCTATTAGTCTAAACAGTCAATCAAGTAGGAAGGCCTGTCCCCCCAGCAGTTAGGAAGTTTGTGGAGCACTGTGCTCCTGAACAGAGAACATGGAACTTTCCCTTTAAAATGTCCTACATATCTGTCATGTCTATCAGAGGTCACAGGCTCAAAGAGGCTTGACACAAGCCACTCTTGGACAGACTTGACATAACCCACCCCGTCTGACAGATTCCAGAGAAACCCCAAGCTTTCCCTTTTAACCCCTGTATAGGGAACACTCAATGTTCAGTGAAAAACATAGTGCCAAGAAGAAAAGCTAATTGTCACATGACTGTAAGTATGAAAATTGCATACGAGTGGAGTGGGCATGTGAGGACTGCTGGAACCAGCGAGCAGAGCTGAATCCTGACAGTGAGTATATTACACGCTGTTTGGATTGGGCATGTCTGAAGCCCCTCACCTGCAGCGGTCGCCTCAGGGTCCTCACGTGCTGGAAATCTTCTGGCAACAGGTATGTCAGGTTAACTTTAATAGGAATCGTGACGCCACTCTCGGTTTTGCGGTCAGGATGAGGGGTGACCGCCACTGCAGTTTAACGAGCGTCTGGGGCTGATGGTGTCTGCAGTCTGGTGTTATGGCCTCCCGAGAGTGAGGCTGGCCCCAGGGGCTCGGGAATATGTGCGTGGAAGCACAGGTCGCAGAAGAACTCACACATAGTCCAGAATGTCTTTCAGGGTTTTTACTCACGTTCAGTTGTTCACTGTGAAATAACCCGGGCGATGCTGAGACAAACTGCAGGGAGAACCAGGTATCCCTCAGGCTGGAATAAGGGTGACTGTAAGGTTTTAGCAGGCCAATAAATAGATGCCTGGCTCTAGGGACCTGTCCCTGTGCGTGCCTGGTCTACCGGGAGTCCCATACTCAACTACCTCGCTTCTTCCTGAGGTGTCTTTCAGTCTGACTCTGTGGCAACTGAACTCTCCCGAAAACAGCCACTACACTTGCAGGGTCTGGCTAGCGTGTCTGCGTGCCCGCTCTCCGCTCCAGACTGGCTTCCTTCAGCATCTCTTCCCTTGACTGCCACTGCATCACCCCTTCCAGCATCTCCACCGCACCACTAGCTGAGATGTGGAGGCCACGCCCCCTCCTGGGTCTGCCCAGGGGTCCCTTCTAAGGTGTGAGTGAGACCTGGTTAAAGTGTGTCTGTGTGTCCACACCCTACTCAGCCTTTGGGATTACCTGTTTGTACTCACCCAGCATGGGTGCAGTACTCAGTGGTGCCTGACTAGGTCATGGGTGTCACATTCCCCCTTAGTTATCAACAGCACGTCCTCGGGCTGTAAAGACAAGAACATTTTAAAGTGCAAACTTTTCACATAAAAACATTTAAAACATTTTAAAACATTATACCTGGTACCATTTTTCACCACCCTCCACCCACAAGTCCGTAACCCACCCAAAAACCTCTCAGAAGGCAGGTCACCAGTCCGTTTGGCAACCAGGTCTGGGCTAGCTCTATCCCAGCCTTTCCTCCAATCTTCCTCTCCTGAGGATGGTGGTTAAAGGTAGGCCCCATAAACAGGCGTACCCGCTTCTGCGTGGTGGAGAGCCAGGCCCCATAAACAGGCATGCTCCCTTGTCGTTGGTGAGCCAGGCCCCATAAATAGGCGTGCTCTTGGCTTTTGGACAGCAGGCGCCATTAACAGGCATGCTTCCTGGTGGTGCAGAGCCAGGTCCCATAAACAGGCGTACTCTGAGTTGGTACCGCTGGGGTAACTATACACACTGCGAGAGTCTGTGGCTATAGCCAGTTCATAGCCTTGTGGTCCTTATTTAAAGTGCACAAAAACCAGGTGCTTAAAACATGTGGATTCTTAAAACAGTTCTCACAACAGTTTTTGTGGGCACATCTTCTTAAATTCTTAAACATTTTCAACGTTGCTGTAACTTCAAACAGGTTAACTTTCTTTCTTCTCTTTAAGACACTTACATGGAGTTTCTTCTCTCAATGGTGCTTGGCACTGCGGTGCTCTGGATTTCTTCATCTTGAGCTGTCTCTGGTGCTTCATCTTGGGCTGTCTCTAGTGCATCATCTTGAGCTCCATCAGCATCTTTAGCATCCACTTCTATATTTTTAGCATCTTCAGTATTTTCAGCATGTACTTCTTCTTGTACTTGTTGAGTGTGCTGTGGAGTGTCTTGGGCATCCCTTGGTGGCGGTGCCTTTGGGGACCTTGTGGAAGCTGTAGGGAAGTAGCTTGGGCTTGCCGCTGTATGCTTAGGGCACTGCATAACGTCTAAGGCATACCAGCCTCTTTCACCCATGTGTTTTGTGTATTCAACAACATCTCCCATATACAGGTCGCGACCAGGGTGACCCCTTTGCAGGTGCGACTGGACATCTCTCTTGGAGACGAAGATGCCTTCCTTGATGCCAGCCTTCACAATAAAGCCGTAGCCTGTGCGTATATTAAACTCTTCGACTACCCCACAGTGGATGGGACCTCTGACCTGATGCTTGGCTCATCGCAGGGACTGTTTTTCCTCCAGATCTCGGGTCTCCACTTTCTCTTTTTCAGGGGTAGACTGCACAGGGGGGTGTCTTGCCCTCACGCGGCGCCGTCCTTTGTGGGCTCGTCTTCGCATCACCATTACCTGGTCGTCTGCGGGCTCCCAGGTCACATGCATACCGGGCATAAAGGCTTTTAGTTCTTCCTCTTGTTGTGCTGGCAGCGCCTCCGGGGATGAGCTCTCCTCTGCTGGCCAGGGTGGTGGACTCTTCTCTGACACAGAGGGTGCCGGGATCATTTCGGGTCCGGACGGCAGCCTGGGGACCAGGTACATGTCCACCAGGTGTGTGGGGAAGCGTGCGCTCAACTCCTCCTTGAGCCGCAGGAACACTGGGTCTTCTCCAGGCGGGAACCCGGCTCTTCAGTCAGCGCCTGGGGCGCGGTACCCACTTCTGGGCTGCAGGTATAGGTAGAGGGCGTTGTGGCCTGATCTGGCCTGGCCGGACGTGGCGTTGCTGCGGTCTGGTCTGGTCTGGCCGGACGCGGCGTTGCTGCGGCCTGGTCTGGCCGGATGCGGCGTTGCTGCGGCCTGGTCTGGTCTGGCCGGGTGCGGCGTTGCGGCCTGGTCTGGTCTGGCCGTCACAGCGGGGATCACAGCAGGGATCGCATCCGGCATCGCAGTGGGGATCGCATCGGCCTCCAGTAGCCGCGCCGGCGGGGTCAGTACACCCGATCAGGCAGGGGCAGAGTGAGACTTACTCAAGGGCAGCAGCAAGGGGGTCTGAGTGGCCGCTTCTCGGCACGGCGCTGGTCGCTCGGCCCACCTCTCGTGGGCCCGAATCGCCACAGCCATCTCCCGCAGCTCCGAGCGCCACTCCATCACTTGTTGGAGTAACCGTGCCTGCACCCGGTCACAGAACTGGGCGAGCTCCCAGTCCCACCAGGCGGCAGTGCCTGGTTCTGGCTCACCGCTTGCAGAAGCCATCTTCTCTCCGTCGCTGCTCACCAGGTTCTGGTCACGCCGCAGCCTAAGTTTCATCTTCTCTCTCTCTCCTCCCATAGGACTCGAATATTCCAGCAGTCCAGGACCAGATCCGCCCTCATCTTCTCTGTGCACTCGGTCAGAGCGTTCTCTCCATGCTTGCATAGATACTCCCCTTTGTGGGCGGTTGCTTCTTTTTGCGCGGGCTGCTGTTGTTTCTTTGGCGCGCTTTCTGCGGTGGCAATATGGCGGCACTTCAAACTTTTCAATCGGACCGCAAGGGCACATGGTCACCTGTCTTAACAGGTCTAGTCCTTATCCAGTTCGTGATGCTAGATGCAGGGTTTTTACTTCGTGATGCTAGATGTGAAGTCCCTCACCTGCAGCGGTCGCCTCAGGGTCTTCACGTGCTGGAAATCTTCTGGCAACAGGTATGTCAGGTTAACTTTAATAGGAATCGTGACGCCACTCTCGGTTTTGCGGTCAGGATGCAGTTTAACGAGCGTCTGGGGCTGATGGTGTCTGCAGTCTGGTGTTATGGCCACCCGAGAGTGAGGCTGGACCCAGGGGCTCGGGTGTATGTGCGTGGAACCACAGGTCGCAGAAGAACTCACACACAGTCCAGAATGTCTTTCAGGGTTTTTACTCACGTTCAGTTGTTCACTCTGAGATAACTCAGGCGATACTGAGACAAACTGCAGGGAGAACCAGGTATCCCTCAGGCTGGAATAAGGGTGACTGTAAGCTCGCCTTCCTAGCACTTCTTGTTTCGGATAACCCCCGACTTGAAGTATATGGGATTCATCCAGGGAAGTCGCATCTGCCTTTTCTCCCCTTTCAGGCCTGTTTGCTGCGCAGCGTGGACCAAGTAAAGATGGTTTCTTGCCCTATGTCACTTATGGGCCCCCTCGTTGCTGTGTGTGCTGCGGACTCTGTTGGTTGGTGAGACACCTGGAGTGCCCTCACCGGCAGGTTTTAGCAGGCCAATAAATGGATGCCTAGCTCTAGGGACTTGTCCCTGTGTGTGCCTGGTCTACCAGGAGTCCCCGTACTCAACTACCTCACTTCTTCCTGAGGTGTCTTTCAGTCTGACTCTGTGGCAAACGAACTCCCCCGCAAACAACCACTACACTTGCAGGGTCTGGCTAGCGTGTCTGCGTGCCCGCTCTCTGCTCCAGACTGGCTTCCTCCAGCTCCTCTACCCTTGACTGCCACTGCATCACCCCTTCCAGCTTCTCCACTGCACCACTAGCTGAGATGTGGAGGCCACGCCGCCTCTTGGGTCTGCCCAGAGGTCCCCTCTAAGGTGTGAGTGAACCCTGGTTAAAGTGTGTCTGTGTGTCCACACCCTACTCAGCCTTTGGGATTACCTGTTTGTACTCACCCAGCATGGGTGCAGTACTCAGTGGTGCCTGACTAGGTCAGGGGCGCCACACATGCTACAGGGCTTAATTTTATAATTATATAGCTTGCCCAGGTTTGAAATGAACATCTGCAGTCATTTTAGGTGACTGTAGGCTTCTGAATTTTCACAGCGCTTGCACTGCACACTTTTAGGAAACTCTAGTGCCAATGGTGAGAGTGGACGGTCATATGAGCACAAGTAAGCGATTTGTATATTTCTGGCCACATTCTGACTAGACGTGTCCGGCTTCACTCAATTCAGTTTCATTGATCAAGGCCACAAATGTCTAGTCGGCACATGACTGCATGTATCTGAATAGCATACTTGTGCTTTTGTGACCTCCAACTCTCACCGCCGGTACCAGAGAATACTGACAGCGTGCAGTGTGCTTGCTGTGAGAACTCAGAAGTCTGTAATAACATAGAGTGACACATAGAGTGACTGCAGACTCATCAGAAACTTGGTATAATCCCTTTAATTATCCTAACATTAAAAAAACCCCATAACAAACGTTAAATTGGAAGATGGCGCAATACTTTATTAACATAGCTCTGTATAATGTAATCTTACAAGTTCTGAACTGTTACAGAACATTTGTACAGGATCAGGACTTATAACCGCACAGGAATACATTAAACGAGAGCCACCAGAGCTACAGAAATACATCACTAGAGCCCCCATCAGTGCAGAAACACAGCATCGAAACTATCATCAGTACAGAACTATATATCACCAGAACCACCATAGGCACAGAAACACAGCATCAAAACCCTCATCAGTATAGAAATGCATCACCAGAACCACCATAGGTACAGAAACAAAGCATCAAAATGCTCATCAGTACAGAAATTCGTTATCAGAACCACCAGCAGTACAGAAATCATCCATATAACCCCTATCAGTACAGAAACAGCATCAAACCATCATTAGTGCAGGAATACATCACAAGAATTGGTGCATGGTACATCAATTGTAATGTCAGGTCAGCCCTGCATATATTTATCACATGAACCTAGAACTTCCAGTATGTCCTTAACAACGGTAAGAAGATAGTGGGAGTTGTAGTTGTCAATTATTATCAGACCCTCATACCGGAACCACAGTACTGATGAGAATTAGTCAGTATCACAAATAAACATTTACATCCAAGTATCTTATAGACGTCGTCTCTGACTAGAGTTGTTCTTTTTCTTTTCTTTATCTTGCCAGATGCCATGATGACTTTTCATGGCCACAGCTCGTCTCTGCAGACAGACTTCCATCATCTCCTCTCTTCTGCAGTACATCCCAACACAATGCCTGTAAAATAAGAATCTATATATATAATTGCCTTATTCTGTCTGTCTGTCTATCTGTCTGTCTGTCTGTCTTGCTCCAAAATTGTGTCCTTACGGTGACACAAAGCTGATTGGCCGCTGGGCTCGCCATGGCCCCGCCCCCCCGCACGTATTGGCCGCTCGCCCAGGCTGCGCCCGCACACGGATTGGCCAGCCGCACGCCCAGGCTCCGCCCCCCCCACAGATTGGCCTCTCGCCCCGGCACCCTGCAGGCATTGGCAACTCGGCCACGCCCCGCCCCCCTCACGCAATGCACGCTAGCTCTGGCCCCGCCCCCCCCACGCATTCCCCGAACGGACACAGTCACGGAGCTACGACTCGCAGGTGAGTACTGTACCCCCGGGAGCCCACATCAGCGTACGCCGCAAACCCAGCCGACACATGCCCTCGCATTGCTGGGGCTGGCCGGCGTATGCTGGTGTGGGCTCCCGTGCGAGCGGGGGACGAGATACGCTGGTAACCATGCTAGCATAGTTACCAGCGCATCAAGGTCCTGCAGCGGCAGAACATACACACACGCACGCACATAACAGCACACACACATCAGATCACAATCACTCTCACACACACCTCACACACACATCACACACACCTCACACACACATCACATCGCATCCACACACTCACAACATCCTGGGATATCGCTTGCTTCTCGGCGGCGATACTGTGCTGTGAGCTTCCAGGACCTGCCAGAGGATCACATGGCCAGAAGCATGTGGTCTCCGGATGTTGTGAGTGTGAGCGCATATGTGCAATATCGTCAATGTGTGTGTGCGTGAGTGTATGCGATCGGGTGTGTGTGAGTGTATGCGATCGGGTGTGTGTGAGTGTATGCGATCGTGTGTGTGTGTGTGTGTGTGTGTGTGTGTGAGTGTATGCGATCGGATCTGTGAGTGTCGGCAGAGGAGCACGGCGTGCTGGAGGAGGCTGGGAGGAGAGAGGCTGATCCTGGGGAAGGCTGGAATGGGGAGACTGAGAGAAGAGAGGCTGAGGCTGGGGAAGGCTGAGGCTGGGGTAGGCTTGGAGGAGAGAGGCTGATGCTGGGGACCGAAAAGGCTGATGCTGGGAGGAGAGAGGCTGATGCTGGGGGAGGCTGAGGCTGGGGTAGGCTGGGAGGAGAGAGGCTGATGCTGGGAGAAGAGAGGCTGATGCTGGGGGAGGCTGAGGCTGGGGTAGGCTGGGAGGAGAGAGGCTGATGCTGGGAAGAGAGAGGCTGATGCTGGGAGGAGAGAGGCTGATGCTGGGGGAGGCTGATGCTGGGGGAGGCTGAGGCTGGGGTAGGCTGGGAGGAGAGAGGCTGATGCTGGGGACAGAAAAGGCTGATGCTGGGAGGAGAGAGGCTGATGCTGGGGGAGGCTGAGGCTGGGGTAGGCTGGGAGGAGAGAGGCTGATGCTAGGGACAGAAAAGGCTGATGCTGGGGACAGAGAGGCTGATGCTGGGAGGAGAGAGGCTGATGCTGGGGACAGAAAAGGCTGATGCTGGGAGGAGAGAGGCTGATGCTGGGATGAGAGAGGCTGATGCTGGGGACAGAGAGGCTGATGCTGGGGACAGAGAGGCTGATGCTGGGAGGAGAGAGGCTGATGCTGCGGGTAGAGAGGCTGATGCTGGGAGAAGAGAGGCTGATGCTGCGGGCAGAGAGGCTGATGCTGCGGGTAGAGAGGCTGATGCTGGTGCAGCATGGGGGATGGAGCACGATGGGGGGTGCGCAGCATGGGGGATGGAGCACGTTTGGGAGTGCGCAGCATGGCGGATGGAGCACGTTTGGGAGTGCGCAGCATGCCGGATGGAGCACGTTTGGGAGTGGGCAGCATGCCGGATGGAGCACGTTTGGGAGTGCGCAGCATGGGAGATGGAGCGCGATGGGGGATGCGCAGCATAGGGGATGGAGCACGATGGGGAGTGCGCTGCATGGGGGATAGAGCACGATGAGGGGCGCTGCATGGGGGATGGAGCACGATGGGAAGTGCACACCTCCCCCCAACACACACACACACACACACACGCGCGCGCACTGCACAACACACCACACACACGATGGGGAGTGCGGAGTATGGCGGATGGAGCACGTTTGGGAGTGCGCAGCATGGCGAATGGAGCACGTTTAGGAGTGCGCAGAATGGCGGATGGAGCACGTTTGGGAGTGCGCAGCATGGCGGATGGAGCACGTTTTGGGATTGCGCAGCATGGTGGATGGAGCACGTTTGGGAGTGCGCAGCATGGCGGATGGAGCACGTTTGGGAGTGTGCAGCATGGGAGATGGAGCACGATGGGGGGTGCGCAGCATAGGGGATGGAGCACGTTTGGGAGTGCGCAGCATGGGAGATGGAGCATGATGGGGGGTGCGCAGCATAGGGGATGGAGCACAATGGGGAGTGCGCTGCATGGGGGATGGAGCACGATGGGGAGTGCGGAGTATGGCGGATGGAGCACGTTTGGGAGTGCGCAGCATGGCGAATGGAGCACGTTTGGGAGTGCGCAGCATGGTGGATGGAGCACGTTTGGGAGTGCGCAGCATGGCGGATGGAGCACGTTTGGGAGTGCGCAGCATGGGAGATGGAGCGCGATGGGGGGTGCGCAGCATAGGGGATGGAGCACGATGGGGAGTGCGCTGCATGGGGGATAGAGCACGATGGGGAGTGCGCTGCATGGGGGATGGAGCACAATGGGAAGTGCACACCTCCCCCCAACACACACACACACGCGCGCGCACTGCACAACACACCACACACACACTGGGAACCACAAACAACTGCCCTACACAGACACCCACACACACAGACAACGCTGCACACACACAACACCCAACACACAAACACCGCGGCACACACAAATATACGCACATACCGCACAACACACACATTGCACAAAACATACCTCCCCCAAAACACACCACACACACACAAACCGCGCAACACACACACACACAACGCTACAGACACACAGCACTCCACAAACAACGCAACACACACAACGCAACACACATACAACACCGCTCTCACCCCCCGTCACACCCAGACAACACCCAGAACATGTACAGCCCCTACACAAACACTTGGTAACTACACACAACAACATCCATATATATATATATATATAACAAAAATCATACATGAACTACTCAATACGTAAATTCTAGAATACCCGATGCGTAGAATCGGGCCACCTTCTAGTGTCATTATAATGTCCCTGAAAAAAAATAATCTGTCCTGCACTGCGCTCTTGAAATAATTGCCCATCACTGTGTTCCCTGCACAAAATATGGTGCACACAGAGTCCATAAGTACATGCCCTCCACACTGCCCTCTCCTTTCCATACTGGGCCTGTTTTTCACACCATGCTGCTGTTCCAAAACTCCTATGACAACACTTACTGTCTTGTGTTGTTATGGGGTCACATGGGTGATCACAAGTGGAAATGTTGAACTTAATGTCTTGTACCTTCTGCCTGCCTGAGAACTGTCTAAAAATGTAAGAATTAAAGAGGTACCCTAAGCCTAATTGTGGCGCCCTGGACAAGCCAGGGGCCACAGGTAACAACACACACACACCCCCACCCCCAGCAGTTCACAGCAGACATCCCCAGTGAGACCTGATTTCTTCCTCGGGTTCAGACAGACACACCAGGTGGGCGGAGTCAGGCAGATGGGCACGCCCACTGAGGAGTTTAGCTGGCCTGAGGCAGGAAACAAGTTCAGACAAGTCCAGGCAGAGGAAGAGAGAGGAGGTCTGCAGAGAGGCAGACGCAGACTGGGGCCTAGGTTGGAGCCTAGGTCCCTCGTGTAGCCAGTGGGGCAGACGGTAGTGGCCGTCTGCAGGAGCCGGAAAGACAGTCTTGGTGGAACTGTAGGTAGCCGGGACAGGGTAGTGGCCCGTCCGGTACCGAACCGGGGAGCCAGCTGGAAACCGGAGCACAAGAGGAGCATACATGAAGGTGAAGGAAAGGACTTACACTACCAAACTGGGTCAGGGGAAAAACACCGCAGTCGCCTCTGGGACCCGTCCATCCAGCCGTTTGTTTGACCAGAGACTCCGTGTAAATTACTGGCTGAGTGAGTACCACCGTGCCATGCGGCACAGCACTGCCCCCGTGACCCTGCACCTCACCAGGCCCCGTAACCCGCCTGCCATCCATCCGTCCCTCTCTCACCGGGCCCCGGGACAACCAACCCCCCTACCCACGGAGGGGAGAAACAACATCCAAGCTGCTCCCTGTCATCGCTCCTGGGATCCCCGTCCAGAGCAGAGGTGGTGTCACAACCTCACCACAACCGTGGGTGGCGTCACGGACAATAAATCCCCAAAACCAAACCCCTTTTCACTCACGGGCGAGGAACGCCGCTCGAGTCCCCGGGATCCGGCCCACCGCTCGCGCCACCACATAGCAGCAGCAGCAGCCGGACCCGAGCAGTGGGAGAGCGCAGCGTCCCCTCCTCCGCCCGCGACATAATTACATTTTATAGATATTATTTTTTTAGTTTCTTAGTAATTCCATCATAAACAACTGAAGAATGAAGCCTGCAGGGAGCTCTCGTGCAGCTATTACCGTATTTTTCGGTTTATAAGATGCACCCCAAATTTAGAGAAAAAAAAATGGGGTCAATCTTACAATCCAGTAGTCTGTTATCAGGGGGATGGCAGTGGTGGTGGAGCGGGGTCACGGGAGGCACGACCGGTGGTGGTGCAGGTCGATGCTGTGGGCGGTGCAGCTGGCGGGAGTCCAAGATGCTGTGAGGTAGGCAACTTCCAGAAAACTTCAAAGAACTGGCGTCCAGAGTCGGCACATGTGCAGATTGAGCTATTGGCTCAATGAGAAGCCGAGATCTCATCTGTGCATGCGCCACCTCCGGGTGCCACTTTCCTTAAGTCCGCAGCTGGGAGATCAGTAGGCCGGAGGCGGAGCATGTGCAGTTGAGATTTTGAGCTGAGAGCTCCATCTGCGCACTCGCCACCACTGGGCGCCATTATTTGAACCCTGCACCACCAACATTTTCGCCGCACAAGCCCGAGCACAGCCCGTCACACAGGCCCCAGCACAGCCCGGCGCACAGGCCCCAACACAGCGCCTGCCTCCTGCGACCCCTCTCCACCACCTCCCAGTAAGGTGCATTCGGATTATAAGACGCATCCGTCACTTTCCTCCCAATTTTGAGAGGAAAAGTGTGTCTTATAGTCCGAAAAATATGGTATATGGCTATTACAAGGATTTTAACTCTTTCACCCCTGGTCCATTTTCCTTTTTTTCGTTTTTGTCTTTTTCCTCCCCTTCTTCCCAGAGCCATAACTTTTTTTATTTTTCCTTCCACACAGCCGTTTGAAGTAAACTATTAATTGTACCACACAGTGTACTGGAAAATGGGAATATAATTCCAAGTGCGTTGACATTGCAAAAAAAAAAGTGCAATTCCACAACGGGTTTTTGAGTTTATTTACCATGGTAATTATATGGTAAAAGTGACCCTGCAAGATAATCATCCAGGTCCGTATGAGTCCGCAAATACCAAATATGTTTAGGTGTTTTTAAGTGGTGAAAAAAAAATTCTAACATTTGTAAAAAGGGCCTCCAGGGGAATGGGGACCCTGCACAATTGCCCAGCTTGCCCTCCAACTCCTTAATACAGGCCGTGTTTCCATCCCTTGATTGAATTTGAAGTACATTTGTTTTTTGCAAGCATATTAAGATCATTTAAT
The DNA here is from genome assembly GCF_048569485.1 of Anomaloglossus baeobatrachus. Classification (NCBI taxonomy): domain Eukaryota; kingdom Metazoa; phylum Chordata; class Amphibia; order Anura; family Aromobatidae; genus Anomaloglossus; species Anomaloglossus baeobatrachus. The sequence continues at coordinate 374,418,531 of NC_134357.1, read as the reverse complement.
AAAATAAAACATAAAAGGGTACTACAGTCTAACTTTCCTATTAATTCAGGGTTTTACTTATTGCTTATATTGGTTTAGGCTTTTGCTTCTAGACTTTAACATTTCACATTTTATTGCATTTGTATGGTATATATAAATAAAGATGATCACATTTTTTAGAATATTTGATATTGGATTAACCACTTTGCACAAAAAAATTTAACTATACTGTATGTCTGTATTGGGGTCCAGATGTGTGGAGGGAGATTAGTAGCTGAGCCCTCTGCACATGAGGCAGATGCTGGTTGTGTTACATAGTCGGCATCTATCTCTTAGGCTATGTGCGCACTTTGCTTTTTTTCCTGCGTTTCTGCAGCGTTTTGAGCTGCAGCGTTTTAATGCAAAATTGCTTGCGTTTTGATTTCCAGGCAAAGTCTATGGTAAATAGGGCTCTCAGGTGGAGGACTCCAGCTGTGGCCGTGAGTAATCTTAGTGAAAGCACAGCTGATCGCGCGGCTCACTGCAGTCACTCTGGAGATTTGCGGTCACCGGTGAGTACTTCACGTGTGACCGCAAATCAAGCCGCGGCACACGCACAGAGCCGCTCAATCACAATGAAGTCTGGTGAAGTTCATCCGAGTTCATTCTGATCGCGTGGCACTGTCTCGCAGCCAGCCATGCTCTTTTTGACAGTGCGGTCCCACTCGGCTCTGCTGCAAGTCTATGGGGATGCTGCAGAGGCGAATGGGACCGCACTGTGAAAAATGTGCGTTCTGGATGCTTTTCCCACTCTGTCTATGGCAGAGAAAGCATCCAGAACGCATGAATTCTCCAGGAATGTTCGCGCGTTGCGTTCTGTAGAATGCGTCTCAGAACGCTGCTTTTTCGGCTGCGTTCTGAGACGCACAGACAGTGACTTACACGCTGCGGAATTGAACGCAAAGTACGCACATAGCCTTATACTATATACTGCAGTCATGTAGGATTGCAGTATATAGAACAAACATACAATAAGAATATTTAAAAAAAAAAATATTAAAGAATATTTAAAAATAGAAAGTAAAAAGATTTTAAAAAAATTAAATCACAGTTTGTTCCCTGATAAACAAAGAAAAAAATTGAACAAATTTGGTATTGCTGCATCCTTAAATGTCTGATCTATCAAAATATAAAATGAATTAAACCATAAACATGTATGCAGCCCAAACTGGTATCAATTGACAGAAAAATAAAAAAAATTACATATCTCAGAAAAATGAGACACGAAGCAAAACGTTTTCTTTTTCAAAGATCTGAATTTTTTTAAACCAGTTAAGGCTATGTCCGCACGTTGCTTTTTACCTGCTTTTTACCTGCTTTTTTGCTGCTTTTTCAACTGCAGCGTTTAATGCCAAAATGGTTGTGTTCTGCTTTTCAAGCAAAGTCTATGGGAATTTGGGTTTCTTGTCCGCACTATGCAGTTCAAACTGCTGCCTTTTTGTTGCAGAACTTTGGTCAAAAACTCAGCTTTGCAGGGCAAAACCCAAATGGCAAAAACAACTGACATGTCAATTGTTTTTGCCATTTGGGTTTTGCACTGCAAAGCTGAGTTTTTGACCAAAGTTCTGCAACAAAAAGGCAGCAGTTTGAACTGCATAGTGCGGACAAGAAACCCAAATTCCCATAGACTTTGCTTGAAAAGCAGAACACAACCATTTTGGCATTAAACGCTGCAGTTGAAAAAGCAGCAAAAAAGCAGGTAAAAAGCAGGTAAAAAGCAACGTGCGGACATAGCCTAAATAAAAAAAAAATCCCTGCAAGTTTGTTTATTGCTGCAATTGTAGTGACCTGGAGAATCATATTTGCTGGTCACTTTTACCCTCCAATGAATTTCTAAAACCACAAAAATTACTTTATTTTTTTTCATCAAGTCATCCAACTTGGAATTTTTTTCTCATTTTTCAGGATATTATATGGTAAAATGGATGGTGTTTTTCAAAGCTACAAATTATCCTGTAAAAAGGAAAAGCCTCATACATAGGTTAAAAAAGATAAAGTTTTGTCTCTTGGAAGAAGGCAAGAAAAAAAATGAAAGGTCACACGTAAAAAACTGGCAGGTACTTAAAGAGTTAAAGGAATTTTAGTTTGGACTACAATGCTGTAAACCAATACATATTGGGGAATAATAGTCTCTCTACTGTATGTCAGATGGTAAAAAATAAAATTATGCTTGGCATCAACAAGAGGCCATGATTCAGTCGTTCCATTTCCTTTATATTGTTTCTGCAGGACTGAGAACAAGCCACAGCCCCCTGGATGAGAATACAAATTCAGCTCTGAATAATGCCCTTTGCGTCTTCACAGGCTGAAAACATTACCAGAGAAGCTCATGCACGGATTTTGCCTATAGGTATATAGTGATGCAGAGGTGTATCTAGGCTTTCCAGCACCCGGGGCAAGAATTCAGTTTGCCCCCCCAATGTGACCAATTATTCATATGTGAGTTGCACACTTACAGTCACCTGATGACGAGCTGCTCTTAATAATTCCTTCGATGTTCAAAGAGAAACGTAGGAAGAAAAGCTAATTGTCACATGCAGGTATAAAAATGATATATGAGTGGAGTTGGTCATATGATGACTGCTAGGAGCAGAAGCAGAGCTGAATCCTGACAGGGAGTATATTACATGCTGCTAGGATTGGGTTAAACTGTTTAATTTTTTTAAGTAAAGGGCTTCTCCAAGTTTGAGATAAAAATCTGCAGTCACTCCGTGTCATTCTGTGACTGCAGACTTCTGAATTCTCACACTGCACACTGTCAGGATTCTCTGTTGCCGGCGGTGAGAGTGGGAGGTCACAAAAAAACACAAAATGCGATTTACATTCATGTGGTCATGAGCCAACTAGACATGTATGGCCTCGCTCAATAAAAATGAATTGAGTAAGGCTGGACACGTGAAATCAGAATGTGGCCAGAAATATAAAAATCTCATACTTGCGCTCATATGACCGTCCACTCACACCAATGCCACCAGAGAATCCTAAAAATGTGCAGTGCAAGCTGTGAGAATTCAGAAGCCTGCAGTCACCTAGAGAGACTAGAAACTTTCATCTCAAACCTGGACAAGACTTTACTTATAAAATGAAGCAGTATAGCCGAATTCTAAAGGCTGCTTTACACAAGTCAATCCATCGTGCGATTTATTTGGCAAAGTCTTTTTTTTTTTTTTTGGTTTGCATCGCTGATGGGTAGTTGTCCATGTGTCACACGTTGAGTGTTGTCAAACGACCACAAAGCGCTCATCGATATATTGATTGGCCATGGTGGACGTCCAAAAGGCTTCACACCTGTTTTCCTTTGGTCAATCTGTCTTTTGTATGGGCGTAATTAGGCAAACTATACAGCCCTCCGTGACGTTGTCTGGATTGTTGCACGCCCTGAATTCTTCTGACCTGCTCAATCCAGTTCTGCTAATGTGGTTGATTGGTTACATCCCATATATATTGTTTCTCTTCTGCGTCTGTCTTTGTTGCCTCGTGTGTCCTTTAGCATCAATCTTGTTTGTGGTCTGGTTTATGTCGATTTCAGAGTATCTATCTTCCAAAGGTGGGTTAAATTTGGTTTTGTATGGTTTATTTATTGTGTCATTTAGCCGTTCACAATGTGTTTATTTTTTTTTACTTTTATTTGTGTAGGTTTTATCGTGTATTATGTTTTTTGAAACATAATAATGTTTGTGTTTTTGTTTTTTTTGCTTTTTTGTTCTTTTAACAAGAAAAAAGATTACATGTTTATTATAACAGTGTCAAATAAAATGTTCTCATATATTCATTCCCAGATGACGGCTCATCAAAACGAATTATTTTTGCGTGATTTCATTGAAAAATATCGCACATTAACCTGTCTTTGGAAAATTAAATCGCCTGAATATAGTAACAAACGCATCAAACAAGCAGCTTATGCGGATCTGATTACTATCTATAAAAACCATTTTCCTAATGAGCCTGTGGATGTAAATCTTATCAAGAAAAAAATACAAGGAATACGCACTGTATATAAAAAGGAACTAAATAAAGTCGAGGAGTCATGACGTTCAGGGGCTGCGACTGCCGATCTTTATGTCCCACGGCTGTGGTATTTTGATCTACTTGACTTCACAAGAGATCAAGAGATTCCAAGGTCATCAACAAGTATGCTTTCCATTCAGGAGTCACAAAATGGGGCGATTGGCAGCGAACAAACAAACGTAAGAAAAATTAGGAATAATGCACTATAAAACACTGTGCATGACGCCAAGGCTGAATGTTCACACATCATGACTACAGCTCCGTATTTTATAACAGTAATAACCAATCAAAACGCATCTGCTACAACCAATCCGATTAGATTAGGCGTGATTATTTAAAACCACAAATACGCCCTGAACGTTTACTGACGTCACAAACAACTACGAGGATGGCCGATTACACGGTGTCACACTTTGCAATGTGTCGTTCATTAAGACTAAACTGAACGATTTTATGGAATTAAACGATGAGTACATGATGGCCAAATTTCAAACGATTAGGCATCGGTTGGACTCGCAAGGAGCTGTCACATGAGGAGATGTCGTTACGAATGACGGAAGTGCGTCACAAAATCTGTGACCTCAACGATGCATCGTACAATATATCGACTCGTGTAAAGCAGCCTTTAGTAAAGGGGTTGTCCAATCTCACAATTTATGTATTGCTACTTGTCTACAGGATGAGAACTAGTAACAGCACCAGAACCACCAGAGGTACAGAAATACATCAATATAACCCCACCAGTTCAGAAACAGCATCAAAACCCTCTTCAGTAGAGAAATAGATCATCAGAACCAAAAACATGGTACATCAATTATAATGTCAGGTCAGACACATAGACATTTCTATTGCAGGAATCTACAACTTCCAATACATCCTTAAAGGCAATCAGTCACCAGGATTTTAACACCTTATCTGAGAGCAGCATAATGTAAGGGTAGAGATACTGATTCTAGAAGTGTGCCACTTACTGTGCTGCTTAGTGTAGCTTTGATAAAAATCACTGTTTAATCAGCAGTAGATTATCATTACAGGACTGCTTGGCATGCTGCCAGGTAGATCAGCTCTGTATAACTGCTAGATCTGCAGCAGAGAAAACATTGATTTTATCAAAATGACAGCAAACAACCCAGTAAGTGACACATCACTGGAATCAGGGTCTCTGTCTCTACATTATGCTGCTCTCAGATGGTGGCACAAAAACCTGGTGACAGGTTCCTTTTAACAATGGTAAGTAGATACTTGGGAGTTAACAGTCATCATCAGACTGTGGACCATACAGGAACTACTGTAAGGCCTCAGTTCCACCTGCATTTTGCACGGACGAGTGCAATTTGATAAAACATCGAGTGTCCATCTGCAATTGATTTTGCATGGTATATTGGCATGAGAAAAGAATTGCAGCATGTTGCGAGTGTCAGAGATTCTCAGCTCACACACCCATACAAGTCTACGGGAGCGTGTGAAACATCGCACTGCATTTGGATATACTGTAATCAGAGTGCAGTACAATGTACGCAGAGAGGCCGTGAAGAAGGGGGAAATTACTCCCTCCCTTCCTCTCCCTCACAGTCGCATGACACTCGACTCATGCACGCAGCAGAGCCTGAGCCGACGGTCATTAGCATATTGCATCTGATGATCTTGCATGGGAAGCAATGCGCAAGTGGGACTGAGGTCTAATGATGAGAATTAGTCAGTATCACAAATAAACATTTACATTCAGGTACCTAATGATTTTGTCTCTGATCAGAGTCATCTTGTCCAGACGCCATGATGACTTTTCACATCCACAGCTCGTCTCTGCAGTCTTCTATCTTCTTCGCTCTTCTGTAGAACATCCTGGCATGATACCATTAAAAATAGCAGAATGATTATAATACTCCTATATAAAAATAATGCCTTACGCTGTGCCCCTGAATAAATAATGGCCCCTCACTGTATTCTTTGCACAAAACATGACGCACACACAGTCCCTCTTAGGCTGCTTTCACACATCCGGCTTGAGCTCTGCGGCTCAATCCGGCTGTGCAAGCTATGCAACGGATGCGGTGAAAACACCGCATCCTTTGCATAAGTTTTTTCTTTGCGGCCCGTCCGGTTTTTGCCGCTTGCGGCATGCTACTGAGCATGCGCAGTGGCAAAAAACGTATGCGGCGGCCGGATGCGGTTTTTGCCGCATCGCGCTGCATCCGGCCGCCATAGGCATGCATTGAAAAATGCGCCGCATCGGCCGAATGCGGCGCGATGCGGTTTTTTTTTGCCGCACGAAAAAACGTGCTAGCCAACGTTCCATCCGGCCGCCGCATCGGCTAAATCTGCCGCATGCGGCAAAAACCGGATGGAACGCAAGGCCATGCGGCACTGATTAAAGTCTATGCAGAAAAAACGCAACCGGCAGCAAAAAAAACCGGTTGCGATTTTTCTGCAAAGTGCCGGAGTGTGCCTCATTGCAGAAACCGGAGGTGTGAAAGCAGCCTTATAGTACATGCCCTCCACAGTGCCCTCTACTTTCCATACTGTCTCTTCACACTGTCCTCTACACTATGTCCCCTTATACTGCCCAGTCTTTATACTGTGCCCCTCATCACACTCCCCCTCCTTGCTATGGCTTCACACTATCCTCTCATGCTATCCCCTTTCCTTGACAGCCGGACTCAGAGAAAAAACGGCTCCCACTACGGGGGCAGCAAAATGCAGCTGCAGGTAGGGCCAGCTCCAGGTTTTTGTGGGCCCTGGGTGAAAGAGTCTCAATGGGCCTCATCCTCACATAGACACTCACATACACAAATATGTACACATACAAGCATGCACACATATACATATTTAAAGGAAAAATTCACAAAACTACATATAAACAGAGATAAATCTATACACAGTCATATACACTGACATACACAGACACACATCATACACGCACACAGACACATTACAGATATTATTAATATGGGGAAGCCGGCAGCAGCCTCACTCACCTCCCCCGCTTGTCTCCCATCCAGCTCCACCTGGGCATGTTGCTGTGCCACGCTGATTGGTGGCCATGACTAAAAGACATAGCTACACACAGAGCACACTGACACTGCTGTATATACATCACAGGGGAGGCTGGGGACATACAGCAATGGGGGGGGGACATACTGCTCCAGATGGGGCATACAGCTCTAGAGGGGGGCATTCAGATCTGAGGAGTTATATAGCTCTGGGGGGTATACAGCACTGGAGTGGGGGGACAAACAACTCTTGGGGTATACAGCACTGGGTTGGAGAGAGATACAGCTCTGGGGGTATACAGCTCTTGGGTGGTATACTGCACTGGAGTGGGCGACATACAGCACTGGGGTGGGAGACAAATAGCTCTGGGAGGTATACAGCACTGGGGTGGAGGACAAACAGCTCTGAGGGTATACAGCACTGGAGTGGGGGACAAACAGCTCTGGGGTATACAGCACTGGGGTCAGGGGACAGACAGTTCTGGGGGGTATACAGCACTGGGATCAGGGGACAGACAGTTCTGGGGGATATACAGCACTGGGGTCAGGAGACAGACAGTCCTGGGGGTATATAGGAGAACTCCGGCACACTACCCCCAATAAAGATAATACTCAGAAAAAAGTCTTAAATCAATTCCATTTATTTTTCAAAATTTGCATAGAAATATGGACGCCTGACAATCACGGCTGTGAATTAATCGCGCTGGTATGTAAATTAACTATGAATGTGTACCTGGTTAATCCCACCTATGAGGAATTTTACTGGCTCTCTTTGTTCCGTTTGTGATTATTTAATCTTGAACCCTGACTCTATGCTTTTACGGCACTAGGCTACCTCAAAATATCTGCTACAGTACCTTACCCTGACCTGAATGGTACGTTACACTATTTTTCCCACATTTTGTCGATCAATATTATCTTTATTGGGGGTAGTGTGCCCGAGTTCTCCTCTTATAAGTGATACTTTTTCTCCAGAGCACCTAGTAGGTGACGCAGGGTCCTATCCACTGGGGGTATACAGCACTGGGGTCAGGAGACAGACAGTTCTGCAGGGTATACAGCACTGGGGGGATATAGACAGTTCTGGGGGTATACAGCACTGCGGTAGGGGGGATATTATAAGCAGTTCTGCGGGGTATACAGCACTGGGGGATTGTAGACAGTTCTGGGGGTATATAACACTGGGGTGGGGGGATATTATTGGCAGTCCTGCAGGGTATATAGCACTGGGGGGGTTATCGACAGTTCTGGGGGTATATAACACTGCGGTGGGGGGGATATTATAGGCAGTTCTGCGGGGTATACAGCACTGGGGCGTTATAGACAGTTCTGGGGGTATATAGGACTGCAGTGGGGGAGATATTATAGGCAGTTCTGCGGGGTATTCAGCACTGGGGGGTTATAGACAGTTCTGGGGGTATATAGCACTGTGGTGGGGGATATTATAGGCAGTTCTGCAGGGTATACAGCACTGGGGGGTTATAGACAGTTCTGGGGGTATATAGCACTGGGGTGGGGGGATATTATAGGCAGTTCTGCAGGGTATACAGCACTGGGGGGTTATAGACAATTCTGGGGGTATATAGCACTGCGGTGGGGGATATAATAGACAGTTCTACGGGGTATACAGCACTGGGGGGTTATAGACAGTTCTGGGGATATAGCAGTGCGGTGGGGGGATATTATAGACAGTTCTGCGGGGTATAGCACTGGGGGTGACAGGACATACAGCTCAGCGGCTCCTTTCTTCCTCTGTGCGTTGAGCCTAGAATGTATGGGCTCCTTCCAGGTAATGGGTGTGATCAGCTTCTTGACAAATTAAGTAATACCTGGACGGAGCCCATACATTCTATCATCTAACTTCATCTGTGGGACGGCAGGGCAGTGCACGGTGCGTGCTAGCTCCGCCCACAGACAAACTTAACCCCTACACAGCGGTGAAGGCATCGATCTAAGAGCCTGCAGCTGCCTGCAAGAGCGCTGCGGGCCCCAGAACTTGGCCGCGGGGCCGCAGCATACATCACCGTCCTTGCTCAAAGGTGCTGAAGGCGGTCCCGGGCGCTGGGGAGACTCAGAGTGCTGCATCAGGCAGCCCGACAGCGCCCCCCTGACACTGCACCTTGGGCACGTGCCCCGCCAGCCCCCCCCTAGATACGCCTCTGAGTGATGTGACCTCCAACCTTCAAAAAAATGAAGCAAAAAACAGTAAACCATTAACACCGGATACAATATAGCAATATAGCTATCACTAAATCTGGTTTACTTCTGTGTTGTCAGAAAAGCCCCTAGGCTTAGGCCATGTTCACACATTGTGTTTTGCAACTTTTTTATGTAAATTTAAAGCTGCTTTTTACAGTATCAGCTAAAACTATGAGATTTCAGAAAGCTCACAGCAGCCACTAAACCCTAAATTAGTAATGGGAGACATCTATGAGAACTCTCCAATACTAATACGTAAGTGAAAAGAAGTAAATACAAACACCGAAAAATTGCTTTATTTGAAATAAAAGACAAAAAAGCACCCTCTTTCACCACTTTATTAACCCCCAAAACACCCCTGCAGGTCCAACGTAATCCACACGAGGTCCCACGACGATTCCAGCTCTGCTACGTCTGAATCTAGGGCTTAGTGGCAGCTGTGAGCTGACATTAACTCCTTATTACAACGATTGTCACCTCACGAGGGCAATCGGAAGAGCCGGGTAAAGCGCCGGGACTGTTACATCTAATGGATGCGGCAATTCCAGGTGGCTGCAGGCTGCTATTTTTAGGCTGTGGGTAGCCCAATAATCATGGGTCTTCCCAGCCTGAGAATACCAGCCCCAAGCTGTCGGGCTTTATCATGGCTGGGTATTAAAATTGGGGAGGACGCACAGGGTTTTTTAAAGTAATTTATTTAACTTTTTTTTGGTTTTGTTTTTGATTTCTCCTATTTTGATACACAGCCTAAAAAAGTGTAAGGCTGGGGTTGCAGCTTGTAGCCGTATGCTTTATCTGTGCTGGGCATATTGGGGGGACCCTATATCAAATGTCTTATTTATTTGTATAGCACGATACTGACCAGCATACAGCGCATGTGATTGTTTCAGTCAAACGCTGTCACACAGGCTGGGGGGGGGCACATCTGACTGCAACCAATCACAGATGCCAGGACAGAAAGTGGGCGGGGAAAGCAGTGTATATAGATAAGCAATAATGAGCAGACTCAGAAGGAGTGGCTGCGGGAGCAGTTACAGCCATGCCGGAGACTCAGTAAGTATAGAACGCTTGCTTCATTCTTACTTTCTCTATTATTCCTTTTTTTTTTTTTCTTATTTATTTATTTATTTTTTATTTCTTGAGTGCCAGATTCAGCTCCTTACCTGGAATTCCCTGAGAATTCCATGCCTGGGCCAGGCACTTGGTCATGTTTAAAACCGCACGGATCCGGACTTTTAGAGTCACGGTCCGCCCATTACTAGTCATTTGTCTACAGTACATGTGTAACCCCTTCACGACCGGCCGTTTTTACGCTTTCCGTTTATTTTTTTCGCCATTCTTCCGAGAGACGTAATTTTTTATTTTTCAGTCAATATGGTCATATGAGGCCTCGTTTCTTGCGTAACGAGCTGTACATTTCATTGAAACCATTCCAGTTTTACCATATAATGTACTGTAAAATGGCCAAACAAATCCAAATGCGGAAAAATTGCGAAAACAGTGCGATTGCACTATTGTTTTTGAGGGTTTTTATTCACACAGATCTACCTCTCTGGACCTGACATTACCTCTCTACTAACCAAAATTCCACAATGTCTGTCTGCTATTTCATCCTTCTTCTCTACACGATTCCTAAAACTTAACATGGACAAAACAGAGTTCATTGTCTTTCCTCCTCCTCACTCATCTCCTCCAACAAGCCTTTCCATCAAACTTGATGGTTGCTCACTTACCCCAGTCTCACAAGCTCGTTGCCTTGGAGTAACCCTCGACTCTGCTCTTTCCTTCAAGCCACACATCCAAGCCCTCTTCAACTCATGCCGATTACAACTCAAAAATATCTCCCGGATCCGTGCTTTCCTTAACCAAGAATCAGCAAAAACATTAGTGTATGCCCTCATCATCTCCTGCCTTGACTACTGCAACCTCCTGCTCTCTGGCCTCCCTTCCAACACTCTTGCACCCCTCCAATCTATCCTAAACTCTGGGGCTTGCTTAATCCACCTCTCCCCTCGCTACTCCCCAGCCTCGCCACTCTGCCAATCCCTTCACTGGCTTCCCATCGCCTAACGACTCCAGTTCAAAACATTAACTATGACATACAAAGCCGTGCACAACCTGTCTCCTCCCTACATCTGTGACCTAGTCTATCGGTACCTACCTGCACGCAACCTCAGATCCTCACAAGATCTCCTTCTCTGCTCCTCTCTTATCTCCTCTTCCCACAATCGCGTACAAGATTTCTCCCGTGCATCCCCCATACTCTGGAACGCTCTACCTCAGCACATCAGACTCTCCACTACTATGGAAAGCTTCAAGAGGAACCTCAAGACCCACCTCTTCCAACAAGCCTACAACCTACAATAGCCCTCAGTCCAGTAGACCACTGCGCAACCAGCTCTGTCCTCACCTATTGTACCATCACCCATTCCCTGTAGACTGTGAACCCTCGCGGGCAGGGTCATCTCTCCTCCTATACCAGTCTGTCTTGTACTGTTAATGATTGTTGTATGTATACCCTCTCTCACTTGTAAAGCGCCATGGAATAAATGGCGCTATAATAATATATAATAATAAATAATAATAATAATTCACTGTGTTCCCTATATGGTAAAACTGATGTGTCAGTGGGATGCCTGAGGTTGGTGCGAGTTCGTAGACACCAAACGTGTATAGGTTTACTTTTATCTAAAAGGTTAAAAAAAATCAGAAGTTTGTCCAAAAAAAGTAGCGTACGTTTTGTGCCATTTTCCGCGACCCGTAGTGTTCTCATTTTTCGGGATCTATGGCTCAGTTATGGCTTATTTTTTGCATCTCGAGCTGACGTTTTTAACGGTATCATTTTTGCGCATATGGTACATTTTGATCGCCTGTTATTGCATTTAGCCCAAAATTTGTGGCAACCAAAAAACGGAATTTTGACGTTTGGAATTTTTTTTGTCGCTACGCCGTTTACTGATCAGAGTAAATGATTTTATATTTTCATAGATCGGGCATTTCTTAACGCGGAGATACTAAATGTGTATATATTTTTTATTTTTTTAACCCTTTAATTTTCAATGGGGCAAAGGGGGGTGATTTGAACTTTTAGCTTTTTTTTATTTTTTTTAAATCTTTTAAAACTTTTTTTAAACTTTTTTTTATTTTTATTTTACTAGTCCTCCTAGGGGACTATAACAATCAGCAGTCTGATTGCGCAAATCATTTCTCCCGATCAGAGCAGCACCGCTCAAACCGGGAGAAATGATCATCTCTTGTAACAAGCAGCACTCGGCTGTTTCTTATAGGACCTGAGTCATGTGAGTACAGGAGTCATCACATGACCCTGTGCTACCATGAGAACCACCGGATCCACGTGATCACATCACGTGACTTCCGGTATCGGGCGGTGAGTACGGATTTAGCGCTATCACCGTTAATGTGGCGCTGTCACTTTTGACTGCGCCTTTTAAGGGGTTAAAGGGCACAGGCGGATAACGATTCCACTCGTGCCTAGGAGACACACATGTCAGCTGTATAAATCAGCTAAGATGTGTGCGGATCCCCACCTACAGTCCGTAGCAGCAGGTGGGGATTAACTCCATGACCGCTAGGACGTAACTTTACTGCCCGCGGTCATTAAGGGGTTAATACAGTTAACAATTCACCAAAAAAGCAGAAAAAATGCATGGTTGAATTTTTTGTAGCGTTTTTGCACACTCATTGCTTTCTATGGTAAAAAAAATGCTGCAAAAATGCTGAAACGAATTGACATGTTGCAGCTTTCAAAAAACGCTTAAGTTTTCCCATTTAAAATTTCTGACATCTCATAGCTTTTGCTGGTACTGTAAAAAGAAGCTTTTTTAATTTCATAAAAAACGGAATGTGTGAACATACCTGCACTGTGCAATGTGACACTATGTCGCTTTTTTTGATTGTGTGCTATTTTCTGCAGAGGTAAGTCCTAGCAGGAAGATCTGATAGCGGTCTGCACTGGATGAAGAAGAAAAGTAATTATGAATTACTTCAACTAGAGACGTCACTGGTAAGTCAATGTACTAAATGTACATTTACCCTATAAGCTAGATACAGAAAGAAGTCCAGTGTATAATGTCACCTATGATCATTGCATTACCTGTACACTGAAACTATATACAGAACTCCTGTATATAATGTCAGGGTGATCAGTGTATTACCTGTACACTATATACTCTATACAGAACTCCAGTGTATAATGTCACCGGTAATTACTGTAGTACTTGTACACTATACACAGAGCTCCTGTGTATAATGGTGGAAATATTACTGTTATTAGTATTGTGGTTTCTATTCATGATCAGTATTTTAATTGGTCACTATGTGGTGATATTATGTGGTCTGGTCATGGTGTGGTGGCATTTTTCCCTTGTATATGGTATTATTTGGTCACTATCTGGTGTCTGGTCATGGTTTTGCAGTATTTATCCCTTGTATCTGTAACACTTGACGGTGTTGGGGCGAGCAGTAGTAGGAGTGGACCCAACCGACTGCAGGGAGGACCTGGGCTTACCCTGATGTGGGAGGGGCTTAACTAAGTGACCATCAGGAGGGCCGCCAGATGCCACTCCCAGTGCAGTGTCAAGGACTGAGGCAGCTGACCCCCAGGGAAGGGAACACAGGGAAGGATATACGTACAGCTGGGTACAGTCTCTAGTGCAGACGGGTGCAGTCAGGATAAACAAGGGAGACACGACAGCTGGAGCAGACAGCTACAATGGGCACGACCGGGTCAGGCAATTATGGGAAGGCGTACACAGGTATAGGTAACAGGACAGGAGCATGGGATCTGACAGCTAGCAGATGGGTAAATTGACTAACTAAAGGTGCTGCACAGGCACCTCTCCTAGTGTGAGGATGCTTTAAGTACCCAGTGCCTTCCTGAGAAGCACTTCTGGTGTTTCGCTGCTTGTCACAGCCCAGCATCGCTGCTGTTTTCGGTGCTCTGCAGCGAAGAAGAGAGCCTGCAATATGCTGGGCTGTGATGAGCAGTGAAACTCTGCTCACAGCCTAATCACTCAGGAATACTGGGGTTAGGCTCGGTGATGTCAAGTCAACTGGTAGTTGACGTGACTTCATCGGATCTCAGAGGTCATGAAGTCTGGGAGGTCACTTCACGGGTAATAGTGGACCACAAGTGTGCCACTCAGGGGCAGAATTGGCTCAAAAAGGAATTTAGAAAAAGCCTTGCCTATCAGTGTTACAGAGAGGTAAACCACGTCTTTAAGAAAGCCACTTTGACCTGGTCCAAAAAAACTGGTAGGCCAAAAGTTCAAAGTCCAGGGTGCACTGATTTATGAACTCTCGGCATTGCTTGGGGTCGCCGTCGAAATGTGGCGAGCAGAGAGACAAGGTCTGAGTTCAGATGGAGCTGTAGGTTGGACAGATGCAGATGAAACAGCTGGACCCAAATTGTTCAAATGGGTATTTGGAGTTCACAGAAAGGACAGTATCTGATCCTACTGTTCCCACATCTGCATTATCACCCGGTACAGCGCTGGGAGTGAGAGGGTGTCGAAGTCAGCGGAGTCCATGGCCTGTGCAAACTGCATCACTTGGTGGTGTTGGGGTGAGCAATAGTAGGAGTGGACCCACTGGACCACAGGCGGGACCTGGGCTTATCCTGATGTGGGAAGGACTTACCAAAGCAACCACCAAGGTGAAAGCCAGGGGCCACTTCCAGTGCAGAGTCTGGAAATGTGGCAGCTGACTTCCAGGGCAGGGAATGCAGGGACGGATACAGGTGCAGGCGAGTAGTCACTAGTGGAGACGGGATGGCAAGGCAGACAGGTACGGTGGGCACGACTTGGTCAGACAGTTATGGGAAGGCAGATAAAGATATAGGTAATGGGACAGGAGCACGGGACCTGACAACTAGCTAGCTGACGGGTAAACTGACTAACTAAAGGCGTTGTGACAGCACCACGCCTAGTGGGAGGATGCCTTAAAAACCTATGGCTGAGAGGCACTTCTGGGAAATAGCGCACCAGCCCTTAAAGGAAACCAAACATCAGGATTTTGGTATATAAGGTAAAGCCAGGGCAGTACTGGCACTATCAGGCAGTCTGTACATACGGTTAGTGGGCAGCTCGGATGTTTAGGCTTTGAAATCCAAGTTTGTGAAGTTTAAAAATTCATCATCTTTTTGACTGACAGTTGCACCTCTGCTGATAATATCCGGGCGGGTTATGCACATGATTCTCGCCCCCGCGCCCCCGCGCTCCAGATAAGCACTATGTGCAGGCACCAACTCCGACGCCATGTTACTGATTAGAAAAATTTGCATAGAGCCAGAGAAAGGGAGGAACAGGCGGCGGGGGGGCAGGATTCATGTGTATAACCTGCCTGGATATTATCAGGAGAGGTGCAACTGTCAGTTAAAAAGATAATGAATTTTTAAACTTCACAAACTTGGATTTCACAGCCTAAACATCCGAGCTGCCCACTAATGATACATACAGACTGTGCCTGATAGTGCCAGTACTGCACTGGCTTTACCTTATATTCGAAAATCCTGATGTTTGGTTCCCTTTAAAGAGTAGGGCAGGTGCAAGTGCGCCCTAAGCACATACCCAGGGGACCTGTGCGGCATGCACAGGCCCCAGGAGGAGAAGGCAGAGGAGCACATGGATGGCTGTGGGAGTGCAGGGGAGAGCGCAGTCCGGCCGCAGCAGTGAGTGAGTTAACGTCCCTACTGGGAAGAAGCAGGGTAGTGCAGGGACGCCGGCACTACAGTATATGCTAGTATTGGTCTTGACATAGTGAATTGTGTTGGGTATGGAGGTCATTTGTACTGTCTGATATTAATTTGAACATTCTTTATTTACATTAGATATTAAATACTTGAAAAGTTAACACCTCCCTATCCTGTGACTATTTACACCAGGGGTCTCAAACACGCGGCCCCGCAGGCGGCTTCGTGTGGCCCCCAGGCCCGTGCCCTTGTTCACTATCGCGGCAGGTGCAGGGGCCGCAGCCACTGTCTGCGCTTTATGTCAGATGAATGTAATGCAGGTGCTGCGCTCTTGTGCCGGCAATACAATAATCTGACATAAATCGCTGACAGGGGCTGCGGCCCCTGCACCTGCCGCGATAGTGAAGCAGAGATGAGGCAGCCGAGGGAACGCGGGATAGGTGAGAAGAATGGTGGTTTTCTTTTGTGTGTGTATGTGAAGGACGGCTTAACCACTTAGCGACCTATGACGTACTGGGTATGTCATGGCTCCCTGGTACTTAAGGACCCATGACGTACCCAGTACGTCATGGCGAAATCACGGCCCTGATGGCTGGGATCGCTCTGATAGTACCTTATATTCATGGAGGAGGGGACCTCTGCCTGACCTCAGGAGGGGTGGTGTCTCCACCCCAGACCTACGGAGGCTGTGATTGGCTGACGAACGTCGCTCAGCCAATCACAGCCACTGTAATGTTTTAGCCACTGTAATGTTTTAGCCATTGAAAATGGTTGAAACATTGAAATACAGCCAAGATCAGTGCAGCTTTAGCACCAATCATTGGCTGGAACAGGGTGACCTCTGTTTCACCTGCCCCCAGCTCTGATTGAAGAGACCGGCCGTGTGACCGATCTCTCTAATCCCTGTGGATCTGGGGCCAGAGACCGCTCCCCTCACCTTCACTCCGGCGTCTGTGGAAGCAGAGGAGAGCGATCGGTAAGTTACAGCCACTGCCCACTTTCAGCCACTGCCCACCCCCCCCCACCCATTACTACAGGATAGGGACAAAGTGCGCACATTACTATGGGATGCGGATAAGGCTGGGGACATTACTATAGGATGGGGATATTACAAGGATGGGCACAATACTATTGGATGGGAACATTATTACTATAGAATGGGGACAAGGCTGGGGACATTACTATAGGATGGGGACAGTACTACAGGATGGGGATAAGGATGGGCACATTACTATAACATGGGGACAAGGATGAGGCACATTACTACAAGATAGGGACAAGGATGAGGAACATTACTTTAGGATGGGGACAAGGATGACCATATTACTGTGGGATGGGGACTAGGATGGGGCACAATACTACAAGGGGACATGGATGGGCACGTTAGAACAAGATGGGGAACATTACTAAAAGATGTTGGGCAAAATTTCTATATAGTGCTAATTGTAAGACTTAGTTACAAGAAAGGAATAAAATGTGAAAAAAAAAATTATATTTAAACAAAGAATGTGCACGTTTGCTATAATAAACAAGTAAAAAAATGTTCAAAATCAGTGATCCAAAGGTGTGTAAAAAAAGAATTATATTATATATGGTACCAATAAAAATGTCACTTTGTCCTGCAAAGACTGCGGCCCCCCAAATTATTTTTTTCCTCTGTGCGGCCCATACACCCAGCCGAGTTTGAGACCCCTGATTTACACAGTAGTAAAGATGCACTAACAAGTTTTCTCTGGCTGAAAATAAGTAATCTCCTCTTAACAGGATGAGTGATAACTTATTGATTGGTAGAGGTCTGACTAACGGGACCATCACCGATCGGCAGCATAGGGTTCTTTTATCCCCATTAGAATGGAACTCATGTGCGTCTCGACCACCCGTACATTCATTATTATTATTATTATTATTATTTATTATTACAGTATAGCGCCATTTATTCCATGGCGCTTTACAAGTGAAAGAGGGTATACGTACAACAATCATTAACAGTACAAAACAGACTGGTATAGGAGGAGAGAGGACCCTGCCCGTGAGGGCTCACAGTCTACAGGGCATGGATGATGGTACAATAGGTGAGGACAGAGCTGGTTGCACAGTGGTGTGCTGGACTGAGGGTTATTGTAGGTTGTAGGCTTGTTGGAAGAGATGGGTCTTGAGGTTCCTCTTGAAGCTTTCCACAGTAGGGGAGAGTCTGATATGCTGAGGTAGAGTGTTCCAGAGTATGGGGGAGGCACGGGAGAAATCTTGTATGCGATTGTGGGAAGAGGAGATAAGAGAGGAGTAGAGAAGGAGATCTTGTGAGGATCTGAGGTTGCGTGCAGGTAGGTACCGGGAGACTAGGTCACAGATATAAGGAGGTGACAGGTTGTGGATGGCTTGTATGTCATGGTTAATGTTTTGAACTGGAGTCGTTGGGCGATTGGAAGCCAGTGAAGGGAATAGCGAGGGGAGAGGTGGATTAAGTGGGCCGCAGAGTTTAGGATAGATTGGAGGGGTGCAAGAGTGTTGGAAGGGAGGCCAGAGAGCAGGAGGTTGCAGTAGTCGAGGCGGGAGATGATGAGGGCATGCACTAATGTTTTTGCTGATTCTTGGTTAAGGAAAGCACAGATCCGGGAGATATTTTTGAGTTGTAGTCTGCATGAGGTGAAGAGGGCTTGGATGTGTGGTTTGAAGGATAGAGCAGAGTCGAGGGTTACTCCAAGGCAACGAGCTTGTGAGACTGGGGAGAGTGTTTGATGGAAAGGCTTGTTGGAAGAAATTAGTGAGGAGGAGGAAAGACAATGAACTCTGTTTTGTCCATGTTAAGCTTTAGGAATCGCGCAGAGAAGAAGGATGAAATAGCAGACAGACATTGTGGAATTTTGGTTAGTAGAGAGGTAATGTCGGGTACAGACAGGTAGATCTGTGTGTCATCGGCATAGAGATGATACTGAAAGCCGTGGGACTCTATGAGGTGTCCCAGGCCGAAGGTGTAGATGGAGAACAGCAGGGGTCCAAGAACTGAGCCTTGGGGAACACCGACAGATAGGGGGTGAGATGAGGAAGTGGTGTGAAAATGGGAGATGCTGAAAGTTCGGTCGGTTAGGTATGAGGAGATCCAAGATAGGGCCAAGTCTGTCATGCCCAGAGATGAGAGAAGCTGTAGTAGGAGGGAATGGTCTATTGTGTCAAAGGCAGAGGACAGGTCCAGGAGGAGGAGGATAGAGTAGTGTCACTTGGCTTTGGCGGTTAGTAGATCATTGATGACTTTGGTTAGGGCAGTTTCAGTAGAGTGATGTGGTTGGAAGCCAGATTGTAGCTGGTCAAAGAGGGAGCAGGAGTAGAGGTATGAGGACAATTCAAGATGGACATGCTGTTTCAGTAGTTTTGAGGCATAGGGGAGAAGGGATATGGGGCGATAGTTTGACACAGAGGATGGGTCAAGGGAGGGCTTTTTGAGGATGGGTGTAATGGAGGCATGTTTAAAGCATGAGGGGAATACACCACTTGTTAGTGATAGGTTGAAGAGATGGGTTAGGGCTCGGATGAGGACTGCGGTGATGTTGGGGATGAGGTGCGATGGGAGCGGGTCAAGTGCACAGGTGGTTAGATGTGATCTTGAGAGTAGAGTGAAAAGATTGTTTTCTGTCATGGTGGAGAAGCTGGATTTGGAGGAAGAGGGCTGAGTAGCTATGATGAAGGGCCGTGGTGATTGTGGGCCAAAGCTTGCTCTGATGTTGTCAATCTTCTGCTTGAAGAAAGAGGCAAAGTCTTCAGCTTAGATGAGAGGAGAGGGAGGTGGTGCTGGAGGACGGAGGAGAGAATTGAAAGTGTTGAATAGCTGTTTAGGGTTGTGAGAGAGAGAGGATATGAGTGATGAGAAGTAGGTTTGTTTTGCAGCAGTGAGTGTGGACTTGAAGGTGGTGAGGGACTCTTTATATGCAATGAAGTGCTCAGTGGAATGAGACTTCTTCCATCTGCGCTCAGCAATTCTGGAAGCCCGTCTCATTCCCTCAGTGTCTATGAAAGCAGCAATTGGCTTTTTCTGGCAGCCCCAAAGAGGATGAGTGGCACTGCTGTCAGACATCAAACATTCTGCTCTATAATAAAATGTAGATAAAAGTGCCCTACCAGGTATAAAAGTTCCCAATTCTTCTGGTCGGTGTGATTTCCAATGGTCAGAGATTCCACCGATTAATCACCTATCCAGTGAATCCCATGGATTGGTGATAGCTTATTTTCACCAAAGAATTCCTTTAACATAAACAACTATAATTATACATCCCAGTTATGGTGTGCGCACAGTAGATGTCTAGGAGCTGCCTGTATTTTACAGTCAACGCTCCACTATAACGGGGATAATGGCTAACAGGTATTTGCATACTGTATAGCTGTAGTGTGGACCCTTAGGGGTACTTTGCACGCTGCGACATTGCAAGCCGATGCTGCGATGCTGAGCGCGATAGTCCCCGCCCCCGTCGCAGCTGTGATATCCTTGTGATAGCTGCTGTAGCGAACATTATCGCTACAGCAGCTTCACATGGACTCACCTGTCCTGGGACGTCGCTCTGGCCGGCGACCCGCCTCCTTATTAAGGGGGAGGGTCATACGGCGTCACTGCGATGTCACACGGCAGGCGGCCAATAGGATTGGAGGGGCGCATATCCTACGGAAGCCGCGGTGACGCCGGTAGGAGATGTTCCTCGCTCCTGCGGCTTCACACACAGCGATGTGTGCTGCTGCAGGAACGAGGAACAACATTGGACTGTCGCGTCAGCGTAATTATAGATTACGCCGACGCTACACCGATGATACGATTACGACGCTTTTGCGCTCGTTAATCGTATCATCTAGGCTTTACACACTACGATGTCGCCTGCGATGCCGGATGTGCGTCACTTTCAATTTGACCCCACCGACATCGCACCTGCGATGTCGTAGTGTGCAAAGACCGCCTAAGATTTAATTTCTCCTTGGGGCCCCAGACATCCCAGTCGGACCCTGGCTGTGTCTACAATACAAAACTGCTGTACAGTATATAGCTAGAGAATAGGATGTGACTTGGTCACTATTGAAGTAGTTGCTTTCCTCATCTCTCGATGGTACTTAAAGCACAACTCCACTCGATATGGATAATCTGATTGCATTTATTCATCATGAAGTCTTTCAGGTAGTAGCATAAATTGAGGAACGGGATCTAAAGGAGCCTTCCATTATGGTGCTGAATTTGGCAACTTAGCACAGAAGGTCTTGATGTCTAATTCTCCCTTAACCGCACTTCTCAATAGTAGGGCTCACTCGCACTAGCGTATATTCTTTCATGTGAGAGAATTGGATGGATTATGCAAATTAAACTTGGCTCAAACTCGGCTCTGAGTGAATTTTTACTGTGATCCAATCACTTGCATGCAAAAATTAAAGCACAGGTGAGGGGAAGATGGAAAACTTAATTTTTCCGTCTTCTCCATTGTCTGTGTTGATGTAGAACAGACTGCACTCGGATGACATCCAAGTACAGTCCAATGTTTTACATGCACCCATTGACTTGAATGGCTGTTCACCATCCAATATGCATTGCCAATCGCAGCATCCAATCGTCAGGAGAAATAAAACTCTGATCTGCACTGGCCCATAGTATAACATTGGGTAGAGTGCTATCCGACAAAACATCAGTAGCACTCGTCTGTGTTCTAATCCAGTGTGAACATACCTGTAGTTAGGCTAGCGCCTGAGACTGTAACTGGAAGTATGCCCAATCTTATACTTGTGGCCACGTGACCACATACACCTATGCTGGAAATACAGGGTAATGATAACAGCATGGCATTGCACACTGTCACAATTTGGTAATTTGCCGTCACATAGACTGACTACAGAAATTTGTCTATAGCCTGGAAACCGCTTTAAAATGTAATTTCTGAAGAGATGTGAATGTTGTACCAGTTTTCATCACCCAGTAGTACAATGGTTGGATACAGACACATGTGAAAGCCTGTTAGGCCTCATTCAGATGTCTGCTTTTTCACACGTGTGTTATCCTTGTTTTTCATGGCTAGAACATGTACCCATTCTAGTTTTTTGGTCTGCTCATATATGTCTGTGATTTCTTACGTATTTAGACGTTCACAAAAAAAAAATCAAGGAATTATGTATGTTTTTTTATGCGAGTCATGGAACAAAATCAGTGAGAGTACACATCACTACCAGTGCACTGTCTGGTTTTCATTTTGAAATATTTTATTATTTTTTTATATAACAATGATGGAAATACAGCTTACAACTTCAGTAATATTTGCACATCATATTTTGCTGAATACAAATAAGTCAATGGCATTTTATAACAACATGGTAGAATTAAAAATAGACAATAAAAAAAAGGAAGTGTGGGTGGAGGGGTGATAGGTGAGAGGAGTAAGGGTTGCGGGGAGCACATGAAGAGTAGGGAAGAAGAAAGAAGAACCAGAAGTTGATAGGACTATGATGTATTATGTCACGCAACTAGCCAAAGTAAGTTGTCATTGGTCATAAAGTATCTATGCAAAGATTTCAGGAATGGAATGTGTGTCTTTTCCCCAGCATAGGCTATTGTTTGCTTCACCGCTAAAAAGAGAACAGGGAGGCGTTTATTTTGAAATTTAGTAAGCATTGGGAATTTGTGATGCAACAAACCTTCCTGGGGATCTCTAGCAAAGGAAGTATGAAAAATAGTTATATATAACCAAGTTATATACACAGGACCAAAAGTGAGAAATGCAGGCAGGTGCACCACATATCGAAGATATACCCTTTGGCGGTGCCCCCCGAAAGCAATTGGCAGGTTATCCATGGACCATGTGTGCCAACCATACGGGGACCATATACTAATGAATATTGTTTGCATATTCAATTGCTTTGAAGTTTATTGAACCGAAAGAAACAGTGGCCCATGCCTTCTTCCAGGAAGTGCTGTCACGAGTGCCCTCCAAATCCGCCTTTACTTACACAGCTGTGTATAGTATAGTGAGAAATGAAGTTCAATAGTGAATAAACAATGGAAAACAGACCTCAGGAGTGTGGAAAAGGTCGACAAATATGTTTAAATGACCTGAAACTATATGGAGAGTCAAAACCAGGCAGATAGCTCAACAACCAGTGTTTTATTTATGAATAACTGAAATATCCAGTAGAAGGGATCAAAGTAAAGAAATGGGTGTAATCTAATTAGATTTCAGTGCACAGGGGCTGGACTGTACACTGAGTCTTCTCCTCCCTGTCTGTGATTCTCCAGCCGATGCCCTGCCTCTGGTCTGTGAATGACCTGCCTCCTCAGTTTTAAATCTCATTCACAGACAGGAGGCTGCAGAATCAGACAGGGAGGAGAAGACCCAGTGTACAGTCTGGCCCCTGTCCACTAAACGCTGATTACCAGAAAATTTCAAATGCTGATTAGGGAACAACAAAGCGGATTTCTTCACCAGATGTATCAATGTAATCAGAATTACAGCACCATTACAACCATGTCTTTATTTTACAAAATGGTGCCTACAGGTTTCCTTTAAAGGGAATCTGTCAGCAGGTTTTTGCTGTAATCTAATGGCAGCATGAGGTAGGGTCTAAGACACTGATTTCAGTGATGTGTCAATTTGTAGGCAGGGACTTATCAAGAGGGAGGTAAGCTGGAGCATTTGCCCTGGATGCAGATGGCAGGGGCGTGCCATTGGGCTGCCTGAAGCGGCAGTCCAAGGTGTTTCCCCAGAGACTATGTTTTGCTACCCCCAGGTCTGACATTTGGCAGTTCATTGAGCCTAGATGACATTCGATTTAGAGATGTGTAACACCGACACCCAGTAATTAATTGTACTTATGTTATTCACAAGTGAGTGTGGCACCCTGGACAAGCCAGGGGCCACAGGTAACAACACCAACACACCCCACACTCCCGGTCAGGCACACCGAAGTCAGAAAAAAACCCTTGTTGCCTTCCTCCAGGGGCTGATGTCCACACCAGGGGGTGGGCCAGGCGGTTGGCCCCGCCCACCGAGGAGTTCACAGTCCTGGAGGCGGGAAAAGCAGACAGTTAAGTGAGGGAAGTGAAAGTGGAAGGAAGGAAAGTGGCAGCTGAGCAGACTGAAGTTGGTCTGGGTGTGTGGCCCGGGCGGTACAGCAAGGTTGGCAGACAGTGGTGACTGTCTGCAGGAGTGGCCTATCGGAGTCTACCGTAAGGACCGTGGATGGGCGGTGGCCCGGCGGTACCGGACCGGTACACAAAGAGAAGTCAGCACCATCTGGCAGGGGCTTACGGACCCCGGCAAGGCTAGGAGTCGCCGTGAATTTGCCGAATTCGTTAGTGAAGGGAACCTCCTGGGTTTCCCAACAGCCAAGTCCCGACAGAAGGCAACAGTCCAACCAAGAGAGGGAGACACCGCCACCGCCAAGGCAACCGTTTCTCAGGGCCAGAGCCTGCGGACAAAAGGGGCTCCTCCAGCCCATATCCAAGCTGGGGAGCGGGTTACCGGTGGGAACCCATTGGAACCATCTACCGTACATAGGTGCAGGGAAAGGCAGTCACCACCAACCTGCCGGGAGAAACAACACCGCAGCCGCCTGTGGGACCCGTCCATCCAGCCGTTTGTTTTACCGAGAACTGTGTCCTCATCATTGGCTGAGTGAGTACCACCGTGCCGTGCGGCACAGCGCTGCCCCCGCAACCCGCACCCCACCAGGCCCTGTAACCCGCCTGTCATCCATTCCTACCCCATCACCGGGCCCCTGGACAACCAACCCCCTACCCATGGAGGGGAGAACTAACAACAAAGCTGCTCCCTGTCACCGCTCCCGGGATCCCCGTCCAGAGCAGCGGTGGTGTCACCAATATCACCACAACCGTGGGTGGCGTCACGGACAATAACCAAATCCCCACCATCCAATCAATCCCAAACCCTTTTCACTCACGGGCGAGGAGCGCCGCTCGAGTCCCCGGGATCCGGACCACCGCTCGAGCCACCACCAAGCAGCAGCGGCAGCCGCAGCAGCCGGACCCGAGCAGTGGGAGAGCGCAGCGTCCCCTCCTCCGCCCGCGACATGAGTACTACTGAAGCCCTGACCACTGACACTTCTGGGTCGTAGCAACATCAGCTCCATTAATCAGGTCATCTGATCCTGCTACTGATGTCACTCGCCAACACCGCAGAGGCACAAGAAAGTGCACCAGTAAGTTCCCCAGTGGAGCTGAAGACACCAAAGTTTTATTGTAATGGGGAGGGGATTAGAGGACACATTTTGAGGAGAGAGGGGGGTGATGAATGAAGACAAAGAATGGGGAGTGAGAGGGATGAGTGTGAACACAGGGAGATTTTAAGGGCACATTATGGGGATTGAGGAAGGGGATGAGTGCAGACATACTAAGGGGAGTGAGGGGGATGAGTGCAGACACAGTATGGCGAGCAAGGGGGGAGAAATTTGAAGACACAGCATGATTTGCAAGGGGGAAGCATGAGGAAACAGTGTAAAAGGGGAGGATGGGTGTGGAAATAGTATGGTGAGTGAAGGGGGAGGGTTAAGTTTGAGGACACAGCATGTGGAACAATGAGGATATGTATGTTTACAGAGATTGGGGAACAAGGGGGTTAGGATGGGTTCGGACACAGTATGAGAAGTGGGGGATGTGTGAGGAAACAGTATGGGGACCAAGGGGGTAAATATACTAGGAGACATTATGGTTAGAGTGGGGGTATGTGAGAGGAGACAGTATGAGGGAAGGGGGAAATGTATGAGGAGACTAATGAGGGAAATAGTGTGAGGAGACAGTTTAGGGGGAAAATAGTAGAGAGGGCACAGAATAGAGACTGGGTAATATGGGGGGTGGTATAGAGAGGGAGTCCCATGGGGGTACAATGTAAGGGCACATTTTGGAGGGGACAGTATGGTGAGGAGTGGGAGTATAATAAAGATGCACAGTACAGACACTGGACAGTTTTGGGAGACACAGTGTGAGAGGACAGTGTTAACATTGGGCCCAGTATGGAAAGGAGAGGGCTATGTGGGGGGGCATGTACCATCAGAAGGCACAGTGTGTGATCATATTTTGTGCAGGGAACACAGTGAGGACAATAATTTATTCAGAAGAACAGCATGGGGCATATATTTTTATTCAGCATTATAATTACACTATTAATTTTAAGGGCATCGTATTGGGGTAGGCTGCAGAAGACTGGAGCAGATGGAAGTTTGCAGACACAAGCTGTGGATGATAAGATGAAAAAAGAAAGAAAACAACTCCAATCAGAGACGATTTCTTCTATTAAATACCTGGATGTTAATTATTGTGATACTATCTAAGTGTCATCAACACTGTAGTTCCTGTGTGGTCCGTAGTTTGACGATGATTGCTAACAACATCTCCCAGTATCTCCTTACCATTATTAATGGGAATCTGTCACCAGAAAATCACATTGTATGATTTTTAAATAATTAATTTGAATTTTATTCCAATAAAATAAGTATTTGATCATCTACCAACCAGCAAGAATTCTGGCTCTCACAGATCTGTTATTTTTTCATTAAGAAGCCCTCCTACTCTGCACTCATTACCTGTATTAAATTTTACCTGTTGGAACTCATTACCTGTAAAAAAAAGACACTTGTCCACACACTCAATCAATCACACTACAACCTCTCCACCATGGCCAAGACCAAAGAGCTGTCTAAGGACACCAGGGAGAAAATTGTAGACCTGCACAAGGCTGGGATGGGCTACAGGTAAATAGGCAAGCAGCTGGGTTAGAAGGCAACAATGTTTAACGCAATTATTAGAAAATGGAAGAAACACAAAATGACTGTCAATCTTACTTGATCTGGGGCTCCATGCAAGATCTCGCCTCATGGGGTAAGGATGATTCTGAGAAAGGTCAGGAATCTGCCCAGAACAACGTGGGAGGACCTGGCCAATGATCTGAAGAGCTGAGACCACAGTCTCAAAGATTACTATTAGCATCACACTACATCATCATGAATTAAAGTCATGCAGGGTATGCAAGGTCCCCCTGCTCACGCCAGCATGTCCAAAACCATTTGAAGTTCACCAATGACCATCTTGATGATCCAGAAGGGGAATGGGAGAAGATCATGAGGTCAGATGAGACCAAAATAGAACTTTTTGGTATCAACACCACTCGCCGTGTTTGGAGGAAGAGCCGTGTTTGGAGGAAGAAGAAAGATCAGTACAACCCCAATAACAGTGTCCCAAATATGAAGCATGGGGGTGGAAACATCATACTTTGATGGGTGGTTTTCTGCAACAGGAACAGGAAGACAGAACCATACTGAAGGGAGGATAGATGGGGTCATGTATCGCGAGATTTTGGCCAACAAACTCCTTCCCTTAGTAACAGCATTGAAGATGGGTCATGGCTGGGTTTTCCATTATGAAAATGACCTGAAACACACAGCCAGGACAACTAAGGAGTGACTCTATAAGAAGCATTTCAAGGTCCTGGAGTGGCCTAGCAAATCTCCAGACCTGAACCCAATATAAAATCTTTGGAGAACGCTGAAACTCAATGTTTCCCAGCAACAGCTCCGAAACCTGAAAGATCTAGAGAGAATCTGTATGGAGGACTCTATAAGAAGCATTTCTAGGTCCTGGAGTGGCCTAGCCAATCTCCAGACCTGAACCCAATATAAAATCTTTGGAGAACGCTGAAACTCAATGTTTCCCAGCAACAGCTCCGAAACCTGAAAGATCTAGAGAGAATCTGTATGGAGGAGAGGGCCAAAATCCTTGCTGAAGTGTGTGCAAATTTGGTCAAGATCTCACACTGCCATATATGACAAACGTGGCACATGCGTTCAGATCAACGGATAACCTGATGCACGACAAAAAATACAACAACCAGTAAGGGTGAACACCAGGGACACAATAACAATGGTGAGCCCTAGCTCAAGTGAGAGGGGTAGATGGAACACTTCCTATCTCTCCTGCAGCTGTCCCTACTCTCCTTACCAGGCCCTATAGAGTCTCCTCAACTGTCACCGAGCAGGAACCTGAGACCCTGAGAAACCCTGTAGTTGCCCTGGCTACTGCAGATGAGGGACTCTAGCCCCACCACTGTACTAATATGACACAAGGAAAGGTAAGACAAAACGGGGAAAACAGCAAAAAAAAAAAAAAAAGGATAAATTCCAACTTCTGGAATACTCCTTCACAGGACCTTCCACCCAAGCGGCCAGTGTACAATGGATTTGTATCTTCAGCAGGGATTGCTGGGAAACATACCTACATAAACCTGAAGGGGCGTGGCTACAAGGCAGCTGCAGCTGAAATGCACTGCTAGGAGCTGCTGGTAGCAAATCTGCCATGAACTCCTTAGGTAAAAAAAGAAATGAAACTATGTTTAAGGCTTCTGCCACACTCACGTGAAATTCACGCACGTGCCGAGAGACACGTATTTTCCCTGCGTGTTGCGTGCAGGTAAGTACGTGTCTCTGGTACGTGCGGGACACGTGTGTTCTACGTGTGCTATCCGCGATAGCACACGTAGAACCGGTAATTATTATACTCACCTGGTCCTTCCTGCTGTCCGCGGTGCTGTCCATGGTGCTGATCCTCAGTCTCCAGCCCTCCCGTCTCCCCGCTGCTGCTGCCAGGCAGTGAAGTGAATATTCAATGAGAATAATGAGCGGCGGTCGGCAGCAAGAGGCAGCAGCGGCAGAGACAGGAGGGCTGGAGAAGGTGAGTTAATGTTTTTTTTATTTTTCACTGACATGTGTGGTTTCTCCGGTGCGTGTCACACGGGACCGCATCCACACTACACCCGTGTGGTGCGGGTGCGGGCCGTGTGACACCCGTGCTGCGGGAGAAAACACTGACATGTCAGCGCTTTCAAAAAAGCACATACGTACAAACGCACACGGACACACGTTCCGTGTGGTTTTACGTGTGTGTGCCTGCTACAATAGGGTAGCATTGGTTAAAGTGTCTCCGTGCCGCCGGTACGTGTAAAAAATGACAAACACGTGCCGGCAGCACGGATGTGTGGCGCTAGCCTAAATATGAGGCCTTAGATGGTAATAAGTGACTCTAGTCCTGAAACTGTCACTAGTCTCCAAAGACAGAGAGACGACCGTGACACAAGAACTACAGGAACATCTGACCTCTGTAATTGCAAACAAAGGTTTCCTACCAAACATTAAGTTCTGTTTTTATATTGTATCAAATACTTATTTCATGCAATAAAATGCACAATAATTTTTTTAAAATCATACAATGTGATTTCCTGGATTTTTTTTATTCTGTTGTCAGAGTTGAAGTATACCTCAGATAAAAATTACAGAACTTTCCATTCTTTCTAGGTGGGAAAACTTGTAAAATCGGCAGTATATCAAATACTTATTTTCCACAATTTATATGGAACTCTCCTGACATTAAAATTGATGTACCATGTACTCATTGTGATTCTGGTGATTTATTTCTGTACTGACGAGGATAGTGATACTGTGTTTCTGTTCTAATGGAGATTCTGCTGTTGTACTTCTGTACAACAGTACAGTGGTGGTTCAGGTGATGTATTTCTGTACTGACAAGGGTGGTGATGCTATGGTTCCATACTGATGGGGATTTTACTAATGTATTTCTCTACTGCTGGTGGCTTTGGTTATGTATTTCTGTACTGATGAGGGTTGTGATGCTGTTTCTTTACTGATGGGGATTCTTGTATATGTATTTTGGTACTGCTGGTAGTTCTGATAATGTATTCTTGTGATTATTAGTTCTGATCCTGTATGCATGTAACAATCCATAACATGTAAGATTACGTGATACATGGCTATGTCTTGTGCCATTTGACAAGTTAAGGGTTACTATGTTTTACTATATGTTAGGAGAACTCTATGTGACTGCAGACTTCTGAATCCTCATAGCACATGCACTGCATACTGTCAGAATTCTCTGCAGACGGCAGTGAGAGGGAGAGGTCACAAAACCATTAATTATGGGATTTACATACATAAGGGCACATGCTGACAAGCTATGGGTAGCCTGGCACAATACAAGTGAATTGAATATGGTCGGACACCTCTAATCGCTCACATGACCGCCCACTCTTGATGCCAATGTGACGCCCTGGACTAGCCAGGTAGCCACAGACAAAACACTCACACACCCCCACCCCCGGACAGTTACATTAGTCAGACGCAAAACCCTTGTTGCCTCCCTCCAGGGCCTGACGTCCACACCAGGTGGGGCGGAGCCAGGCGGTTGGCCCCACCCACCGAGGAGTTCATAGGCCTGGAGGCGGGAAAAGTGACAGATTAGTCTTGGAGGTGAAAGAGAGAGGTCACGTACTTGAGGTGTCTGGGTCGGAGCAAGGTTGGCAGATGGTGGTGGCCGTCTGCAGGAGTTGGTGGAACTCTGCAGAGCCGTAAGGACCGGGGCTGGGCGGTGGCCCACTGGTACCGGACCGGGGAACGGAGTGAAGCTAAGCACACCCAGGCAGGGCCATCGGACCCCGACCAGGCTTGGTGCCGCCGTCAATAGTCAAATCCAAATGTGACAGGAACTCCCGGGGTTCCCTAACAACCAAGTCCCGATTTGAAGGCAACCGCTCACACCGTGAGGATATACAGCCACCGCCAAGGCTAGAAATCCAAGGGCCAGCGCCTGCAGGCAAAACGGTCTCCCCCGGTATCTGTACACCGGGGAGCGGACTACCGTTGGGAAGCCATTGGAGTCAACACAGTACACAAAGGTGCAGGGAGAGACAGCCACCATCACCTGTCCGGGGAGAGACACAGCAGCCGGCTGCGGGACCCGTCCATCCAGCCATTTGGTTTACCAGTAATAGACAGGAGGACAAGAGTAAAGTGCAAAAATTCATGTATTTTATTAGGACATACACAACACAGAACGATTAAAATGGTGGTACACTACCATAAAACAGAGGGGGACAAAATGCTAGAGTCCAAATATCATAGCATAAGGACAGCCACCTACAATGTGTCAATAAGTGGAATACACTTCGGTTTCTTACCTAAAGTGCTAGTGCAGTAGGAAATTCAAAAAGAGTGCTCCAGGATCTGCCAACCCGAACACTATCCAGAAGCTCAGTACAGTCCCTAGATAGCGCCCAGGGTCTCCATCCGACGCGCGTTTCGCGGGGTCAAGCTTTTTCAAGGTGGGGAGCACTAGCACTTTAGGTAAGAAATCGAAGATAGTATTCTATGTGCCCCTGTACTGTTTGGTCCTCTTACTATAAATTGTACTATCACTTTGTGACCTCAGTTACGGTTTCACCATAGTCTCTCCCTTCCTTTTGGAGATTCTATGGTGGAAATACATGTGCTGCCTTCCCTTCCATTTTCCCAGCCCTGCACTACTTTCATTGCCTCCATCCTGAGCTAACCCTGTGACAGCCTCCATTTTTTACAATTGTGTATTCCACTTATTGACACATTGTAGGTGGCTGTCCTTATGCTATGATATTTGGACTCTGGAATTTTGTCCCCCTCTGTTTTATGGTAGTGTACCACCATTTTAATCGTTCTGTGTTGTGTATGTCCTAATAAAATACATGAATTTTTGCACTTTACTCTTGTCCTCCTGTCTATTACTGTTACCATGAGTAGTGCTGGCACCCTCTTTGCCTTATTATGGCTGACCTGGTGCTCATAACAAAAGCTGTTATTATGAGAATTGTTTTGCCCATTTGGTTTACCGGAGACTTTGTGCATCTCTTGCTGAGTGAGTACACACGGGCCATTCGGCACCGCGCCGTCCCTGCAACCCTGCACCCCACCGACCCTGCCTCCCCGTCACACCGACGGGCCCCGGGACCACCAACTTCTACCCACGGAGGGGGAAAACAACATCCCAGCTGCTCTCTAACATCGCTCTCAGGATACCCGTCACCAGCAGCGGTGGTGCCCATCTTCACCACAACCTGTGGGTGGCGTCACAGACTAAATCCCCAAAACAAACCAACCCCTTTTCACTCACGGGCGAGGAGCGCCGCTCGAGTCCCCGGATCCGGCCCACTGCTCGAGCCACCGAGCAGCAGCAGCAGCGCCGGACCCGAGCGTTAGCGAGCGCAGCGCCCCGCCGCCCGCGACAACTTGGCGTCACGAACAGGATAGAACTGATCTACTTACCAGTAGAAGTGTGCCTTGTGGTCCCCGCCGGCGGCGTCCGGCCGAAAAACTTGAAGCGCCACCATCTTTGGCGCGAAGATTTCCCGCTCGAGCGCATTCCCTGAGCAGGGAAGGTGCGAAAGCGAAGCCCCGCCCCCAACAAGCGGAAGTGCTAAAGAGAACCAAGGGGGGGCGGGTGAAGAATGGCGGCAAGTAACTAACGCTGCAGCGTGCAGGGACGCCAGGACTCTGCCGAAACATGTTCCTGGATCCAGCCGCAAGATGTGCCAGGAGCTCGGGGCCCAAGTCCACTTCATGCTGGCGAAGTGGACGTCGGAGATGAAGGGCCTGGCCGCAACCGTTTGGGCATCCAGAGTGGAGGTGGTCTCAGAGGAGCAGGTAAGTGACCCACGCCCCTATGTCCCCGAGGGACCGGTCGATACGGCTGAGGGGCCCGGCCTGCTGCCGTCCACCACGCTACCTCCCTCACTGCCCATGCCCGCGGCCAACGCCCCGACCGACCCGTTACCCCTGCCACCGATAGCGGAGGCCGCAGCGTCTGTGGGAGGGGGCCCAGACTTGGGGCCCCCGGGCCTTACCTTTGTCATCGCCCTGGCACCCGTCCCGGCTTCCATCCCAGCCGCGACGGAGATGACGGCAGCCCCGGCAGTCCGCCTGGCCGCAACGAAAGCGACCCTCGCCCAGAAGTCCAGACACCCGGCCTCAGCTGAAGCACGGCGGGGACACAGCAGCCAAGCGGCAGAGCAGGCCATGTCACAGCGTGGTCCCTCATTACTGAAGGTGCCGGTCGTAGCCGGCACGGAGGGACTCCAGCTGGGCCCGTCCCCCACATCGGCTGATCCAGAGCAGGCCACTGATCGGTGGGGCCCACGGCAGTATGAGAGGCCGGTCGTAGCCGGTGCTGTGGGCACCCAAGTGGTCCTGGTCCCTCGGCAGGAGAGTGGATGTGAATGCCCGCGTTTATTCTGAAGAGAGTTGAATCGGCAGCGGTCCTCCGTTGCAGCCAATTGTCCCCGTTGGGACCCTCAGCACTTTGTTTTTCCGTTGAATGAACATAAATCAAACCGAAGTTTCACCTGATCAGCAACCAGTGATTATCCCGGCCATTGCCGGCAACTTGTCCCTGGAGGGACCCTGTGTTTGACCACCCACATGAGAAACTACTCATGGACATGGCCGAGAACTGGCAGGCCTCCCACGAACTTGTGGGCCTGTAAATAATGTTGTGGGATGGATACCGTTGCCGCCTCCGGAGAGGCAGATTGGAGGAAGGGCCCGCAGCAGAGCAGACTGGGGCCCAGCCACCATCAGGACCGGTGGCCATCCTCCGGGGTCAGGGGTCCCCCTTGGACGTGGGGTCCCCTGAAGTGACAGTCGGGTGCGAGTTACCGTACCCGTTCCCGCTCGGGCAGCCTGAACCTGGACTGAGGTCAAGGGGTGCTGCCCACTTCTTAGGGGCAGCATCAGGGCTAGGTTGCTTGGGTGGGAGAGCGGAAGACATCCGTCTGTCTGTCAGTATTAAAAATGTTTTATATGTGCAACGTTTAAAGTGACCAGAAGAATGGTTATGTTTTATGTTTACCGTTTTACATGTTGTTTATATTTTTACAGTTTGAAAAATAAAACCGGTGATGGACGGGCAGCCCGCGGACGGTCTGCATTTCACCAAGGGGGAATGTGGCGCCCTGGACTAGCCAGGTAGCAACAGACAAAACACTCACACACCCCCACCCCCGGACAGTTACATTAGTCAGACACAAAACGCTTGTTGCCTCCCTCCAGGGCCTGATGTCCACACCAGGTAGGGCGGAGCCAGGCGGTTGGCCCCACCCACCGAGGAGTTCATAGGCCTGGAGGCGGGAAAAGTGACAGATTAGTCTTGGAGGTGAAAGAGAGAGGTCACATACTTGAGGTGTCTGGGTCGGAGCCCAGGCACTGACAGCAAGGTTGGCAGACGGTGGTGGCCGTCTGCAGGAGTTGGTGGAACTCCGCAGAGCCGTGAGGACTGGGGCTGGGCGGTGGCCCACCGGTACCGGACTGGGGAATGGAGTGAAGCTAAGCACACCCAGGCAGGGCCATCGGACCCCGACCAAGCTTGGAGCCGCCGTCAATAGTCAAATCCGAATGTGACAGGAACCCCCGGGGTTCCCTAACAACCAAGTCTCGATTGAAGGCAACCGCTCACACCGTGAGGATATACAGCCACCGCCAAGGCTAGAAATCCAAGGGCCAGTGCCTGCGGGCAAAACGGGCTCCCCCGGTATCTGTACACCGGGGAGCGGACTTCCGTTGGGAAGCCATTGGAGTCAACACAGTACACAAAGGTGCAGGGAGAGACAGCCACTATCACCTGTCCGGGGAGAGACACAGCAGCCGGCTGCGGAACCCGTCCATCCAGCCGTTTGGTTTACCGGAGACTTTGTGCATTTCTTGCTGAGTGAGTACACCCGGGCCATCCGGCACCACGCCGCGCTGTCCCTGCAACCCTGCATCTCACCGACCCTGCCTCCCCGTCACACCACCGGGCCCCGGGACCACCAACCCATTACCCACGGAGGGGGAAAACAACATCCCAGCTGCTCCCTAACATCGCTCCCGGGATCCCCGTCACCAGCAGCGGTGGTGCCCATCTTCACCACAACCCGTGGGTGGCGTCACGGACTAAATCCCCAAAACAAACCACCCCCTTTTCACTCACGGGCGAGGAGCGCTGCTCGAGTCCCCGGATCCGGCCCACCGCTCGAGCCACCGAGCAGCAGCGCCGGACCCGAGCATTAGCGAGAGCAGCGCCCCGCCGCCCTCGACACCAGCATGGGAGAATCCAAAAAGTGTGCAGTGCGCGCACTGTGAGAGTTCAGAAGTCTGCAGTCATCTAGAGTGATTGCAATATTGTCACGCTCCCGATGCCTCGGCACCGCTCCTTACCTACTGAGCCGGTCACACCATCGCACGACCGCTCACTGAGCCAGTCCCTGCATCGCACCACCGCTCTGTACCTACTGATCCAGCCTCACCAGCGCACCACCGCTCCTTCCTTACTGGTCCTGTTCACGCGTCCACCGGTCTTGCCTGCCGCTCCCGCTCATGCTCCCCAGAGTCCTGTTCCTGGTCTCAGGAGTCTGATTCTGACTAATGTTCTGTATAGGACCGGGCCGCGCCCACTCACCTGGTCTTATAGGCCCAGCACTGCTGCAACAGGAAATGACCTGGGGCTGTGCTGGGTATATAAGACTGGCCTTTCCATGTGGGCGGGGCCTGATCATCGCTGGTGTTTCTTTGCTTTTCCTTGTGAGTTAGGTGCTCAGGTCCTTTTGTTCCTGTATTACTGCCTTAAAGTACGCTGTGACACTTGTGACCTGGTCCTGACTTTGCTTCCTGATACCTGCACCTGTTCCTGTACTGTCCTATGGGACTCCATGACCCTGGTGACCTGGTTCTTCCCGTTCCTGCCACGCTAGTGCTCCAGCTACCGTGTACCCTGCCCTCCAGGTGGGGTGCTCGGTCCAGTGGATCTACCTCCTGGGCCTACCAGTCCTCTCCGGCCCTCACAAATATTTCACCACAAACCTGGACAAGCCCTTTTATAAAACTAAGTATTGTAGCATGGCCAATCCAAAGATCATGTAACATAGTCACTGTCAGAATTCAGCTCTGCTTGCTGGTTCCAGCAGTCAATGACCACTAAATGCGATATTCACACTTCTAGTTAGAAAAAACTAGCTTTTCTTCCTGCTTCTCTCATTGAAGCGGGAGCTGTAGTTTTCTACTGAACATTGAGACAATTAGGAAATGCAGCACATCATTATGTGACTGTAAGTGTGCAAATGGCATATGAATGAGTGGCTATGTGATGACTACTCAAATGGCATGCTTGGGGGCATAGGGGGGCCGTAAACTGAATTATTGCCCCAGTTGACAGAAAACCTAGATAGGCTCTGTTTTGCTGTTTCAATACAATAAGTGTTTTATCAGCAGGAGAGTCTCTCTACATTCACTAGCTGCCTCATGCAGCTTGGTCCACCTACACCCCCCGCACTGTTTACCTTTATGTCAATATAGAATGAACACAGAAAGCTGTGAATCAGGAGTATGGATGGGGTTAACTTTTTGAGCTCTCCCACATGCTAAACCTAAAAACTCTGTGTGACAACTGCTGAACCCAGTAAACTAAGTGATATAATATTGGAATCAGGGTCTCTTTCCCGACATTATGTTGCTCTCAGATTAGGTAATAAAAACCTGGCGACAGATTCCGATTGTTTCTCTTTCAGAACCTCAAAAGAGACAAGGTCTGAAGAGTAGAAGAGATTATGAACTTTTCAAAGCCATTTACCTGCCACCACGAAAAGGAAACATAGTAATCTGCACATAGGAAGATTGTGTTCTACCATATAGATTGAAGAGTAAGGTGAGGGGTGCAAGTTTACCTAAGAATTAAATCCCACCCCAAACTCTAAGGGAATGGAGCATCAAAGGGCTTAATGTGGAAGGTCTATATGCTGGGGATATCCATAATTAATTGGCAAAGGTGAAACATTAGGAATTTCCCAGAAGACTCAATGGGACATTTCAGCAGTTAAATGTAGTGCAGAACGTTGTGCTCTGGTAGTTCTGATTGTAGTGTGAAAGGTTAGGAACTCCAAGGCCATTGTCTAGTTTGTGTGATGTCAGAGTGCAGAAAGCTATGCTGGGAAGGACATAGGCATTAGGCAGGGTACAAATAAAATACAGAACATTTGGGAGTACTGACAATCTGACACATTAACTCTGCCTAGCCAAGAAGATATCAATTAACTCCAACTGTTTCTTACACTGCAATGAATTGGAGACGTTTTGCGATTTATTTATTTTTTCACACTAGAAAACTCACTGATGGTAAAAACTGATGTGTCGCCCTGGACAAGCCAGGGGCCACAGGTAACAACACACATACACCCCCACCCCCAGCAGTTCACAACATACATCCCCAGTGAAACCTGATTCCTTCCCTCGGGTTCAGACAGACACACTAGGTGGGCGGAGTCAAGCAGATAGGCAAGCCCACCGAAGAGTCTAGCTGGCCTGAGGCAGGAAGCAGGTCCAGACAAGTCTAGGAGAGGAAGAGAGAGGAGGTCTGCAGAGAGGCAGACGCAGACTGGGGCCTAGGTTGGAGTCTAGGGCCCTCGTGCAGAGAGTGAGGCAGACGGTAGTGGCCATCTGCAGGGAGCCGGGCAGACAGTTGGTGGAACCGTAGGTAGCCGGGGCTGGGCGGTGGCCCACCGGTACTGAATCGGGGAGCCAGCTGGAAACCGGAGCGCAGGAGGAGCGTACGGAAGGTGCAGGAAAGGACTTACATTACCAACCTGGGGTCAGGGGAAAAACACCGCAGCCGTCTGTGGGACCCGTCCTTCCAGCCGTTTGTTTCAGCAGAGACTCTGTGTGCATCATTGGGCTGAGTGAGTACCACCGTGCCGTGCGGCACAGCGCTGCCCCTGCAACCCTGCACCCCGCCAGGCCCCGTAACCTGCCTACCATCCATCCCTACCCCATCACCGGGCCCGGGGACAACCAACCCCCTACCTACGGAGGGGAGAACTAAAAACAAAGCTGCTCCCTGTCACCGCTCCCGGGATCCCCGTCCAGAGCAGCGGTGGTGTCACCATTATCACCACAGCCGTGGGTGGCGTCACGGACAATAAATCCCCACAATCAATCCAAACCCCCTTTTCACTCACGGGCGAGGAGCGCCGCTCGAGTCCCCGGGATCCGGCCCACCGCTCGAGCCACCACCGAGCAGCAGCACCAGCGGCCGGACCCGAGCAGTGGGAGAGCGCACCGTCCCCTCCTCCGCCCGCGACACTGACCCACGGCCAAATAGTGATGAAAATAAGAGCAAACACACTGATAAAAATTGGGCCATTTTTTGAACACCAGAATAATCACTGACTTCTGAAGGAGTCCCAGGTGAAGCTTCTTGTTTGAGTATATGAAAGTACACCCTTGCCTTCAGCTATGTCTTGCTTTTTATTTACTCTGGTAGGCAGCACTCACGGGGTCAACTGATATATCAGGTAGCAGTTAAAGAGGATTTGTCATTTTACCCAACTTAAATGTAACAAGTGTTATAAAACCAGTAGGCGATATGTATAGTGTTAACAATGTATGCAGTTTATAATGCAAAGTCTGGTGAGAGACTTTAGACTTTGAATCTACGTTCCCACGTGATGTATCTGACAGTGGAAGTCCCGCAGTGATACCTGCAGCAGGTTGTGCCGCTGTGGATATCAGTGTGAAAGAGGTGCGGGGAAATAGCACAAGTTCACCCTTTGTATAGCAAAGGGTGAAACTTGCACCTACAGCTGCAGCATAAATTGACATGTTGCGGATCTCAAACCTGCAGCTACAGTCAATTTACAGTGTGGATATATTGTGTAGTATGTGCATGAGATTTCTTAACATTTCATGCACTTTGCTGGCACAGTAAAATGTAGTAGATTTTCTACAAGTGAATACACATTAGAATGTCTGCTGTTTTCACACCATGGGAACTTATCTCTAGGGAGATGAGCTGTGGAAGTTTGGGTTTGCCGGGTTCGGTTGGACTTTAGTTAAAAGTTTGGTTCAGGACCCGGTGTTGATCCGAACTTGATTCCAGACACCACATTAGTCAACGGTGACCCGAACTTCTGTGCTGTAAAATAACTGTAATATGGTCATACAGGTAAAACAGATAGCTATTGGCTACAACCCTCAGCTTTCTGATTTACCTTGGTTTGATATCAGAAGATATAGGATACCCTCTGACATTTTTTTTAGTTATTTAAATAAATCATTAGAAAAAAAAAACCGTGGGCGCCACCCTTGTTTTGAAAACCAGATAAAGACGATGGCTGCGGGCTGGTATTATCAGGCTGGGAACGTCCATGTTTATTTGGTCTTTCCCAGCCAAAAAAATAGCAGCCTGCAGCAGTCCCAGAAATGGCGCATTCATTATAGATACATAAATTCTGGCGCTTTTCCCGACTTGTACCAATTGCCCTGGTACAGTGGAAATCTGGGGACCCCACGCCGTTTTTTTTCAAATTATTTCAATAAATAATTTTAAAATCGGCATGGGATATCCCTTTATTTGTGATAACCAGCCAAGGTAAAGCAGACAGCTGAGGGTTGCAGCCTGCAGTTGTCTGTCTAAAGGCCCCGTTACACGCGTCGATTTATCGTGCAATTTGTTGCCCATGTCGAACAAAGTCTGTCACCCCTGTCACACGTACTTACCTCCCGAACGACCTCGCTGTGGGCGGTGAACGTCCTCTTCCTGAAGGGGGAGGGACGTTCGGTGTCACTGCGCCGCCGCCCAATAGAAGCTGAGGGGCGGAGATAAGCGGGACGTAACATCCCGCCCACCTTCTTCCTTCCTCATTCCTGGCGGGACGTAGGTAAGCTGTGTGCGTCGTTCCCGAGGTGTCACACAGAGCGATGTGTACTGCCTCAGGAACGACTAACAATCTGCATCCAGGAGTGTGACCGATATTTTGAAAATGAATGACGTGTCAACGAGCAACGATAAGGTGAGTATTTTTGCTCGTTCACAGTCGCTCATAGCTGTCACATGCTACGATATGTCAAACGATGCCGGATGTGCGTCACGGAATCCGTGACCCCGACGACATATCGCCCGATATATCGTAGCGTGTAACAGGGCCTTTACCTGCGTTGGTTATCAAAAATAAATGGGATGACATGTCATTTTTTATTAATCTTTCTTGTTCATAGCAGTTCATGGTTAACTTTAAAAAATGTGGCTGGTTATTAAGGATACAATTGGCTCAGTCACTAAGGGTTAAGGTTTGCTGCTGTAACGTGTCTGTAAGTCCTTTATCTAGCTGAGTGATCTGCAAAAATGTCACAAATCCGTCAGAGATAGTTATTACTTCTCACACTCTATCTTAAGCCCCCTTCCCAAGTGCGAATAAAAAACGCATGTGTGGCATAATCTATGTGCCAGTCATGTGTACATGTGTACCGTCCGTGTGATATCCGTGTGACACATACCGGACAAAGAGCATAACACTGAAATTAATGTTTTTTATGTGTTAAAGATGTGCAAAGATAGATGGATAGATAAAGAGATGATAGATAGTTAATGGATAGATAGCAATATAGATTTTACAGCTATTAACCAAATAAATACAGTAAATAATAAAAAAGACATGGGGTCCCCCCCATGTTTGATAATCTGCAAAGGTAAAGCAGACAGCTGGGGGCTGATATTACCTGGCTGGGAAGGTGCATGGTTATTGGGCCCTTCCCAGCCTAAAAATACCAGCCTGCAGCTGCACCATCACATTAGATGCGCTAATTCTGGCACTTCGCCTCAGCTCTTCCCGATTTCCCTGGTTCACTGTCATCATGATTTAATATGTTAAAGTAAAAATATGGCCATAATTGGGCTGTTATACTGATTTAATTGATACCTGTAGTACCGAACTCTGCAGCCTGGTTCTTATTTAATTCATTATAGAAGCCTTTGTGCAATATCCTTTTCGTGCATTAGGGCAAGACTGAGGTTAGGGCATTCGAATCTGTCGCAGCCCCTCTTAGCTTGTAGAAGCCTCTTTTTTTAAAACTTTGTGCTAGGGTGGTGTTTCACATATTCATTTCCCGGGGGTATTCAATAACATGGCACTATGGGCAGTGCATACGCACACAGACAATGTTGAGCTGAGATCTTAATGTGCTCATGTGCAGTCACTTTTGCTGAAGACTCCTGGGAAATGAATTTGCGCAAGCGCTGCCCTTGCTGCCAGTGGTATGAAAGCAATATATAAAAAAGAAGCTTGTACAAAACAAGGAGGAACCGTTGCAGAACTGAAGACCCTACCCACAGTTCCAGCCCTCAGACTCGCCATGCTGTGCAAAAAGAATAATGCACCAAAACTTCTGTTATGAATTAAGCAAGAACCAGGGTACGGATTTCTGCACTACAGGTGTCTATTAATTCAGTATAACAGTCCCATTATGGCTATATCTTTAATTTAACATGTTAAAGGGAACCTGTCAGCAGAAATTTCGGCTAAAACCTAACAGATTCCCCCTCTGCAGCTCCTGGGCTGCATTCTAGAAAGGTCCCTGTTAGTATTGTGCCCCCTTTCTGACCAAAAAAAAGAGTTTATATAGAGGTACCTTTTTGGCTTCGGATTCTCTAAATGGGACACGGGGGCGGGCTGCCTGATGGCCGTTATTCTGCCCCCTGGTCCTGTATGCCGCCCCCATCGCTGATTGCCATACTTCTGGACGCCGCCCACTGCTCCAGCCATCCCCGCGCATGCCCAGTGCTCATCTCTCGTGGATGAGCACTGTGCCCAGTGTCACCGCTGGTGACGTGCACGCAGGGTTTAGATTATGGGCGGTGCTGTGATGTTTATTAACAAGCAACTGCCCATAATCGCGGGACCGCTCTTCCCATCTATTTCCTGCCTCAGGGCAAGATGGGAAGGAGGTGACGTGAGGTCAGCAGCAGCGCGCTTGCGCAGAAAGAAGCAGGCTGAGGGGGAAAGCGCGGTCCCGCGATTATGGGCGGTTGATTGTTAATAAACATCACAGCACCGCCCATAATCTAAACCCTGCGTGCACGTCACCAGCGGTGACACTGGGCACAGTGCTCATCCACGAGAGATGAGCACTGGGCATGCGCGGGGATGGCTGGAGCAGTGGGCGGCGTCCAGAAGTATGGAAATCAGCGATGGGGGCGGCATACAGGACCAGGGGGCAGAATAACGGCCATCAGGCAGCCCGCCCCCGTGTCCCATTTAGAGAATCCGAAGCCAAAAAGGTACCTCTATATAAACTCCTTTTTTTGGTCAGAAAGGGGGCACAATACTAACAGGGACCTTTCTAGAATGCAGCTCAGGAGCTGCAGAGGGGGAATCTGTTAGGTTTTAGCCGAAATTTCTGCTGACAGGTTCCCTTTAAATTGTGATGACAGGTTCACTTTAATGTCAATGTTTCAAAGCCATTATAGGGTTACATACAGTCATATGAAAAAGTTTGGGCACCCCTATTAATGTTAACCTTTCTTCGGCGCTCCATTGGGAGACCCAGACGATTGGGTGT
Source organism: Anomaloglossus baeobatrachus (assembly GCF_048569485.1). Lineage (NCBI taxonomy): Eukaryota > Metazoa > Chordata > Amphibia > Anura > Aromobatidae > Anomaloglossus > Anomaloglossus baeobatrachus. Next base: position 374,376,414 of record NC_134357.1, on the reverse strand, counting down.
ATAGCTACTGCCTCCGGAGGCCACACAAAGCATTACACTAAAAAGTGTAAGGCCCCTCCCCTTCTGGCTATACACCCCCAGTGGGATCACTGGCTCACCAGTTTTCTGCTTTGTGCGAAGGAGGTCAGACATCCACGCATAGCTCCACTGTTTAGTCAGCAGTAGCTGCTGACTATATCGGATGGAAGAAAAGAGGGCCCATATAGGGCCCCCAGCATGCTCCCTTCTCACCCCGCTTGTGGTTTGTAAGGTTGAGGTACCTATTGCTGGTACGGCGGCTGGAGCCCACATGCTGTTTTCCTTCCACATCCCCCTGAGGGGCTCTGAGGAAGTGGGATCTTACCGGCCCCAAAGCCCTGAGGCCGGGCTCCATCCACAGACCCATTGAACCTGCTGGATACGGAGCTGGGTACCGTTCAGGGACATGGATCCAGTCCCCGGCTTTTGTGGCCTAGCTCCGCTTCGTTCCCGCCCCCACCCTGTCAATCAGGGTAGGGGAGAGACGCTGTACAATCAGCAGCGCCGAGGGCTGGAGCCTTATTTACATGCTCCAGCCCTCTCACTGGACACTGTGGGACGCCGGTTTCCCGCTCTGACTTGGGGGCACGCCCACGGCCCGCCCCTACTCACACGAGCTGGAGAAGGACGCCGGCAGCCATTCCTGCAGTCCGAGCTGAGAGATCGGACTCTGGGCAACCAGGCACAGGACTAGGGCGACCACACACCCGCTTATAGGCGGGCGGTAAGCGGCTCCTGAAGTGCTGACCCCACTAAATACCGCAGTTGTCCATTTGTATTTTTATGCTTACACTGCATAGGTCGCTATTTTTGGCTATATGCCCTCTTAGATGGCGACACATCAGCAGCAGGAAAGCAGGGGTGCTAAGGCACAGGCTTTCTATGCTGCTTCTATTGCATGTACTGAAGTGTTCATGTGTATTTATGCTTGTATGCTATACACTGCACTGTACAGTCGCTAGTCTGGGCTATTTTCGCCTAGAATGACTAGACTACAGCAGCAGAAAAGCAGGGGTGCTGAGGCACAGGTTTTTTCTATGCTGCTTGTATTGCAGGGGTTGCAGTGTTCATTTGTACCTATGCTTGTATGCTATACATTGCACTGTATGGTCGATATTCTGGGCTATATTCCCCTAGATGGCTAGTCTACAGCAGCAGAAAAGCAGGGGTGCCAAGGCACAGGCTTTCTATGCTGCTTGTATTGCATGTGCTGCAGTGTTCATTGTACTTTATGCTTGTATGCTATACATTGCATTGTACGGTCGCCATTCTTGGCTCTATGTCCTAGATGGCTAGTCGGCAGCAGCATATAAGCAACACAGGCTTTCGATGCTGTTTTTACTGCATGTGATACTGTTCCACGGCACTGAACCCCATTGTGTGCAATGCTCCCCTGGAGCACTTAGTCAGCCGGGGTCTCTACTAGACGTGGCCAAAGGAACCACCTGTCAACCCTGTCCAAGGACAGGGATGGAGTTGCAATGGGATAGAGACTTGCAGTCCAGACAGGCCATGGGCAATCTGGATCATTGCTCCCTGGCCACCCTCATTAGGAATAAAATCGGTGCTCCGGGGGGGGGTCCCAGGAGGCTCTCTGTATGATGAGGCACACGTAGCTCATCAGGACTTTGATCCTGACAACGCTCTCAATCCGGATACACCGGATGGTGACGCCATAAGGAATGATCCTATAGCGTCCATCAATGGAATGTTGGATCTTTCTCCCTCAGCTCCCCCAGCGGAGGAGTCAGCTTCACAGCAGGAGAAGTCCCATTTCAGTAGCTCAAACGTATATTGAGTATTTTTCTGGCCACGCTGACTTCAGAGAAGCAGTCCAGGAACACCACGCTTACCAGAGAAGCGTTTTCTCCAAACGTATTAAGGATACACGTTATCCTTTTCCCCCTGACGTGGTCAAGCGCGGGACCCAGGGTCCAAAGGTGGATTCTCCAATCTCCAGGCTTGCGGCTAGAGCTATAGTTGCAGTGGAGATGGGACTTCACTTAAAGATGCCAGACAGATGGACTCTGGTTGAAATCTGTCTATGAGGCTATCGGCGTGTCGGTTGCTCCGGCATTTACAGCCGTATGGGCACCCTAAGCTTTTCAGCTGTTCTTGCACAGCTGGTCTTGAGCATATGTACATTTGTGCCGCAGGGGCGTCCGTAACCTCGCAATGTCTGCATTGCGACTTACCCTATTAATGCTGTCCTGGAAGGACAGTCGAGGTTTCGGTCCTTCCCAAGCTCGGGCAGGTCCCAATTGTCCTCGTCCAAAAGAGCTGAAAAGCCTCAGAGGGGCTCAGTTTCCGGGGGCTCAATCACGCCCAAGGAAGGCAGCCGGAGGAACCGCTACCAAGGCGGTCTCCTCATGACTCTCATCTCTCTCATCTCTCCGCATCCGCGGTTGATGGCAGACTCGCTCGCCTTTGGCGACATTTAGCTGCCACAGGTCACAGACCGGTGGGTGAGGGACATTGTGCCCACGTGCACAGGACAGAGTTCTGTTCTCGTCCTCCGACTCGATTCTTCAGAACGTTCCCACCTCCCCACCGAGCCGATGCTCTTCTGCAGGCAGAAGGAGTGGTAGACACGGTTTTCCTCCAATCTGGTTGTGGTGCCAAAAAAGGATGGCTCTTTCCGTTCCGTTCTGGACCTAAAACTGCTCAACAAGCACGTGGAGGCCAGGCGGTTCCGGATGAAACCCTCCGCTCCGTCATTGCCTCAATGTCTCAAGGATATTTCCTAGCATCAATAGACCTCAAAGATGCTTATCTCCACGTGCCGATTGCTACAGAGCACCAATGTTTTCTACGTTTCGTGATGGGAGACGACCATCTTCAGTTCGTAGCTCTGCCATTCGGTCTGGCGACAACCCCACGGGTGTTCACCAAGGTCATGGCGGCAGTGGTAGCAGTCTTGCACTCACAGGGACACTCTGTGATCCCTTACTTGGACGATCTACTTGTCAAGGCACCCTCTCAAGAGGCATGCCAACTCAGCCTGAATGTTGCGCTGGAGACTCTCCAGACGTTCGGGTGGATCATCGACTTCTCAAAGTCAAACCTGTCACCGACCCAATCACTAACGTATCTTGGCATGGAGTTTCATACTCTCTCAGCGATAGTGAAACTTCCACTGGACAAGCAGCGGTCTCTACGGACAGGGGTGCAGTCTCTCCGTCAAGGTCAGTCGCACTCCTTAAGACGCCTCATGCACTTCCTCGGGAAGATGGTGGCAGCAATGGAGGCGGTTCCGTTTGCGCAGTTTCATCTGCGTCCTCTTATTGGGACATTCTCCGCCAATGGGACGGGAAGTCAACATCCCTGAACAGGAAAGTATCCTGTTCACAGAAGGACTCTCTGCAATGGTGGCTTCTTCCCACCTCATTATCACAGGGAAGATCCTTCCTACCACCGTCTTGGGCGGTAGTCACGACAGACGCGAGTCTGTCAGGGTGGGGAGCAGTTTTTTCTCCACCACAGGGTTCAGGGTACGTGGACTCAGCAGGAGTCCACCCTTCAGATCAATGTTCTGGAAATCAGAGCAGTGTATCTTGCCCTACTAGCCTTCCAGCAGTGGCTGGAAGGAAAGCAGATCCGAATTCAGTCGGACAACTCCACAGCGGTGGCATACATCAATCACCAAGGAGGGACACGCAGTCGGCAAGCCTTCCAGGAAGTCCGGCGGATTCTGACGTGGGTGGAAGCCACGGCCTCCACCGTATCCGCAGTTCACATCCCCGGCGTAGAAAACTGGGAAGCAGACTTCCTCAGCCGCCAGGGCATGGACGCAGGGGAATGGTCCCTTCACCCGGACGTGTTTCAGGAAATCTGTAGCCGCTGGGGAAGGCCGGACGTCGACCTAATGGCGTCCAGGCACAACAACAAGGTCCCAACCTTCATAGCACGGTCTCGCGATCACAGAACTCTGGCGGCAGACGCCTTAGTGCAAGATTGGTCGCAGTTCCGGCTCCCTTATGTGTTTCCACCTCTGGCACTCTTGCCCAGAGTGCTACGCAAGATCAGATCCGACTGCAGCCGCGTCATACTCGTCGCCCCAGACTGGCCAAGGAGGGCGTGGTATCCGGATCTGTGGCATCTCACGGTCGGCCAACCGTCGGCACTACCAGACCGACCAGACTTACTGTCCCAAGGGCCGTTTTTTCCATCGGAATTTCTGCGGCCCTGAACCTGACTGTGTGGCCATTGAGTCCTGGATCCTAGGGTCTTCAGGATTATCCCAAGGGGTCGTTGCCACCATGAGACAGGCTAGGAAGCCCACGTCCGCTAAGATCTACCACAGAACGTGGAGGATATTCTTATCCTGGTGCTCTGCTCAGGGAGTGTCTCCCTGGCCTTTTGCATTGCCTACCTTTCTTTCTTTCCTGCAATCTGGGTTAGAAAAAGGTTTGTCGCTCGGCTCCCTTAAAGGGCAAGTCTCGGCGCTATCCGTCTTTTTTCAAAAGCGTCTACCACGACTTCCTAAGGTGCGCACGTTCCTGCAGGGGGTTTGTCATATTGTCCCCCCGTACAAGCGGCCGTTAGATCCATGGGATCTGAACAGGGTACTAGTTGCCCTCCAGAAGCCGCCCTTCGAGCCTCTGAGGGAGGTTTCACTTTCTAGACTATCACAGAAAGTGGCTTTTCTGGTAGCGATCACATCTCTTCGGAGAGTGTCTGAGATAGCAGTGCTGTCATCCAAGGTTCCTTTCCTGGTCTTCCACCAGGACAAGGTAGTGCTGCGCCCCATTCAGGAGTTTCTCCCGAAGGTGGTATCCTCTTTTCTTCTTAATCAGGATATCTCTTTGCCTTCTTTTTGTCCTCATGCAGTTCATCGGTATGAGAAGAATTTACATTTGTTAGATCTGGTGAGAGCACTCAGAATCTACATTTCCCGCACGGCGCCCCTGCGCCGCTCCGATGCACTCTTTGTCCTTGTCGCTGGTAAGCGCAAAGGGTCGCAGGCTTCCAAAGCCACCCTGGCTCGATGGATCAAAGAACCAATTCTTGAAGCCTACCGTTCTGCTGGGCTTCCGGTTCCATCAGGGCTGAAGGCCCATTCTACCAGAGCCGTGGGTGCGTCCTGGGCATTGCGACACCAGGCTACGGCTCAACAGGTGTGCCAGGCAGCTACCTGGTCGAGTCTGCACACTTTCACCAAACATTATCAGGTGCATACCTATGCTTCGGCGGACGCCAGCCTAGGTAGAAGAGTCCTGCAGGCGGCAGTTGCCTCCCCGTAGGGGAGGGCTGTCTTCGCAGCTCTAACATGAGGTATTTCTTTACCCACCCAGGGACAGCTTTTGGACGTCCCAATCGTCTGGGTCTCCCAATGGAGCGCCGAAGAAGAAGGGAATTTTGTTACTTACCGTAAATTCCTTTTCTTCTAGCTCCAATTGGGAGACCCAGCACCCGCCCTGTTGTCCTTCGGGATTTTTGGGTTTTTTCGGGTACACATGTTGTTCATGTTGAACGGTTTTCAGTTCTCCGATGTTACTCGGAGTGAATTTGTTTAACCAAGTTATTGGCTTTCCTCCTTCTTGCTTTTGCACTAAAACTGGTGAGCCAGTGATCCCACTGGGGGTGTATAGCCAGAAGGGGAGGGGCCTTACACTTTTTAGTGTAATGCTTTGTGTGGCCTCCGGAGGCAGTAGCTATACACCCAATCGTCTGGGTCTCCCAATAGGAGCTAGAAGAAAAGGAATTTACGGTAAGTAACAAAATTCCCTTCTTTTTCTTTATAACAATTTGGGTTTTTGCAACAGCTATTTCAGTTTCATATATCTAATCACTGATGGACTGAGTAATATTTCTGGATTGAAATGAGGTTTATTGTACTAACAGAAAATGTGCAATCCGCATTTAAACAAAATTTGACCGGTCCAAAAGTATGGGCACCTCAACATAAAAGTGACATTAATATTTTGTAGATCCTCCTTTTGCAAAAATAACAGCCTCTAGTCGCTTCCTGTAGCTTTTAATGAGTTCCTGGATCCTAGATGAAGGTATATTTGACCATTCCTGTTTGCAAAACAATTTCAGTTCAGTTAAGTTTGATGGCCGCCGAGCATGGACAGCACGCTTCAAATCATCCCACAGATTTTCAATGATATTCAGGTCTGGGGACTGGGATGGCCATTCCAGAACATTGTAATTGTTCCTCTGCATGAATGCCTGAGTAGATTTGGAGCGGTGCTTTGGATCATTGTCTTGCTGAAATATCCATCCCCTGCGTAACTTCAACTTCGTCACTGATTCTTGCACATTATTGTCAAGAATCTGCTGATACTGAGTTGAATCCATGCGACCCTCAACTTTAACAAGATTCCCGATGCCGGCATTGGCCACACAGCCCCAAAGCATGATGGAACCTCCACCAAATTTTACTGTGGGTAGCAAGTGCTTTTCTTGGAATGCCGTGTTTTTTTGCCTCCATGCATAACGCCTTTTTGTATGACCAAACAACTCAATCTTTGTTTCATCAGTCCACAGGATCTTCTTCCAAAATGTAACTGGCTTGTCCAAATGTGCTTTTGCATACCTCAGGCGACTCAGTTTGTGGCGTGCTTGCAGAAACGGTTTCTTTCGCATCACTCTCCCATACAGCTTCTCCTTGTGCAACGTGCGCTGTATTGTTGACCGATGCACATTGACACCATCTGCAGCAAGATGATGCTGCAGGTCTTTGGAGGTGGTCTGTGGATTGTCCTTGACTGTTCTCACCATTCTTCTTCTCTGCCTTTCTGATATTTTTCTTGGCCTGCCACTTCTGGGCTTAACAAGAACTGTACCTGTGTTCTTCCATTTCCTTACTATGTTCCTCACAGTGGAAACTGACAGTTTAAATCTCTAAGACAACTTTTTGTATCCTTCCCCTGAACAACTATGTTGAATAATCTTTGTTTTCAGATCATTTGAGAGTTGTTTTGAGGAGCCCATGATGCCACTCTTCATAGGAGATTCAAATAGGAGAACAACTTGCAAGTGGCCACCTTAAATACCTTTTCTCATGATTGGATACACCGGCCTATGAAGTTCAAAGCTCAATGAGGTTACAAAACCAATTTAGTGCTTTAGTAAGTCAGTAAAAAGTAGTTAGGAGTGTTCAAATCAAGAAATTGATAAGGGTGCCCATACTTTTTCACTGGTCAAATTTTGTTTAAATGCAGATTGCACATTTTCTGTTAGTACAATAAACCTCACTTCAATCCAGAAATATTACTCAGTCCATCAGTTATTAGATATAAGAAACTGAAACAGCTGTTGCAAAAACCCAAATTGTTATAAAGAAAAAAGGTTAACATTAATAGGGGTGCCCAAACTTTTTCATATGACTGTATAAGTCTAGCATCATTACCTCTGGCTTGTCTCTGTAAATTTGAAATACTTTCTTTTTATAATCTTACAAGGCTTCAATAACTTTTTTAATATCTGCTGCAATATATCACATAAACAGGGGCAAATAGTGTGCAAACATAGTAAACAATAATGGCAGCAGTGGACACCTTTGTCTATATTTCTGATATCTGTTTCCAGCTGTCCTGGGCTCTGCCTCCTTCCCCTATTACCTCAGCCTTTTTGCTGTGCTCCACGTTGGGTTTTATAAGTTGTCCGGTACATCTCCTGGTATATCTTGGTTACATTATCTTCCTTAATGTCCTTCAATAATGTGTCACGCTCCCCGGGTCCCCTGCTCTGCTCCCCGGCTCACCTGCCACGCTCCCCGGCTTCCCTGCGTCGCTCCCCGGTTCCTCTGTCCGGCATCCGCCGCTCCCCGGTCTCCAGCCTCCATTGCTTGCGGTCCCCAGGCGTCCTGGTCCCCGCTCCCGGTGCCCGTCGGCTACTCAGCCCCAGCCCGGCTCTCCTGCTTCCTGCTCACCGCTCCCTGCCCTGGCTTCTGGCACCCGGGCCTCGCGCATGCGCATTAGGGCGCGCGCGCGGTCATTGACCCTCTCTTAAAGGGCCAGCGTCCACTGACAGGAAATTGATCACACAGGTACAGGGTATAAAGGGGTTTAGTGTCCAAGTGGGCGGGGCCTGTTCTTCGTGTTTCCTAAGCTAGGAGTCAGGTCTCCTTGTGTCTCCGTGATATACTCACCTATCTCTCTTCTAGAGCCGCTCCTGCCTCGCCATCCGGTCCTGCCGACTCCCGAACCCCGAACGCTGACTATCTGCCATCCCGTCAGTCCGTTCCATCTCTGATCCCTGTGGTGACCTGTCCTCTCGCTCCATCGGTTCCGGACTCTGCCTGACAACACCTCGGCCTCCGAACCTGAGCTCCGTCACCCGGACTACCATCAGTGACTCCATGGTCCCAGGGACTTCACCATTCTACTCTGTTGCACGGACTGTCCTGCTACCTGTAGTGCTCCGGCTACCGGACTCCTTGCCTTCAGGAAGGTGTTCGGCCCAGTGGATCCACCTCCTGGGTCTGCCCGTCCATCTGGCCCTAACAGTAAGAACAGGCCATGGATCCCGCCGAAGCACTAGCGGCCTTGCAGGAGGAACTCACACGCCAGCGTGAGACCCAGACCCGCATGCTGAACTTTATGTCTTCTGTGGACGCCCGCCTGAACACGCTACAAGCGTCGGTTACATCTTCGGCATCTCGAGCTTCCACTGGACAATCCACGGCCCCAGCTCCCGTGGCCGCCTCCTCGGATGCTTCCAGGCTTCGTTTGGCCTCACCACCCCGGTACGCCGGAGATCCCAAGACCTGCAGGGGATTTATAAACCAATGCTCCCTCCATTTCACGCAACTGCCGCATTTGTTTGCCTCCGACCAAGCTAAGGTCGCGTTCATGATGTCCCATCTAGAGGGTGAGGCACTGGCGTGGATGAACCCCTTGTGGGAGAAGGAGGACCCTGTGACCACCAACATCCAGGAGTTCCTGCAGGCATTTCGTGGCACCTTTGACGAGCCCGGACGCGCCGCCGCGTCTGCCTCATCTCTCCTCCGGTTACGTCAGGGGACTCTGACGGTGGGTCAATATGCCATCCGTTTTCGCACCTTGGCTTCGGAACTTGGGTGGAACAATGAGGCTCTAACCGCCGCCTTCTGGGAAGGTCTCTCGGGTCGTATCAAAGATGAGCTGGCTGGTCGTGACGTGCCGTCCACCCTGGATGCCCTGATTGCCCTAGCAACTTGAGTGGACATTCGCTTTCAGGAACGATCCAAGGAAGTGTCCCGTGAGAGACGTCCGATACGGCATTCCTCTCCTCCGCAGAAGCCCGCTGTTCTTCAGTCAACGGCATCTGGTGTCTCTGTCCACGAGCCCATGCAGATCGACCGTTTGAGGCAGTCTGAACAACGCCGAGCAGAACGGCTCGCCAAGGGCCTCTGCTTCTACTGCGGAGAGGGCACACACCTTCTACGCTCCTGTCCAGAGAGGCCGGGAAACTCCAAAGCCTAGGGTTGGTAGGAGAGGCCACCCTAGGTGCTGGGACTCTCTCAGACCCGGTTACGTGGACTGTTCAAGTGACAACGGGAGAGACGCGGTTCACGGCTGAGGCGTACCTCGATTCCGGGGCAGCAGGCAATTTCATCCAGCAGGCCACGGTGGACAAGTACCAGGTGCCTGTTACTCCACTCGACAAACCTCTCGTGATTGCCTCTGTGGATGGGAGACCCCTCTCTGACACCATCTCGTGGATCACCAAGCCGGTGGAGCTGCGTATCGGTGCCCTGCACACCGAGAACATCGCTCTCTACGTCCTCCCACACATGTCCCATCAAATCCTGCTGGGACTCCCCTGGCTACGGACACACGAACCGTCGGTCAGCTGGGGCACTGGTGAAATCACCCGATGGGGCTCTTCTTGCCACGAGAACTGTCTGAAGACCATACAACCCATCCGACGACCTCCGGTTCCAGAGTCCCTACCGGGACTGCCCTCGGCCTATTGGTCCTTCGCGGACGTCTTTGACAAAAAGGAATCAGAGGTACTTCCGCCACATCGTCCTTACGATTGTGCCATCGACCTGCTCCCAGGAACTACACCACCTCGAGGACGGATATATCCGCTGTCTCCTGCTGAAACAAGGGCCATGTCTACCTACATCACAGAGAACCTGGCAAGGGGATTCATTCGGAGATCCTCCTCTCCTGCTGGAGCAGGCTTCTTCTTCGTCAAGAAGAAAGAGGGCGACCTACGCCCATGCATAGACTACCGGGGATTTAACCAAATCACCGTGAAAAATAAGTACCCCCTGCCGCTCATTCCCGAATTGTTTGACCGGCTTAGAGGAGCTCGTGTGTTCACCAAGTTGGATCTTCGGGGTGCCTACAACCTGGTCCGCATCCGCTCACGGGACGAATGGAAGACCGCGTTCAATACTCGCGATGGGCACTATGAATACTGTGTGATGCCCTTCGGCCTGTGTAACGCACCAGCAGTCTTTCAAGAATTGGTGAACGACGTGTTCCGAGACCTTCTCTACATCTGTGTGGTGGTGTATCTTGATGACATCCTGGTCTTTTCTCCGGACCTCCAAACCCACAGAGAGAACGTGCAGCTGGTACTACAACGACTGAGGGAAAATCGTCTGTACGCCAATTACGAGAAGTGTGTCTTCGAGCAGTCTTCTCTGCCCTTCCTGGGTTACGTAATCTCCGATACCGGATTGCAGATGGATCCGCAGAAGGTCTCTTCCATTCTCAACTGGCCCCCTCCTTCTGGACTGAAGGCAATCCAACGCTTTCTGGGATTCGCAAACTATTACCGCCAGTTCATCCCTCACTTCTCGGCCCTGACTGCTCCTCTCTCCGCCTTGACCAAGAAGGGAGCTAATCCAAAGGACTGGTCACCTGCGGCCGACGCCGCGTTTGGCTCTCTGAAGCGGGCATTTGCCTCCTCCCCTGTGCTCCACCGTCCGGAGTTAAACCGACAGTTCACCTTGGAGGTGGATGCCTCCTCCTCGGGAGCCGGAGCAGTGCTCATGCAGAAGTCCTCCTCCGGGAAGATGGTGACTTGCGGTTTCTTCTCCAAGAGCTTCTCAGCGCCTGAACGCAACTACACCATCGGTGACCGAGAGCTATTGGCAGTCAAACTGGCCCTGGAGGAATGGCGCTACCTTCTGGAAGGAGCAGTATACCCCGTTATTATTTACACGGACCACAAGAACCTGGAATACCTGCGGTCTGCTCAGCGACTGAACCCACGGCAAGCCAGGTGGTCCTTGTTCTTTGCCAGATTCGATTTCCAGCTCCATTTCCGACCCGCGGACAAGAATGTACGCGCAGATGCCTTGTCCAGGTCATTCATGCCCATGGAGCAGGAGGAGGAGACATCCCAGCCCATCATATGCCCTAGTAAAATCATTCCGGTGGCTCCTGTCACCCTGGCCCAGATACCGCCCGGGAAGACATATGTCTCTGAGAGTGACAGGCAAAAAGTTTTACACTGGGGCCATGCCTCGAAAATAGCCGGTCATGCTGGTCAGAAGAGAACATGGAGTACGATTGTACGTCATTACTGGTGGCCATCCCTTCGGACGGATGTTGCTTCTTTTGTCTCAGCCTGCTCCTCTTGTGCCAGGAACAAGACGCCCAAACATCTGCCTTATGGCCGTCTTCTGCCTCTGCCTATACCCTCAGTTCCGTGGCAACACATTGCGATGGACTTTATTACGGACTTGCCACTGTCCTCCGGACACACAGTCATATGGGTCGTGGTGGATCGGTTCTCCAAAATGGCTTATTTCGTCCCTATGGCTGGACTGCCCTCTGCCCAGGAACTCGCTGACGCCTATATACAACACATCTTCCGCTTGCATGGCTTTCCATCCCACATTGTGTCCGACAGAGGAACGCTTCTGGAGGGCTCTCTGCAAACATCTGGCAGTGACTCTGGACTTTTCTTCAGCCTACCATCCTCAGTCAAATGGCCAAGTGGAACGGGTCAATCAGATCTTGACCTCCTTCTTACGTCACTACGTCAACGCCCATCATGACGACTGGTCCACGCTTCTTCCTTGGGCTGAATTCTCCCATAACCACCACGTCAGTGAGTCCTCCTCCAGTTCTCCCTTCCATGTCGTTTACGGACTTCAGCCTTCCGTCCCATTACCTGTATCCTCTTCCTCGGATGTTCCTGCTGCTGATGCTGTAGCCCGTGACTTTGCAACAATTTGGGACTCTATCAAGGCGTCCCTTGGACGTGCTTCCCTGCGGATGAAGAGACACGCAGACAAGAGGCGTCTGGATCCTCCGTGTTTCTCTCCAGGAGATCTGGTCTGGCTTGCTTCCAAGTACGTCCGATTGAAGCTGCCATCCTACAAGCTGGGTCCTCGCTACATCGGGCCGTTTAAAGTCCTCAGCAAGATCAATGAGGTCTCCTACAAGCTGCAGCTCTTGGCCACGATGAGGATACCCAACTCCTTCCACGTCTCCCTGCTCAAGCCGGTTGTCCTTGGTCCCTTCTCCGCTGCTGCCAGCTCGGCTCCTCCTCCTATTGCTGATGATGACATCTATGCGGTAAGGGATGTCGTGGCCATGAAAACCGTACGGGGCCGACAGTTCTTCCTGGTGGACTGGGCAGGGTATGGTCCTGAGGATAGGTCCTGGGAACCCCGAGAGAATGTGGGTACTCCTCTGATCCGTGCCTTCCTGTCCCGGTTGCGGGGAGGGGGGCGTGGGGGGGGGTACTGTCACGCTCCCCGGGTCCCCTGCTCTGCTCCCCGGCTCACCTGCCACGCTCCCCGGCTTCCCTGCGTCGCTCCCCGGTTCCTCTGTCCGGCGTCCGCCGCTCCCCGGTCTCCAGCCTCCATTACCTGCGGTCCCCCGGCGTCCTGGTCCCCGCTCCCGGCGCCCGTCGGCTACTCAGCCCCAGCCGGGCTCTCCTGCTTCCTGCTCACCGCTCCCTGCCCTGGCTTCTGGCACCCGGGCCTCGCGCATGCGCATTAGGGCGCGCGCGCGGTCATTGACCCTCTCTTAAAGGGCCAGCGTCCACTGACAGGAAATTGATCACACAGGTACAGGGTATAAAGGGGTTTAGTGTCCAAGTGGGCGGGGCCTGTTCTTCGTGTTTCCTAAGCTAGGAGTCAGGTCTCCTTGTGTCTCCGTGATATACTCACCTATCTCTCTTCTAGAGCCGCTCCTGCCTCGCCATCCGGTCCTGCCGACTCCCGAACCCCGAACGCTGACTATCTGCCATCCCGTCAGTCCGTTCCATCTCTGATCCCTGTGGTGACCCGTCCTCTTGCTCCATCGGTTCCGGACTCTGCCTGACAACACCTCGGCCTCCGAACCTGAGCTCCGTCACCCGGACTACCATCAGTGACTCCGTGGTCCCAGGGACTTCACCATTCTACTCTGTTGCACGGACTGTCCTGCTACCTGTAGTGCTCCGGCTACCGGACTCCTTGCCTTCAGGAAGGTGTTCAGCCCAGTGGATCCACTTCCTGGGTCTGCCCGTCCATCTGGCCCTAACATAATGAAGGAAATTAAAGGTAAGGTATCGCGTTTTTTTATTTTTGTATTAATAATAGTGATTATGAAATCAAGTATTTTTAATACAAAAATAAAATCACTGCTTATTTAGTTTTTATTTAATTCTAGTGTTACTGAAGGCACTGGGGGCTGCCATGTTGGATTCGCTGTGTATAATGACAGCTAGTCACCTCCTTTATGGCATTCCCTGTGCATAGAGAACAGTGGTCGGGATCCGACCCCATAGACTAGCATAGAGTAGGCATCTGCTGTGACCTGGACATGCCCCCTGGGCTGTCCAGATCACAGCAAAGGGAGGAGATCAGCTTCACCCGCCGGGATGGGTGAGTACCGGTACGCAGCATCGGACTGGCTACCGGAGTAATCTCCAGTAATGCAGTCCTGGCTGCGGTTACCTGCAGTGCACTCCGAAGCTCTCACCTGAGCTCCGGAGTGCAGCCTGAACTGTACTGCGAGCGCCGAGTGATTGATTCCCCGGCGATTGCGGTGTAGTTCATGACAGCTGCAGACATCCTGGGCTGATCTCCGGTGCTCTCACCTGAACTCCGGAGATCAGCCCGGCCTGTCTGCAGCTAATATGAACTGCACCGCAATCGCCGGGGAATCAATCACTCGGCGATCACAGTACAGTCCTGCAACCTCTGAGATCAGTCCAGGCTGCAGGTAAGAGCCCCGTAGCCACTCCGAAGCTACCGGTACGCTACTCCCCCCCGCCGCCGTCGCTGCTCCCCAGACCTCCCACCGCTTCGCCCCCGAAGACACCAACCCCCCCCACCGCTGCCACCGCTCCCCCACTTGTGTGTGCTCACCCCTGGCCTCTCCTCCTAGCAGCTGAGTGGGGCAGCGTGGTATACTGTATATCTCCCTGCTTGTGTCAGTCTGCAGAGCGTTGCTCCTCTTGACACATACACAGGAATAGCCTGCAGAGCGTCGCTCCTGACACATGATACAGGAGGAGCGACGCTCTGCAAGCTATATATGCCTATGTATGTGTGGTTTCCACTCACTGACAGCAAGCACAGATGATGGGGAATGTTTCCACTTATCCTTTTGGAAACACCCAGATTGGGAGGAGGGGGTGACATCACACAAAAGAGAGCAGATTCTGCCCACTTTTACTGCAACTGTAATGTGAGCTTTTTCTACAGTAGGATTTCTGTAGGATTTCAGCAGCTGCTCCCCCTAGTATTTAAGAGTGAAAAATATCAAACTTTTAAAACATTTTTTTTATATTTTTCTCAATTAAAATCAAATAATAATATGTACACATAACATTAAAACATTAATACTTTATATTTTTTGAGTTATTGAAAAACAAAAATGTTGCCGACACCTTCCCTTTAAGGAAAAAAAAATGGGGTTCATGTATGGAATTAGGATTGCTTCTGAAAAAGATTTGCCCTGATATGGTTATTCATCCTCATTCTGTAATGGTGACAAGAGAGTTAATATTTGGACTGTTTTTTCTTTACATAAACAAAATGGCCCTTTGGGGGAAAGCTGATTTACAGAACAATCACTAAAGCCATTGTGCGAGCTGTCAGAGGAACAATAACAGTGAGGTTACCAGGGACTGTGATCTCCATCATAATTCTAATGGCTCCAACTTCCTGCATCTTCTATTTAAAAAATGTAAAAAGGCATCTTACATTATACATTTCCCACATCTGTAATTAGTATTAAAGGGAGTCAGTAAAAAATGACTGATGACTGTTCAATCCAAGTGCATGCGCTTTGGTGCAAAGTTTGAGCAAACATGTAAGTGCACTTTCCCATCTACTGGTTTTCCAGCAGTCTCTGCACTTTTCTGGAGTTATAAAGACAGAGCTGTCAATCAAAGAAGAGAGAGTTGAGAAGGAGGGAAAACAAGTACAGTCAGGGCCAGAAATATTTGGACAGTGACACAAGTTTTGTTATTTTAGCTGTTTACAAAAACATGTTCAGAAATACAATTATATATATAATATGGGCTGAAAGTGCACACTCCCAGCTACAATATGAGAGTTTTCACATCCAAATCGGAGAAAGGGTTTAGGAATCATAGCTCTGTAATGCATAGCCTCCTCTTTTTCAAGGGACCAAAAGTAATTGGACAAGGGACTCTAAGGGCTACAATTAACTCTGAAGGCGTCTCCCTCGTTAACCTGTAATCAATGAAGTAGTTAAAAGGTCTTGGGTTGATTACAGGTGTGTGGTTTTGCATTTGGAAGTTGTTGCTGTGACCAGACAACATGCGGTCTAAGGAACTCTCAATTGAGGTGAAGCAGAACATCCTGAGGCTGAAAAAAAAGAAAAAATCCATCAGAGAGATAGCAGACATGCTTGGAGTAGCAAAATCAACAGTCGGGTACATTCTGAGAAAAAAGGAATTGACTGGTGAGCTTGGGAACTCAAAAAGGCCTGGGCGTCCACGGATGACAACAGTGGTGGATGATCGCCGCATACTTTCTTTGGTGAAGAAGAACCCGTTCACAACATCAACTGAAGTCCAGAACACTCTCAGTGAAGTAGGTGTATCTGTCTCTAAGTCAACAGTAAAGAGAAGACTCCATGAAAGTAAATACAAAGGGTTCACATCTAGATGCAAACCATTCATCAATTCCAAAAATAGACAGGCCAGAGTTAAATTTGCTGAAAAACACCTCATGAAGCCAGCTCAGTTCTGGAAAAGTATTCTATGGACAGATGAGACAAAGATCAACCTGTACCAGAATGATGGGAAGAAAAAAGTTTGGAGAAGAAAGGGAACGGCACATGATCCAAGGCACACCACATCCTCTGTAAAACATGGTGGAGGCAACGTGATGGCATGGGCATGCATGGCTTTCAATGGCACTGGGTCACTTGTGTTTATTGATGACATAACAGCAGACAAGAGTAGCCGGATGAATTCTGAAGTGTACCGGGATATACTTTCAGCCCAGATTCAGCCAAATGCCGCAAAGTTGATCGGACGGCGCTTCATAGTACAGATGGACAATGACCCCAAGCATACAGCCAAAGCTACCCAGGAGTTCATGAGTGCAAAAAAGTGGAACATTCTGCAATGGCCAAGTCAATCACCAGATCTTAACCCAATTGAGCATGCATTTCACTTGCTCAAATCCAGACTTAAGACGGAAAGACCCACAAACAAGCAAGACCTGAAGGCTGCGGCTGTAAAGGCCTGGCAAAGCATTAAGAAGGAGAAAACTCAGCGTTTGGTGATGTCCATGGGTTCCAGACTTAAGGCAGTGATTGCCTCCAAAGGATTCGCAACAAAATATTGAAACTAAAAATATTTTGTTTGGGTTTGGTTTATTTGTCCAATTACTTTTGACCTCCTAAAATGTGGAGTGTTTGTAAAGAAATGTGTACAATTCCTACAATTTCTATCAGATATTTTTGTTCAAACCTTCAAATTAAACGTTACAATCTGCACTTGAATTCTGTTGTAGAGATTTCATTTCAAATCCAATGTGGTGGCATGCAGAGCCCAACTCGCGAAAATTGTGTCACTGTCCAAATATTTCTGGACCTAACTGTATGTGGCAAGGTGCACTTGAATGTTTAGCCGCGCCTGGGGTGCTCTACTATGAACTCTTGGTGGAAGTTGTAATTTCACAATTAAAGAGGTTGGCTATTACTTTTTAATTGATGATCTATCCTTAGGAAAGGCAATCAATACTTGATTAGCTGTTACCGGCGCCGGCCAGAAGCTGTCAATCACATATTGATGGCCTATCCTAAAAATGGACCATCACTAAAAAGGTAGTGGTCAAACCCTTTAACTTCTTTCCTGAAACAAAGCATCATTGCCTTTTTCCACAGCAAAGTTGTGATTTTATATCTAGCCAAGAACATTCAATGTACACTGACAAGCAAAAGGGTAACAATGTTTTGAACTTTTGACTTGCACGCTCCATATCTCACTATCCACTACAATTTTGAACATGAGACCAGGGCTGCCACTAGGATTTCAGGGCCCCATACTGACAACATTTTAGGGGGCCCTTGAGACTCTGCCCAAGCTCCACCCTAGCTACGCTTCCACCTCTCGAACATTCCACACTCCCTCACTGGCCACTCTTGGAAAAAGTCCTGCATATGTGAGTACACAGGCTGTATATATATAATATATATATATAGTATAATATTAGCAGAACAGTCAATGGCGACTGTCCTTTTTAAGCAATACGTTTAACACAGTCCTGCACAGTACCCATTTTGCCTGGGCACGTTATTCTGTTTGTGACGTCAAGTTGTAGCACCCACGGGGCAAGGGGTTAACTTTACTCGTCGCCGGGCCGGTGATGTCGGGTCTGGAGATGTCACGGGTGGCCTTTGTCTGGCTTCATGGTCCCGAGGTGTAAAATAAAAGGGCAGGGGATGGAGGATGGGGGTAGTTGTGGATTTGTGACGCCACCTGCGGTATGCAGCCAGGGAATTAGCCGCCGCTGCTGTCGCTGTCCTCCAGGGCAGATGGTTGTAGCAGCCTAGATCCTCCCTCTCCCCATACATCACCCCGCAACCTCCCTCTCCCCATACATCACCCCGCATCCTCCCTCTCCCCATACATCACCCCGCATCCTCCCTCTCCCCATACATCACCCCGCATCATTTCTCTCCCCATACATCATCCCTCATCATTTCTCTCCCCATACATCACCCCTCATCATTTCTCTCCCCATACATCACCCCTCATCATTTCTCTCCCCATACATCACCCCTCATCATTTCTTTCCCCATACATCACCCCTCATCATTTCTCTCCCCATACATCTCCCCTCATCATTTCTCTACCCATACATCACCCCTCATCATTTCTCTCCCCATACATCACCCCTCATCATTTCTCTCCCCATACATCACCCCTCATCATTTCTCTCCCCATACATCACTCCTCATCATTTTTCTCCCCATACATCACGCCTCATCGTTTCTCTCCCCATACATCACCCCTCATCGTTTCTCTCCCCATACATCACCCCTCATCGTTTCTCTCCCCATACATCACCCCTCATCGTTTCTCTCCCCATACATCATCCCTCATCGTTTCTCTCCCCATACATCACCCCTCATCGTTTCTCTCCCCATACATCACCCCTCATCGTTTCTCTCCCCATACATCACCCCTCATCGTTTCTCTCCCCATACATCACCCCTCATCATTTCTCTCCCCATACATCACTCCTCATCATTTTTCTCCCCATACATCACGCCTCATCGTTTCTCTCCCCATACATCACCCCTCATCGTTTCTCTCCCCATACATCACCCCTCATCGTTTCTCTCCCCATACATCACCCCTCATCGTTTCTCTCCCCATACATCACCCCTCATCGTTTCTCTCCCCATACAGCACCCCTCATCGTTTCTCTCCCCATACATCACCCCTCATCGTTTCTCTCCCCATACATCACCCCTCATCGTTTCTCTCCCCATACATCACCCCTCATCGTTTCTCTCCCCATACATCACCCCTCATCGTTGCTCTCCCCATACATCACCCCTCATCGTTGTTCTCCCCATACATCACCCATCATCGTTTCTCTCCCCATAAATCACCCATCATCGTTTCTCTCCCCATAAATCACCCCTCATCGTTTCTCTCCCCATACATCACCCCTCATCGTTTCTCTCCCCATACATCACCCCTCATCGTTTCTCTGCCCATACATCACGCCTCATCTTTTCTCTCCCCATACATCACCCCTCATCGTTTCTCTCCCCATACATCACCCCTCATCGTTTCTCTCCCCATACATCACCCCTCATCGTTTCTCTCCCCATACATCACCCCTCATCGTTTCTCTCCCCATACATCACCCCTCATCATTTCTCTCCCCATAAATCACCCCTCATCATTTTTCTCCCCATACTGTGCCCAAAGATGCTTCACCCTCCCTAACCTCTGTTCCCACCATACTGTGTCAAAAGATCGTTCCCCCTCACCCCTACTGTGTCTATAGATACTGCTCCCTTCCCATCCTCTCTCCTCCATACTATCTTTAGATAATGCCCCCACCCCAACCTCTATCCCCTCATAATGTGTCTACTGATAGTTCTCTCTCCCCACCCTCTGTTCCCCCATTCCGTGTGCATAGATACCTCCTTCCTCACCCCATAATGTTCCTCCGTCCGTGTCTTCAGCTCCACATTGGAGCACTTATCAGCACTCTCTGCTGCCTCTGCGCTGCGGCCCTGACTTCCGGGTCAGCAGTGTGATCAGCTGACCTGATCACATGACAGCCGTCGCTCTGACCCGGAAGTCAGCGCAGGCGTCACCGCTCCAATTGTCCTCGCGTCTGACAGATACAAGGATAATTGAGCAGTAGGAGCTGCGTGCTGCAGCTTCTATAAGAGCGGCTGTCAGTGTGACAGACGCTCTCAGAGAATGGCGGCTCCCACTGCAGAGCGGCAACCGCAGCCTCCAGGGAGACTTTCAGAGCGCTGCATCAGGCAGCCCGACAGCGCCCCCCTCACAGTTGCGCCCGGGGCAAATGCCCCGCCAGCCCCCCCCTAGATACGCCTCTGGGTTTAGGAGTTTCAGCTCCTTTACATGTGCAACCCTGGTTTTAAAGGGCCCAAAAATAATTGGACAAATGACTCAAAGGCTATTTCATGGGCAGTTGTGGCCAATTGCCGTACACCAGACTCCCTTAGAGGAGCTAACCAGTAGCGAACCCCTATACAGGATTGCTGCAGCCCCAGGGTGTCTAAATGCACAACTGCCATGAATCAGTGGAGATCGGCTCTTACGGACTGGAAAAGTCTTTTAATGTTCGGTGCTAGTGTAATCGGATGTGGCAGCATGAAGGTGGTGGCTCAGACGTGGCAGCACAGAGGTGGTGGCTCAGATGTGGCAGCACGGAGGTGGTGGCTCAGATATGGCAGCACGGAGGTGGTGGCTCAGGCGTGGAAGCACTGAGGTGGTGGCTCAGACGTGGCAGCATGGAGGTGATGGCTCAGGAGTTGCAGCACGGAGGTGGTGGCTCAGGCGTGACAGCACACAGGTCGTGGTAGAGAGCAGGCTCTAGGACGAGACACAGATTTGGAGCACGAGACTAGTACTAGGACACAACAAGCTGAACTAGACATAGTCACGTAATGGGACCTGAGCACTAACAACGCAATAACTAATAGTAAACGTTGCTCTGGAGCCTACCCTAAGGGGAGGCAGACTTAATTACCTTTAGGGTAATGGGTTACTTCAGGAAACAGTTTAGGGTAGTAGGACGCCGGCCCTTTGAGTAAGAAGGCGTGGCTGTGTGCGCACCCTATGGGCACTCCCAGAAGGTCTGCGCATGGCCTGGAAGCAGGAGGAGGCCACTGCAGACCTCAGGGCAGGAGAGGAGCACGTGGAGCCGCCAGGCAGGTGAGGAGAGCGGCGAGCCCACCTAGGCCTGGGAGCGAGGGCGTGTGGGGGTGCCACGCTGGGACTAGGAGCGGGCGCTACACTTGCATTTTGAAATTTTTGCTGAGAAGTAAACATGCCGTCAAAGGAGCTCTCCATGCAGGTGAAACAAGCCATCCTTCCTCTGTGAAAACAGAAGAAAAACATCAGAGAAATTTCTACAATATTAGGAGTGGCTAAATCTACAGTTTGGTACATCCTGAGAAAGAAAAAAGCACTGGGGACCTCAACAATGCAAAAAGACCTGTACACCCATGGAAGACAACAGGAATCACAGAATAATTACTATGGTGAAGAGAAATCCCTTCACATCCAACCAAGTAAACAACACTCTCCAGAATGTAGGCGTATCAATATGTAAATTGACCATAAAGTGGAGATTGCATGAAATAAAATAAAGAGGGTTCACTGCACGGTGCAAGACACTCATAAGCCTCAAGAATAAAAAGGCTAGATTGGACTTTGCTAAACAATATCTTAAAAAAACAGCACAGTCTGGAAGAATATTCTTTGGACAGATGAAACCAAGATCAACCTCTACCAGAATTATGGAAAGAAATAAGTTTGGTGAAGGCATGGTACTGCTCATGATCCAAAGCACACCACATCATCTGTAAAACATGGCAGAGGCAGTGTGATGTCTTGGGCATGCATGGCTGCCAGTGGCACTGTGTCCCTAGTGTTTATTGATGATGTGACACAGGACAGAAGCAGCCGGATGAATCCTGTGGTTTTCAGAGACGTACTGTGTGCTCAAATCCAGCCAAACGCAGCTAATCTGATTGGTCAGCGTCTCATAATACAGATGGACAATGACCCAAAACATAAAGCCAAAGCAACCCAGGAGTTTATTAAAGCAAAGAAGTGGAATACTCTTGAATTGTCAACTCAGTCACCTGAGCTCAACCCAGTAGAGCCACATTTCATTTGTTAAAGACTAAACGTCAGACAGAAAGGACCACAAACAAACAGCAACTGAAGACCGCTGCAGTATATATATATTCATTTATATAGTGCTGTTAATTCCACAGTGCTTTACATACATCAGCAACACTGTCCCCACTGGGGTTCACAATCTAGGTTCCCTATGAGTATGTTCTTGGAATGTGGTAGGAAACCAGAGTACCCAGAGGAAACCCACGCAAACACAAAGAGGACATACAAACTCCTTGCAGATAGTGTCCTTGGTGGGATTTGAACCCAGGACCCCAGCACTGCAAGACTGCAGTGCTAACCACTGAGCCACCGTGCAGAGCATTAAAAATGAAGAAACACAGCGTCTGGTGATGGCCATGAGTTCAAGACTTTAAGCAGTCGTTGTCAACAAAGGATTTTCAACAAAGTATTAGAAATTAACATTTTATTTCCAAATATTTAATTTGTCCAATTATTTTTGAGCCCCTGAAATGAAGAGATCAATTTTAATAATGCTTTAGCTCCTCACATTTTTTGCAAATCATTTTATTCAACCCACTGAATTAAAGCTTAAAGTCTGAATTTCAACTGCATCTGAATTGTGTTGTTCAAAATCCATGACTCCGGAATGTCTGACTAAAGGCCTTGACCTACACCCAACATCCCCCTACCCCCCAGGGTTCTTATCTAAAATAAACACAAACACTGCGTGACATTGGATATAAAGGCCACAGCAGCCCCATTTATTAGTAACAAAAAACATAAACCATATAACAATACAATTCTTCATTGAAAAACCCCCGAAAAAGGAGGGGGGGGTACCTGAAGGTTAACCAAAATGTTCCTTGCAACATCAGCCCACCTCCTGACCCTCAGCCGCAACACACCGACTCGAGAGCCCAAGCCAGATGTTGCCCACACCATGTCCCGCTGAGACTCAACCCAGCAAGGACCCGTTTACCAAACAATTGCACCTCTAGAGGTAACCCGCTCCGGCACTGGGTTCCGTCCTCTCCTCTGTGCAAACCCCCACCTTCAGACACCCCCCTCCTTTCCGCCGCTGCGACAAATACGATCTTCCTCCTCTTCCTCGTCGATGTCGAATCCACAATCAGGGCGGGCGGGCGGGAACGATTACAGTCACTGTCCAGGTAGGAATGGCCCACCCCCCTCTGACCTGCCCTATATACGACCCCCTATAGCACCACCCCTTGACCAATCACACTGACCCCTGATCCTAGCTGACCCTTAGCACCACCCCCAGATTTCGCGCCCAAACTGACTTTCTTCATTAACCCCTTATTAACCCTATGGCCTGGCATCCCTCCTAGTCATGTAGCCCTCCCTTGAGCCCCTTCGGGGCAGCAGTCCGGGCTCTTCCTTTATGGTAATGTACAGAACAAAAATGTTGTCTGTACAAATATATATGGACCTAACTGTAAACCGCCCTGACAGTGTGAGCGATGCTGGGCTTCTCCAATATCAGTGTGCTCATTGAGGAATATCATTTCGGTCCAGGCAGGACTTGCTTGTCCTGCTAATCAAGATCAGGAAGAGTGCTCAATATGCAAATTGGAAAGCCCAACAATGCACTGAGCACCAAGGTGCCTTCATTTGTATATGAAATAATAGTTAGTTACCCTGCCATTAAAATTTATGCTGCTGATATAGGCGCTAAGTCTTCTATATAAAAGTTTAAGTAGTTTAATTTGCATTTTGGGGTGACAGACTCCCTTGAAAAGAATGATCACTAGGAGACAAAGTACAATTGATTTTGGAATTGAAGAACTCAGCTAAATGTAGCTACTTTTTGAGCAGTGGACAGAGAAACATGCACATGGAAAGGAAAAGATCACACTGTACTGAATGTAAAAAATGATATCTGGAAATTATGACTTATGACAGTGCTTAGTGTTCATAAAAGGGAAAACAATTCTAAAGTATCTCCGGCCGTGAGGTACATAATAGGGAATAGCAAAAACAGAATTTTCCTTATCTGCTTTTGTGAGAATGAAGTCTACATATTGTTCAATTACAGATTACAACTGTACCACAGTTTGTTAAAGGGAACTAACCAGCAGAATTGTCATATATAAGGTAAAGCCAGTGCCATACTGGCGCTATGATGCTTAATCCAATCATACCTTTAGTTGAGAGATTGGAAGCTTGATTGCAGAAAAATGTGTACACAAAGTTCCAGAAATGCACTGATTGTTTTTGTGACGTGTGGGTTGGGTCTTGTGTAGGGGGAAGCAAACGCCAGGCTGATAGGGCTCCACTCTACTTCTTCAGACAGAACCTGTGTTTGTGATCCGCCCCAGATGGGGTGTGCGACACTTACTTCAGTCTCCAGGGGAGTGTCCACCTCCCCGCAGCCGGTGAACATCATAGACGAGGCAGTGCAACACATTACACAGAAAGTCTCTTTACAACACAACACGGAACAATTTATTTATTCTTCAACCTTTTCGACAGACATGGCCATTCCTATCCCATTCTGCTGCCACTGTTCCCTATGACATTTCTTCTGGCCTAGCATGGGAATTAGCCTTCCAGCTGCCGAGCCTAAGCCTCTACCTAACCTTGTTTTTCTTCTTCGCGGCTACCCACGTCCACTCACTACATCAGACAGCTTCAGACCCATGACTTTCCTAGGCCTGTCCCGAGGAACTCACTCTCGGGCATGTCCGTCTCATCCCTGGACTTTTCTAAGCCTGTCCTGAGGTGACCCTTATGCCGGCTTCACACGGTACGATATATCGTCGGGCGATATGTCGTCGGGGTCACGGATTCCATGACGCACATCCGGCATCGTTAGAGATATCGTACCGTGTGACACCTCCGAACGACTGTGAACGAGCAAAAATACTCACCTTATCGTTGCTCATTGACACGTCATTCATTTTCAAAAAGTCGGTCCTCCTTCTGTGCTCCGGTTGTTCATCGTTCCCGAGGCAGCACACATCGCTCTGTGTCTCGGGAACGATGAACTGCAGCTTACCTGCGTCCCGACGGCAATGCAGAAGGAAGGAGGTGGGCGGGATGTTACGTCCCGCTCATCTCCGCCCCTCCACTTCTATTGGCCGGCCGCTGTGTGACGTCGCTGTGACGCCGAACGTCCCTCCCCCTTCAGGAAGAGGATGTTCGCCGCCCACAGCGACGTCGTCCGGGAGGTAAGTACGCGTGACAGGGGTAACGACTTTGTGCGCCACGGGCAACTAATTGCCCATGACGCACAAACGACGGGGGCGGGTACGATCGCTCGTGCGATCGCACGATAGATCGTACCGTGTGACACTGGCCTTAGGTTATGAACACTTGGAGGATACCTTTGGGTTCCCCGACGGGCCCAAGATACGACTCCAGGAACCCCTCTGCAGAACAAACTTTTCCCAGGTCTGCCTCACCAGCCAACACTCTGGTTCTCTGTTACTCTTCCCACCCTGGCTCTCTGTTCCCTCAGCAACCGGGAAGTGTCTGCCAGACTGTACATCTAAAACTCTAACTTACCTTAATCCCTATTTAGCTAACATCCTTATACTTCACATTACACTGTTACTACATTAATCACACATAACGGATTATACTTTACATTACTATAAAATACACATTACAATAAAACGCAATATTCAGTAAAAACACAACTATTATGATGCACACAACATAAAATACATCTAACATTGTATATATCAACACCGTAGGAGTGAGGTAATCTGGTGACCTCCTACACTTGCAGTATTATTCTGCCCCTGTATGCTTGCCTGGCTTTTCTCCTACCGTTGCTGCCATTACATTTATGTTGGGTGTGCGTGTGTCATACTCTCACTGCCGGGGATCCAGGCAGCGAGCGAGGGTGTAGAGTGAACCCACTGGACCACAGGAAGAACCTGGGCTTACCCTTTGGAAAGAGGGGCTTGACTAAGCGCCCGCCACGAGGCGGAATGCCAGGTGCCACTCCCTGTGGCAGCTGAGCAGTACAGTGTGACAGCAGGACTGAGGGAATGGCAACTCAGAGCAGCACTTAGGGGCGCTTTACTGAACAGGAGCAGGCAGGACAGGTGCCAGAAAACAGAGGACATTAGGCGCAGGTCACTAGGCGCAGGATGTCAGGCACAGGTCATCAGATAGTACAGGTCATCAGGCATGGGTCATCAGCTGGCACAGGTCATCAGGCGGCAACAGACGTCAGGCACAGGTCATCGGCTGTCACAGATCATCTGGCACAGGTCCTGAAGCCAGGACCTCAGGCATGAGCCACAGCAGGATGATGCCGCCACAGCAGGTACTTCAAGACTTCAGGTTGAACATGCAAACACAATTTATTCACAGGATACAGTAGGACAAGGGTACATAACACCGCAGGTTAACAGGAAACACTACAGGACATCAAATACAAACCACATGGACTAGGCTGGAGTCTAAGGCAGGCTTTGCACACTACGACATCGCAAGCCGATGCTGAGATGCCGAGTGCGATAGTCCCCACCCCCGTCGCAGCAGCGATATCTTGTGATTGCTGCCATAGGGAACATTATCGCCTGCCCTGCGACGTCGCTCTG
Organism: Anomaloglossus baeobatrachus; assembly: GCF_048569485.1. NCBI lineage: Eukaryota > Metazoa > Chordata > Amphibia > Anura > Aromobatidae > Anomaloglossus > Anomaloglossus baeobatrachus. The sequence continues at coordinate 374,350,075 of NC_134357.1, read as the reverse complement.
GCCGGCGACCCGCCTCCTTCCTAAGGGGGCGGGTCGTGCGGCATCACAACGACGTCACACGGCAGGCGGCCAATAGAAGCGGAGGGGCGGAGATGAGCGGGACGTAAACATCCCGCCCCCCTCCTTCCTTCCGCAGAGCCGGCGTGAGCCTCGGTGACGCAGGTAGGAGATGTTCCTCGCTCCTGCAGCTTCTCACACAGTGATGTGTGCTGCCGCAGGAACGAGGAACAACATCGTACCTGTCGCTGCTGCCAAATTATGGAAATGTCGGACGCTACACCCAGGGCTGTATTTTGCCTTCATGCTGCCCTAGGCACTTTAAGTGGTCGCGCCCCTTAGTGACAACGTAAAACTGAGTTTTCGCACATGACATCTGTTTAAGGCAGATCTACTCTGTAAAACACTTTAAAAAGTATCAATGAGAAACGAAGGGCACTAACCCCACCAATGGGGATCACCACGGGCACATCAAAACATAGCATGAGTATAAAATATTCCCACCACACCGTCCCCAGTTATATACTCTGACTGTCACACTGCCCCTAAAAAACTAAAACACCACTCTGCCCTCCCTTATAAATTATACCCACCTTCCTCGATTATGAAATATGATCTGTACATTGTGAGGAGGGAGCAGCATGATGTGAGACAATGTCCCATGCATGCTGCCCCCTCCTCACAATGTCCCATGCATGCTGCCCCCTCCTCACAATGTCCCATGAATGCTGCCCCTGTCGTGGGCGGAGGAGGGGACGCTGCGCTCTCCCACTGCTCGGGTCCGGCCGCTGCTGGTGCTGCGGCTGCCGCTGCTGCTCGGTGGTGGCTCGAGCGGTGGGCCGGATCCCGGGGACTCGAGCGGCGCTCCTCGCCCGTGAGTGAAAGGGGGATTTTGATGGTGGGGGTTTTGATTATTGTCCGTGACGCCACCCACGGTTGTAGTGATATTGGTGACACCACTGCTGCTCTAGACGGGGATCCCGGGAGCGGTGACAGGGAGCAGCTTTATTGTTAGTTCTCCCCTCCGTGGGTAGGGGGTTGGTTGTCCCGGGGCCCGGTGATGGGGTAGGGATGGATGGCAGGCAGGTTACGGGGCCTGGTGAGGTGCAGGGTCGTGGGGGCAGCGCTGTGCCGCACGGCACGGTGGTACTCACTCAGCCAATGATGAGGACACAGTTCTCGGTAAAACACACGGCTGGATGGACGGGTCCCACAGACGTCTGCGGTAGTTTTTTCCCTGACCCTGGTTGGTAGTGTAAGTCCTTTCTTTCGCCTCCGTGCACGCTCCTCCTGCGCTCCGGTTTCCAGCTGGCTCCCCGGTTCGGTACCGGTGGGCCACCGCCCAGCCCCGGCTACCTACGGTTCCACCAACTGTCTTCCCGGCTCCCACAGACGGCCACTACCGTCTGCCTCACTCTCTACCCGAGGGTCCTAGGCTCCAACGTAGGCCCCTGTCTGCTTCTGTCTCCCTGCAGACCTCCTCTCTCCTCCTCTGCCTGGACTTGTCTGGACCTGCTTCCTGCCTCAGGCCAGCCAGACTCTTCGGTGGGCGTGGCTATCTGCTTGACTCCGCCCACCTAGTGTGTCTGTCTGAACCCGAGGGAAGGAATCAGGTCTCACTGGGGATGTCTGTTGTGAACTGCTGGGGGTGGGTGTGTGTGTGTGTTGTTACCTGTGGCCCCTGGCTTGTCCAGGGCGCCACACCCCCTCCTCACAATGTCCCATGCATGTTGCCCCCTCCTCACAATGTCCCATGCATGCTGCCCCCTTCTCACAATGTCCCATGCATGCTGCCCCCTCTTCACAATGTCCCATGCATGCTGCCCCTCCTCACAATGTCCCATGCATGCTGCCTCCTCACAATGTCCCATGCATGCTGCCCCCTCCTCACAATGTCCCATGCATGCTGCCCCCTCCTCACAATGTCCCATGCATGCTGCCCCCTCCTCACAATGTCCCATAGATGCTGCTCCCTCCTCACAATGTCCCATGCATGCTGCCCCCTCCTCACAATGTCCCATGCATGCTGCCCCTCCTCACAATGTCCCATGCATGCTGCCTCCTCCTCACAATGTCCCATGCATGCTGCCCCCTCCTCACAATGTCCCATGCATGCGGCCCCTCCTCACAATGTCCCATGCATGCTGCCCCCTCCTCACAATGTCCCATGCATGCTGCTCCCTCCTCACAATGTCCCATACATGCTGCTCCCTCCTCACAATGTCCCATGCATGCTGCCCCCTTTTCACAATGTCCCATGCATGCTGCCCCCTCCTCACAGTGTCCCAGGCATGCTGCCCCCTCCTCACAGTGTCCCATGCATGCTGCCTCCTCCTCACAATGTCCCATGCATGCTGCCCCCTTCTCACAATGTCCCATGCATGCTGCCCCCTCCTCACAATGTACCATGCATGCTGCCCCCTCCTCACAATGTCCCATGCATGCTGCCCCTCCTCACAATGTCCCATGCATGCTGCCCCCTCCTCACAATGCCCCATGCATGCTGCTCCCTCCTCACAATGTCCCATACATGCTGCTCCCTCCTCACAATGTCCCATGCATGCTGCCCCCTCCTCACAATGTCCCATGCATGCTGCCCCCTCCTCACAGTGTCCCATGCATGCTGCCCCCTCCTCACAGTGTCCCATGCATGCTGCCTCCTCCTCACAATGTCCCATGCATGCTGCCCCCTCCTCACAATGTTCCATGCATGCTGCCCCCTCCTCACAATGTCCCATGCATGCTGCCCCCTCCTCACAATGTCCATGCATGTTGCCCCCTCCTCACAATGTCCCATGCATGCTGCCCTCTCCTCACAGTGTCCCATGCATGCTGCCCCCTCCTCACAATGTCCCATGCATACTGCCCCCTCCTCACAGTGTCCCATGCATGCTGCCCCCTCTTCACAATGTCCCATGCATGCTGCCCCCTCCTCACAGTGTTCCATGCATGCTGCCCCCTCCTCACAATGTCCCATGCATGCTGCCCCCTCCTCACAGTGTCCCATGCATGATGCTCCCTCCTCACAGTATCCCATGCATGCTGCTCCCTCCTCACAGTGTCCCATGCATGCTGCCCCCTCCTCACAGTGTCCCATGCATGCTGCCTCCTTCTCACAATGTGCCATGCATGCTGCCCCTCTCCATGAGCTCCTAATGCTGCCTTCCTCTTTTCCATAATGACACCTCCATGTTGCCCCACTCATGCTAAGACCACCACACTAACGTTTATGCTGAGACACCCCCCCCACACACACACTACTCCACTCTTGATATTGACTCCCCTACATTGCTCCACTCCATAGTGAGCCCACACATGCTGCCCCTTCTCCATAATGAGCTCCCAATGCTGCCCCCTCTTATTCTGAGTCCTTACACTCCCCCCACCCAATCGATTTTGTCATTGCACGATCCCTCAACCCTTGTCCTCTGTCTCTAGCATTAGCCCCTCTCTCCCTCAGCATCAGCCTCTCTCCCCCAGAATCAGCCTCTCTCCCCCAGAATCAGCCTCTCTCCCCCAGCATCAGCCTCTATCTTCCCTCAGCATCAGCCTCTATCTTCCCTAAGCATCAGCCTCTATCTTCCCTCAGCATCAGCCTCTATCTTCCCTCAGCATCAGCCTCTATCTTCCCTCAGCATCAGCCTCTATCTTCCCTCAGCATCAGCCTCTATCTTCCCTCAGCATCAGCCTCTATCTTCCCTCAGCATCAGCCTCTATCTTCTCACAGCATTAGCCTCTATCTTCCCTCAGCATCAGCCTCTCTCCCCCAGCCTCCCCAAGCATCAGCCTCTATCTTCCCTCAGCATCAGCCTCTCTCCCCCAGTCTCAGCCTCTGACTCCCCCCAGCCTCAGCCTGCCCCAGTCTCCGTCTCAGCCTCCCTCCAGCCTCCCCCAGTCTCATCCTCAGCCTCCCCCAGTCTCAGCCTCCCCCCAAGCAAAGGAAGTGAACAGTATTTGACAGATTTTTTTCTCTGATGTTTTGGCCATAACGGCCTTGTTCACAGAGTTTACTGTCGTTGGTGGTTTAGTGTGTTGTGGGTATATGATTGCAAAAAGTTCCCAAAGAAGAGTATAGCTGTCATTGGTGGTTCAGTATCCTAATGTAATGGCTAGAACAGCAACCCTGAAGGAATTTACTGTCATCTGTGGTTCAGGGTTTGATGGGTATAGCTAGGCAATCGGCCCTGGGTGAGTAAGCTCGCCTTTGCTCTGTGGGAATCTTATTCAGGCCGAAAACACACATCCGTTAAAACCACGTCTGTGTAAAACGGCCCATTTTTCAGGTCCATTTTCCGTTTTTTAGGTCCGTTTTTATGGTATGTGTGGCCTGCGTGTGTATCCCGTATGCTAGCCGTATGTGCGTGTGGAATGTCCGTGTGTGCGTGAGTGAAATAACTGACATGTGTGTGTGTTGCCCGTGTGAAATGTTCCGTGTGTGTGTGTGATGCACAATGTCGTTGATACATGTCGGCTGACAGCAGACAGAGTTGCGCGATGAGAATGAACTCGGGTGAACTTCACCCGACTTCATTGTCATGCTGCGGCTCTGTCTGTGTGCCGCGTACTGATTAGCGGTCACCCGTGAAGGGCTCACCGGTGACCGCTAATCCCCTGAGGGACTGAATTGAGCAGCCCTCTCTCATACTTACCGTTGCCCGATTTCCGGCGCGGCGCTGCACGGCTGTTATAAAAACTCCGGCGGCTTTTATTATTTTGAAAAAGCCGGCCGCTCATTAATCAATCTCGTATTCCCTGCTTTACCCGCCCACAGGCGCCTGTGATTGGTTGCAGTCACACACGCCCACCACGCTGAGTGACAGCTGTGTCACTGCACCCAATCACAGCCGCCGGTGGGCGTGTCTATACTGTGCAGTAAATTAAATAAATAATTAAAAAAAAACGGCGTGTGGTCCCCCCCTATTTTAATACCAGCCAGATAAAGCCATACGGCTGCAAGCTGGTATTCTCAGGATGGGGAGCCCCACGTTATGGGGAGCCCCCCAGCCTAACAATATCAGCCAGCAGACGCCCAGAATTGCCGCATACATTATATGCGACAGTTCTGGGACTGTACCCGGCTCTTCCCGATTTGCCCTGGTGCGTTGGCAATCGGGGTAATAAGGAGTTAATGGCAGCCCATAGCTGCCACTAAATCCTAGATTAATCATGTCAGGCGTCTCCCCGAGATACCTTCCATGATTAATCTGTAAGTTACAGTTAAAAAACAGACACACCCGAAAAATCCTTTATTAGAAATAAAAAACACTAACAAATTCCCTCATTACCAATTTATTAACCCCATCAAAGCCCTCCATGTCCGGCGTAATCCACAGACCTCCAGCGTCGCATCCAGCTCTGCTGTATGAAGGTGACAGGAGCAGCAGAATTTACCGCTGCTCCTGTCAGCTCCACGCAGCAAATGAGGTGAGTAGCGTGATCAGCTGAGCTGTTAGTGAGGTTACCCGCGGCCACCGCTGGATCCAGCGGTGGCCATGAGTTACGTGACTGACAGCAGCTGATCGCGCTACTCACCTCATTTATTGCGTGGAGCTGACGGGAGCGGCGGTGTATTCTGCTGCTCCTGTCACCTTCATGCAGCAGAGCTGGAAGCGACGCTGGAGGTCTGTGGATTACGCCGGACATGGAGGCCTTTGTTGGGGTTAATAAATTGGTAATGAGGGAATTTGTTAGTGTTTTTTATTTCTAATAAAGGATTTTTCGGGTGTGTCTGTTTTTAAACTGTAACTTACAGATTAATCATGGAAGGTATCTCGGGGAGACACCTGACATGATTAATCTAGGATTTAGTGGCAGCTATGGGCTGCCATTAACTCCTTATTACCCCGATTGCCAACGCACCAGGGCAAATCGGGAAGAGTCGGGTACAGTCCCAGAACTGTCGCATATAATGTATGCGGCAATTCTGGGCGTCTGCTGGCTGATATTGTTAGGCTGGGGGGCTCCCCATAACGTGGGGCTCCCCATCCTGAGAATACCAGCCTGCAGCCGTATGGCTTTATCTGGCTGGTATTAAAATAGGGGGGGGGAACCGCACGCCGTTTTTTTTTAATTATTTATTTATTTCTCTGCTCCATAGTGACACGCCCACCGGCGGCTGTGATTGGTTGCAGTTAGACAGCTGTCACTCAGCGTGGTGGGCGTGTCTCACTGCAACCAATCATATTTGCCAGTGGGCGGGGAAAGCAGGGAATACGAGATTGATTAATGAGCGGCCGGCTTTTTCAAAAGAGGAAAAGCCGCCGGAGTTTAGAGAACAGCCGTGCAGCGCCGCGCCGGAGATCGGGGAACGGTAAGTATGAGAGAGGGGGGGAACTGACCGACAGACAGCGATAGGGACAGATAAGACAGAGAGACCGACAGACAGACATAGAGAGAGACCGACCGATTGACGGACTGAGGGATAGAACGAAACAGAAAAAGAAAAAAGACCGACGTCACATGAAAAAAGCACAAAACGTACAGGGAGCAAACAGAGATGCGTCCGTGTCATTCGGACGTGCGCACAGACCCATTGACTTTCATTGGGTCCGTGCTGCGTGTTGCGTGCTGAAAATGGACATGCTTCCGTGCAAAACGGAGACAGAAACGTAGCACGCACACGGACCCACGGACCTTAATGAAAAACGCACATGTGTCCTCAAACATTAAATAACATTGGTGCACGTTTGGCCGTGTCTCCGGTATATATGGAAACAGACCAAACACGCACGTGTTTCACGGATGTGTGTTTCAGGCCTCATCCAGGGCCGATTGCCTAACTATACCCATCAAACACTGAACCACTGATGACAGTGACCAGGTAACTTGCACCAAACACCTGCCAGGGGTGCTTGGTGTATTGCAGCATCCCTAGCTTACTCGGGGTTATCTGAACTGGATTTACTGGGAGTGCAGGGATGTCTGTGAATATAGGAGGATCGTTATCTCTAAACCAATGCTCTTTATGTGCACAAGAACTAATAAGTGGATTAGCAAGCACATACAGGTTAAAATCACCTGGGCAGTGAATTAACCACCATGAACATCTAACAAATTGTATGTCTTTTATCTTCAGAACTTCTCATTCTCATTGACATTGATGGAAATGTGAATAGACTTTGGACAGCTGAAAACGGCAGTTTTTAAGGAAGTTTTTGCAAAAATCGAACCAAAATTTTACAACTAAATAAATATATTTCTTAAACCGTATACATTTTTACTAATATTGTACGTGTAGGCCCAGTCTCAGCCTCTGCCTCCCTCCAGCCTCCTCCCAGTCTCAGCCTCTGCCTCCCTCCAGCCTCCTCCCAGTCTCAGCCTCTGCCTCCCTCCAGCCTCCTCCCAGTCTCAGCCTCTGCCTCCCTCCAGCCTCCCCCCAGTCTCAGCCTCCCTCCAGCCTCCCCCCAGTCTCAGCCTCCCTCCAGCCTCCCCCCAGTCTCAGCCTCCCTCCAGCCTCCTCCCAGTCTCAGCCTCCCTCCAGTCTCAGCCTCTGCCTCCCCCCAGTCTCAGCCTCTGCCTCCCCCCAGTCTCAGCCTCTGCCTCCCTCCAGCCTACCCCCAGCCTCTGCCTCCCTCCAGCCTCCCCCCAGTCTCAGCCTCTGCCTCCCTCCAGCTTCCCCCCCAGTCTCAGCCTCTGCCTCCCTCCAGTCTCAGCCTCTGCCTCCCTCCAGCCTCCCCCCAGTCTCAGCTTCAGCCTCCCTCCAGCCTCCCCCCAGTCTAAGCCTCCCTCCAGCCTCCCCCCAGTCTCAGCCTCCCTCCAGCCTCCCCCCCCAGTCTCAGCCTCTGCTTCCCCCAATCTCAGCCTCTGTCTCCCTCCAGCCTCCCCCCAGTCTCAGCCTCTGCCTCCCTCCAGCCTCCCCCCAGTCTCAGCCTCTGCCTCCCTCCAGCCTCCCCCCAATCTCAGCCTCTGCCTCCCTCCAGCCTCCCCCAGTCTCAGCCTCCCTCCAGCTTCCCCCCAGTCTCAGCCTCTGCCTCCCTCCAGCCTCCCCCCAGTCTCAGCTCCCCCCGCATGTGCAGATCTCCGGTCTGCATTAGAGACACCCCCACACTCCTTATGACTCTTCAGCTCTGCGAGCAATTACCTGATCCAGTGCCTGCCGACATCTTCTTGGCTCACGTGAGTATCCTCTTCTGACACTGGCTTCCATCGCGTCGTCCTCCGCGGCATCCTGCTGTGAGCTCTGCATGTGACGTGCACACAGCAGTGGACGCAGCACAGAGGAAGGAGCTGATTGGCGCGCGCCTGTGACCCCATAAGTGCAGGCGCCGGCAGTTCCGGGGTCAATCAGCTCCCTATGCTCGGCAGCCGCAGTTTGTTTGCATTCGCGTCTTAATTGACGCGGACACAAATAAACGGAGGTGCGCCTCTCCCCCCCTCCCCCCTCCGGGGGGTGAAAAAAAAATAAATAAATACATTTTTTTTTTATTTTGCTGCCAGAAGGTGCCGCCCCAGGCACCGGACCACGGGTGCCTAATGGTAAATACGGCTCTGCCTACACCGATGATACGATAACGACGCTTTTGCGCTTGTTAATCGTATCCTAAAGGATTTACACACTACGATATCGACTGCGACGCCGGATGTGCGTCACTTTCAATTTGACCCCACCGATATCGCATCTGCGATGTCGTAGTGTACAAAGCCCGCCTAAGAACATGCCAGTGACTGAATACGCCGGTCCTTGAATACTGTGGTAAATGAGTACGTCAGATCCACGGTTAACCAGACTACAAACAGGTAAGCAGGCTCAGACAGGTGACCAGACTCAGGCAGTACACCAGGCTATGGAAGCAGCAGACTCCAGACCTACAGGAGCACAGACTGCAGAAACACACAGATCAACCATAAGAAATGCTATGCAATGCTCTTGCGCCTCACATCAGGGGGAAGATCCTTTAATAGCTGGTGTCTCCCAGCGATAGGCAGGGAACACCTTAGCAAGGTGCGCACACCTCCCTATAAAAGAAGAGGGAGTGTGCGTGCGTGCCCCCTAGGCTGGAGAGCAGGAAACATGCACAGAGCCTGCAGCATAGGCGGGAGTATAGCGCCCTGGAAAACCAGGTAGTTGCACATGTAGGCCCCCGTATAACACCAATCCCACGAAGGGTTAAATGAGCCGACCTGAAACCCTAGTCACCTCCCCTCAGGGAAGGACAGACACACCAGTGGGCGGGACCAGGTGGATAGGAAACGCCCACCTAGTGGTCTAGAGAGCCCGGGGCGGGAAAACAGTGAGTTGAGTTGAGTTGAGTGGACATGCTGTCACGCTCCCCGGTGCCCGTGCCATGCTCCCCGGTGCCCATGCCACGCTCCCCGGTTCTCCTGCCACGCTCCCTGGCTCCCCTGCCACGCTCCCCGGCTCCTCTGCCACGCTCCCCCGCTCCCGGACCTCGCTTCCCCGCTCCCGTGCCACGCTCCCCGGTCCCCCGCTCCTCAGCCTCCATGCTCCCTCACCTGCGTCCTCCAGGCAACCCGGTCCCCGGTCCCGGCGTCCCTCTGCTGTCCTGAGCCGGCCCGGCACTCCTGCCTCCTGTACACCGCATCCGGCTCTGGCTTCTGGCACCCGGGCCTCGCGCATGCGCATTAGGGTGCGCGCGCGGTCATTGACCTTTTCTTAAAGGGCCAGCGTCCCCCAACAGGATATTGAAGATGCAGGTACAGGGTATATAGGGGGTTCCTTTCCAAGTGGGCGGGGCCTGTTCTTCGTGTTTGCTAAGCTAGGAGTCAGGTCTCCCTGTGCCATTGTCTTGTACTCACCTATCTCTCTTGTAGAGCCGCTCCTGTCCCGCCAACCAGTCCTGACAATTCCAGAACCCCGAACGTTGACTGTCCGCCATCTCGCCAGTCCCTACCATCTCAGATCCCTGGATCCGTGTGGTGACCCACCTCCTCGCTCCGTTGGTTCCGGATTCTGCCTGACATCATCTCGGCCTCCGAACCTGAGCTCCGTCCCCCGGACTACACTCAGAGACTCCGTGGTCCCAGGGACTTCTTCACTCCACGCCTCTGTACGGACTGTCCTGCTACCCGTAGTGCTCCGGCTACCGGGTACCTTGCCCTCGGTGAGGTGTTCAGCCCAGTGGATCCACCTCCTGGGCCTACCCGTCCTCCTGGTCCTAACACATGCGTTAAGGAAGAGTTGTAGTCAGGAGGTAAAGCCTGACAGGTGCAGGGTCGGAGCCCTGACACCTTGGCTAGGTGGCAGATGGTAGCCAGAGTCTGCAGGAGACGGGAAGACGGCAGCCGGAGATCTGAGGTGGACCGGGACAGGGTTGTAGCCCGCCGGTACTGACACCGGAGAACTGACCCGGAAACCATGTGCACAGAGGGGGTACTTGGACCCTGAAGCCAGGACCGGCACCGACGGCCTAGCTAATTAACCAATTGAGGGCAGGATTATAGGTCCTGTCCCAACCTAAGTCCCGAAAAGTAGACAACCACCCACAGAGAGGGATAGGGCAACCGCCAGGGCCCATAGATCCCAAGGGTCAGCGTCAGACGGGCACGGCTCTCAACCAAAGGACCAGGAGTGGACTCCCGTGTTTCACACCGGGAAGTCCTTTCTACAATACACAGAGTGCAGAGGAAGGAGACTTTGACTACCAGCCCGGGTGTGGGATCAGATACACCCGTCTACGGCAGTCGGCCACCATCCCCTTGGTTTACCACAGGACTTGTGTGCTTTATTCGACCGTGAGTAACATCCCCGGCCTGGCCGGGTGCGCCTTCCCCTGCAATCACCATCCTTAACATAGAGACACTGGGCCCCGAGACATCCATCCCTACCCACGGAGGGGTTAATATCCAGCTGCCAGCCCAACGTCCCCGGGAGCCCCGCAATGGCAGCGGTGGTGCTACATCTCACCACACACCGTGGGTGGTGTCACAGACATTCTACAACCAATACCGTATAAATACGTCCCCCTTTTATTCGGAGTGTCAACGCGACCCCAGGGTACGGAGGACCCCTCGAGCCGTACCGTAGATCCGGATCCGAGCAGCACCGGCTGCTGGCACGGGGGCGGCACAGGAGCAGAGTCGATAATCACATGGGCATCCATGGGGGGATCGAGACGGAGATTGCACTTACACGTGGACGGCAGAGAAGAGGGAAGCAGGTACACTGCGCAAAGAGGAGAGGAGCACCGGCTCTACACCGACACTCATGTAGGCATCCACAGGGGAATGAGCCGGGGACTACACCACAGGTGGGTAGCGGAAAGGAGGGAGACCAGGGGCACCGCACAAGGACGCAGGGAGTGCTGGTGTCGCGGGCGGAGGAGGGGACGCTGCGCTCTCCCACTGCTCGGGTCCGGCTGCCGCTGCTGCTGCGGCCTGCTGCTGCTCGGTGGCTCGAGCGATGGGCCGGATCCCGGGGACTCGAGCGGCGCTCCTCGCCCGTGAGTGAAAGGGGATTGATTTTTGGGATTGTTTATTGTCCGTGACGCCACCCACGGTTGTGGTGATTGAGTGGACACCACCACTGCTCTGTATGGGGATCCCGGGAGCGGTGACAGGGAGCAGCAAAGTTGTTGGTTCTCCCCTCCGTGGGTAAGGGGTGGTTGTCCCGGGGCCCAGTGATGGGATGGAGGATGAGGGATGGCGGGCCGGTGCAGGGCTTGGTGGGGTGCAGGGACGCGGGGGCAGCGCTGTGCCTCACGGCACTGTGGTACTCACTCAGCCTGAGACGGGGACACAGTTCTCGGTAAAACACACGACTGGAAAGACGGTTCCCACGGACGGCTGCTGTTGCTTTTCCCCGGTAGTTGACGGTGACGGTCCCTTTTCCTGCACCTAAGTCTATGTTGGTAGCGATGGGTTCCCACCGGTAACCCGCTCCCCGGCTTGGATATGTGCCGGAGGAGCCCCTCTTTGCCCACAGGCGCTGGCCCTGAGAAACTGGTGCCTTGGCGGTGGCGGTGTCTCTCTCTAACGGTTAGACTGTTGCCTTCAATCGGGACTTGGTTGTTGGGAGACCCCGAGGTCCCCTTCACTGACGGATTTGGCAAATTCACGGCGACTCCTAGCCTTGCCGGGATCCGAAAGGCCCCTGCCAATGGTGCTGGCTTCTCTTCGTATACCGCTCCGGTACCGCCGGGCCACCACCCGTCCACGGTCCTTTCGGCAACCTCCGAGCACCCTCTCCTGCAGACGGTCACTACCGTCTGCCAACCTTGCTGTCTCAGTCCGGGGCACACACCCGGACCAACTTCAGGCTTCCTACTGTCACTTTCTCTTCCACCTTAACTCCTCTCTCTTGCTCCTCTACCACTTCACTCCTACTTCACACTCTCCCTAGCTTAACTCATCTCTATCTGCCTGGTTTTCCCGCCTCCAGGGCTGTGAACTCCTCGGTGGGCAGAGCCAACCGCCTGGCCCACCCCCTGGTGTGGACATCAGCCCCTGGAGGAAGGCAACAAGGATTTTTGTGTAGCGTACCTATCCGGGGTGTAGGGTGTGGTGGTGTTATGACCTGTGACCCCTGGCTTGCCCAGGGCGTCACATTCCCCCTTAGCAAAATGCAGACCGTCCGCGGGCTGCCCGTCCAACGCCGGTTTTATTTTTCTGAAAAGATAAAAAGAAACACAAGACAAGCATAATAACTTCATCCCACAACGGGAGGCACTTTTCTTAAACGTTACGTAACATTTTAACCGGTTGCTGCTGCCGCTCTCTCCCACCCAAGTAACCTGGACCTGATGCTGCCTCTAAGAAACAGGCAGCACCCCTTGACCCCAGTCCTGAACCAGTTACCCGAGCCTGATCTGTCCTTCCCCTCCAGAGGGTAGCCACCGGTTCCTGTGGTGGCTGGGCCCCAGCCTGCTCCACTGCGGGCCCTCCCTCCAACCTGCCTCTCCGGAGGCGGTAACGGTTGCCGCAACAAAACATTTTTATTTACTAACTAACTAACGTTTGTGGTTGCCCTGCAAGTTCTCGGGCCTGTTCATAGAGAGTTCTCTATGCAACTTTTTAAAGGGTCCCCACGGGGACAACAATGCCGGCAACGGCCGGTTCCAATCACGGTGCTGACAATCAGGTTACTTCATCAGTTGATCACTTTCAGTTTTCTCTTTCAAAACTTTTAAACACACACAGTGGTGGTCCTAACGGGGACGGTGCAACGGTGCTCCGCTGCCATCACTCAGAGTCCTCGACATCACCTGAGGGAGGGGGCTCAGCGCTCACACGGGACTCCTGGCTGCCCCTTAACTTGGCATCCAGTGCGAACCACCCCCTCTCTCCACAGTGCCGGGTGTACTGGACTATGTCGCCCGGCATCAGGTTACGACCGGGGTGCTCCTCTGGCAGGTGAGCATTCACATCCCGCCGGGCTATAAACACTTCGGCCTCCAGGCCCGGTTCATAAATAAATCCATAGCCCCGGCGGACATCAAACCGCCTCACCTGCCCTTCATACAGCGGGCCCCGGACCCGGAAGGTAGCTTGTCTCAGGCTCTCCTTCTCCCGGATCCTACGGGCCGCCATCTCCGCCTTCTTTCTTTCTCTCTCACCGATTTCCAGGCCCAACGGTACCGGCTCCCTGTCCCAGTACGGCGCTGCTGCGAGCTCCGGCGCACGGGTCGGGCCCCGCGAGACCTGTTGGACATTGCCCACTGCTGGTGATCTGGGCAGCAGGTCCCGCGGTGACTTGGCCTTAGACGCCGCTTTGCAGCGGCAACCCGGCGCAACCTCAGCCGAGGTGTGGGGGATGGGCACAGGGGCTTTCCTCTGCTGGGCCTTCGGCACGGAGCGGGCTATCGGCTCCGGCTCGGGGACTTTCTCGGGGGACGCCTCCGAGTCGGTTTTCGGGGATTTCCATAGCAGCACCTCCGGTCGGCTACGGGCTCCGGCTGCAGGTCAGTCCGCCTGGGCGGACATGCTGGGTATCGCTACCGGTTGCGGTGGTAGCGGGCCTAGTGGCGGGGTCACGGCTTCCGGGACGGGTGGGGAGGGAGGCAGCAGGGCGAGAGGGTTTAGACCGGGTTCCGCAGTCGCGATGACCGGCCCTTCAAGGGCATCGGGGCGTGGGTCACTCACCCTCCCTTCCTCCGCTTCCTCCTCGCGTCTCCGCACGGTCGCTATGACGTCCGCCATGTCGGTCTCCCACTCCTCCATGAGGAGCTGCATTTTGACCTGCAGCCTCTGGTAGAGCTGCGCGGTCCAGATCTCCACCCACGCCACGGTTCCAGGCGCGGGGGCTACGGTGCTGCGGGACGGCATCCACATGTTGCTGGCGGCTTCTCCCAGGAACAAGATGGCTGCAGAGTCCTGGCTTCCCTGCTTTTATAGCCGCGGCTACATGCGACCAGTCGCCATTTCGTCCTCCTTAGCCTCTTTTCGGCCCCTCCTCTATCGGGGCGGGGTTTTGGCCTTCGCGCCTCCGCTACTCGAGAAGACGCTCGAGCGGGAACTCTTCGCGCCAAAGATGGCGACTTCTGAAATTTTCTGGCCGGACACCTCCGGCGGTAACAAGGCGCACCTCTACCCAACGGCAGAGCGGTAAGATCCTGTTCGTGACGCCAAGTTTTCGCGGGCGGAGGAGGGGACGCTGCGCTCTCCCACTGCTCGGGTCCGGCTGCCGCTGCTGCTGCGGCCTGCTGCTGCTCGGTGGCTCAAGCGATGGGCCGGATCCCGGGGACTCGAGCGGCGCTCCTCGCCCGTGAGTGAAAGGGGATTGGTTTTTGGGATTGTTTATTGTCCGTGACGCCACCCATGGTTGTGGTGATTGAGTGGACACCACCGCTGCTCTGTATGGGGATCCCGGGAGCGGTGACAGGGAGCAGCAAAGTTGTTGGTTCTCCCCTCCGTGGGTAGGGGGTGGTTGTCACGGGGCCCAGTGATGGGGTGGAGGGTGAGGGATGGCGGGCCGGTGCAGGGCTTGGTGGGGTGCAGGGACGCGGGGGCAGTGCTGTGCCTCACGGCACTGTGGTACTCCTGCCCCTGCCAATGGTGCTGGCTTCTCTTCGTATACCGCTCCGGTACCGCCGGGCCACCACCTGTCCACGGTTCTTTTGGCAACCTCCGAGCAGCCTCTCCTGCAGACGGTCACCGCCGTCTGCCAACCTTGCTGTCTCAGTCCGGGGCACACACCCGGACCAACTTCAGGCTTCCTACTGTCACTTTCTCTTCCACCTTAACTCCTCTCTCTTGCTCCTCTACCACTTCACTCCTACTTCACACTCTCCCTAGCTTAACTCATCTCTATCTGCCTGGTTTTCCCGCCTCCAGGGCTGTGAACTCCTCGGTGGTCGGAGCCAACCGCCTGGCCCACCCCCTGGTGTGGACATCAGCCCCTGGAGGAAGGCAACAAGGATTTTTGTGTAGCATTGGTGTACCTATCCGGGGTGTAGGGTGTGGTGGTGTTATGACCTGTGACCCCTGGCTTGCCCAGGGCGTCACACTGGCATACTAGGCGAGCCGGCGCTACAGCGTGCAATAGCATCTAGGAGTATTTCAGGAACTCTTCACTAAGATGGCGTCGGAGTCAGTGCTTGCGCATAGCGCATCCTCCGGCTCCATCTTATTGAAGATGCTGTTCTCGGATGAGCATCCAACACGTCCAAAGCATGAGGACAGAGTCTTCAATAAGATGGCACCAGAGATGGCACTATGTGCAGGCACTGACTGAGATGGCATCTAGAGAAGAGATCTTGAAATACTTCTAGATGCTAATCTGCTCCAGACATAATTGGGGTCTAAGGAGAAAACTTTTCTTTTTGCGGAGACTGACAAACCAATCTGATTGCCAGTGAGGAGTTTTATAGTTGCAATGCTCCTCTGGGAGGAAGGAGACAAACTCTAGTACCACCTATTGGAAATAGCAATCCTAAAAGTCAAAAGTGATTCCCCAACAAACCTTTGTCATATGACTTAGGATTTATGCCAGATCAGAACCCCAATTTGCATCCCGAAACACCGTGTCAGAAATAACTTTAGAAATACTCTACAGATACTCTTTCTAAAAATGTATTTATGTGTCCAATGTAATAAACGGACTGGTTGGCAGGGAATTTAGATACAACTGCTGCTGGTTCTGGGGACACGAGGGACCAGTCAGATCCCCATAAGTAAAACCCCGGGGATTTATTAGCCCACAGTGGCAATCAATACATTAAGGATGACAATGAATCCATTTCCACCTAAGCAGACAGACAGTAGCTGCACTTAAAGCAGGGTTGGGCAAAGTGCGGCCCGCGAGGCACATGCAGCTCTCTGGCCCCTGGACCGAGACAGCTAAAGGGCTGAAAATAGTAGACCCCGGGCAGCACCATGCCCTGCCCCACCACACATCAGCCACAGTTCGCTTCCTAATGTCACCGGTATTTGCATTCACAGAATGCAGACAGGAGTGAACACATTGGTGAATGATGATGCTGCTGGCTCCCTCTTCCACCAATCAATGTGAGGAACAGCAAACGCAATGACGTCAAATAATGTCATGTGCTGTGCAGAGCGTTAGTGCACCAGAGC
Organism: Anomaloglossus baeobatrachus; assembly: GCF_048569485.1. Lineage (NCBI taxonomy): Eukaryota > Metazoa > Chordata > Amphibia > Anura > Aromobatidae > Anomaloglossus > Anomaloglossus baeobatrachus. Next base: position 374,333,608 of record NC_134357.1, on the reverse strand, counting down.
AGAGCACCATGGGAACGGGAGCAAGGTATGTGGTGTTTTTTTTTTTCATGGCATGTATGTATGAGCCTGTGTGGGGGCTCATAATGAATATAGGGGCTATGTGGGGGCTCAGAAATGTATATAGGAAGCTATAAGGGGGCTCAGAAATGTATATAAGATGCTGAGTGGGTGCTCATACTGTGTATATGTGGCGCCCCTGAGGCTTCAGTTGCCACAGGGTACTGCATCTCCTTTAAGATGTAGTACTCATCCCGGGTAAGGAGAGGTTAATCGCTGGTGTTTATCACATTCACAAACCACAAACAGTTAGGTGCCTTCCCACTGGGGGGGATGGCCTAGGGTATATAGCGGGGTGGCCATCACGAAGCATGGGATTTTCCCGTTCACTAGGACAACCATCTGGGGGGCAGGCACCATTTGGGGAAAAGGGAAGGAGCATCTCCACACATAGTCAGTTAGCTCCGGCACAGCTTGGGGTGAGGCACACACTGGGACCTCGGTCTACTCTTCTTTTACCTCACACTTCTGGAAGCGCCAAAGGACCAACGGCATGGAGCAGGTATCTCAGCCCAGGTTCTCCACAGCTACACGGGATTCCAGGGTCTGTGGACAGTGCAGGAAACACCCGCTGCCCGTTCCACATTCCACCTACACTGGGATTGGAGGGACTGCGACCAGAAAGGACTTACAGTGGGAATACCAGCTGTGACTTTGAATTGATCAGGATCGGCTGGGGCCCATCATGGCGGTGACCGGCATCTTCCGGGTGAAACCAGGACTGTGAGTAAAGAGATCTTGAACCCGCAGAGACTGTGTTTGCCTCTCCTTGCCGTCGCCCCACGTTTCGGTGCCCGCCATTACTACTCCCCTCATCAGTCTCTTCGGGGCCCGCTCCACCTGTGGGAAGCAAAAACATCTTAGCTGCTACAACCATCCACCCCGGAGGCAGCTTACCCTATTAGTAGATGGATCCATGGTAAACCGTAGATTTTTTATTGGTGCACGGAAAAAGTACCTTGGCTGCAGGTAGGAGTCCATAAAAGAGAAGATGATTCCAGCAACACATAAAAAAAAGATGAATTTCTTCTTTAAGGCATTAAAAACAAGAATTGAATTAATAGAGTTTTAAATAAACAGTATATGTTCCATGTTGTGTTTAGTGGTTTACGCATTTCGAACAAGAGAGTTTGTTTTTAATTATAGCCTTAGCTTTGCCCCTTTTAGTAGATATCATTCAAAGTGTTTAACATGTAAATGAATAAATCTGGCACAAAGCAGTTACCCTTATGTTTTATGCAATTAAAACTATAATTCTGGTGCATATTGATTAGTAACTTTTTTGAGTAATTATGTAGGGATGGGAATCAATTTTTTTAGACACATTTAACAGATAAATCTGATGTAAAAAATATATGATTTTAAGCATAAAGAGCTACACAAGCTGTTAGCAGTGACTCTTGTGTTTCTATGTAATATGTAGAGAAGAAGTGTCACATTTCACTCCAGTGCATGAAGATTAAACTAAACAAGTCATATTGGCTTCAGCAGTTCATCATATATTATTCCCTTTCAGTTCACATACAAGCATAAGGTCACCTTTGGGTGAATCCTTGGGTTTCACAAATTTCTATTATCAGAATAATATTCTTTATACATAAGATCAATAGAATAAGATAAGAGTTAACAAAGGAAAGAAGAGCATATTGGATGGTGATTCTTATCTATTACCTAGAGAGGTGAGGTACAATAAACAGTGGCATTCACTGTGAATGTCACATATCCCCAAAGGTTTAAACTTTTTGGCAATGGCAAACAGAGAAATGAGGAGTTGACTTCGCGACCTTCTCCACAATATCGGTAGGTTTGGCCGACAGAGAAATGAGTATGGGGGGTCTCCCGACTCTCTGGGCAGATGATGGTAGGGGAAAGGAGAATCTGGTTTGTTCGATTTCAGACTGCCAATCCTATTGCTCTTCAGGAGATAAACCGCAGCCAGAGGAGTCTGTAGCGTATCCTTCATGAAGAACGCAGGAGAATGGCCTTGCATGAAGGAGTCGGGAGACATAGCTGTCAGCTGAACAATTGACCGAACCATTATTTGGCTGACAACTACCTATTCTGCACGGGGGGCTATATCTGAAGAAGAGGTTACGCAATTGGACAATTCAATTAACATTTATTCACAGATACGACAAGTATGCTATACCAGTGTTTCTCATTGTTTCCGAGCTAAATACCACTTAGTCAAACCGATTAATTAGATAAAAAAATCCGTATGGCTGTGATCATACCCTGTGCAGCTTCAAAGGCATAGCGTCATATATGTCTAACAGTGGCTCTCTCATAGAGAACACAGCAGCGCTCAGCCAAGTAAGCAATCTTCTAGTAATAAATGATGGAGGTACATCATATTTGTAACTTTTCATAGCTGACACAAGTTTTAGTAGACAGTGACAGATTCCCATGGACAGACAATTTAGGCATTACTTAGGGCCTGTTTACAGTAACCAATAATATACAGTGCTTTGCGAAAGTATTCGGCCCCCTTGAATTTTTCAACCTTTTCCCACATTTCAGGCTTCAAACATAAAGATAAATATTTTAGTGTTATGGTGAAGAATCAACAACAAGTGGGACACAATTGTGAAGTTGAACGAAATTTATTAGTGATGAGCGAGTATGCTTGTTACTACTCGATACTCGCACGAGTATCACTGTACTCGGGCTACTCGGCGGGGACCGAGTAATCTCGCGATACTCGTGCTGTACTCGTGGTCTTCATCCCTGCATGTTGGCGCTCTTTTGAGAGCCAGCCCTCATGCAGGGATTGGCTGGCAGACCACTGCAATGCCACAGCCCTGTTAGTTGTGGAATTGCAGTGATTGGCCGGCCTGCACAGCGTGACCGAGCCTTTATACCGGCGGGCGCGCTGTGCTCTGTACACAGCCATCTCATATTCCCTGCTTTCCACGCCCACAGGCGCCTATGATTGGTTGCAGTGAGACACGCCCCCACGCTGAGTGACAGTTGTCTCACTGCACCCAATCACAGCAGCCGGTGGGCGTGTCTATACTGTGCAGTAAAATAAATAAATAAATAATTAAAAAAACGGCGTGCCGTCCCCCCCCTATTTTAATACCAGCCAGATAAAGCCATACGGCTGAAGGCTGGTATTCTCAGGATGGGGAGCTCCACGTTATGGGGAGCCCCCCAGCCTAACAATATCAGTCAGCAGCAGCCGCCCAGAATTGCCGCATACATTAGATGCGACAGTTCTGGGACTCTACCCGGCTCTTCCCGATTTACCCTAGTGCGTTGGCAAATCGGGGTAATAAGGAGTTAATGGCAGCCCATAGCTGCCACTAAATCCTAGATTAATCATGTCAGGCGTCTCCCCGAGAAACCTTCCATGATTAATCTGTAAATTACAGTTAAAAAACACACACACCTGAAAAAATCCTTTATTAGAAATAAAGAACAATAACAAAGTCCCTCATCACTAATTTATTAACATCGACAAACCCTCCATGTCCGGCGTAATCCACAGTCCTCCAGCGTCGCGTCCAGCTCTGCTACATTCAGGTGACAGGAGCTGCAGAATACACCGCCGCTTCTGTCAGCTTCACACAGCAACTGAGGTGAGTAGCGCGATCAGCTGCTGTCAGTCAGGTAACTCACGGCCACCGCTGGATCCAGCGGTGGCCGCGGGTAACCTCAGTGACAGCAGCTGATCGCTATACTCACCTCAGTTGCTGCATGGAGCTGACCGGAGCGGCGGTGAGTAGCGCGATCAGCTGAGCTGTCACTGAGGTTACCCGCGGCCACCGCTGCATCCAGGTAGCCTCAGTGACAGCTCAGCTGATCGCTATACTCACCTCAGTTGCTGTGTGAAGCTGACCGGAGCGGCGGTGTATTCTGCAGCTCCTGTCACCTTCATGCAGCACAGCTGGACGCGACGCTGGAGGTCCGTGGATTACGCCGGACATGGAGGGTTTGTCGGGGTTAATAAATTGGTGATGAGGGACTTTGTTAGTGTTTTTTATTTCTAATAAAGGATTTTTCGTGTGTGTGTCTTTTTTAACTGTAATTTACAGATTAATCATGGAAGGAATCTCGGGGAGACGCCTGACATGATTAATCTAGGATTTAGTGGCAGCTATGGGCTGCCAATAACTCCTTATTACCCCGATTTGCCAACGCACCAGGGCAAATCGGGAAGAGTCGGGTACAGTCCCAGAACTGTCGCATCTAATGTATGCGGCAATTCTGGGCGGCTGCTGACTGATATTGTTAGGCTGGGGGGCTCCCCATAACGTGGAGCTCCCCATCCTGAGAATACCAGCCTTCAGCCGTATGGCTTTATCTGGCTGGTATTAAAATTGGGGGGACCGCACGCCGTTTTTTTAAATTATTTAATTATTTATTTCACTGCACAGTATACACACACACACCGGCTGCTGTGTTTGGGTGCAGTGAGACACCTGTCACTCAGCGTGGGGGCGTGTCTCACTGCAACCAATCATAGGCGCCGAAAAGCAGGAAAGTAGGGAATACGAGATTGTTTAATGAGCGGCCGGCTTTTTCAAAAGAGGAAAAGCCGCCGGAGTTTAGTGAACAGCCGTGCAGCGCCGCGGCAGTGATCGGGGAACGGTAAGTAAGAGAGAGGGGGGAGAATGACCGACAGACTGTGAGAGGGGGACAGACAAGACAGAGAGAGACCGACAGAGCGAGCCCGACCGACGGGAGATAGAATGAAAAACAAAATGACCGACATCGCTAGTAAAAAGCACAAAACGTGCGTTTTGGACATCGGAGTGCCACACAATGTTTTACGTAAAATCTTTCATGTATTAATCTCAAAAAGTAACATACACCAGCTCTATCTCACTATTGGGTATGTGCCCTTAACATTTCCGCCATGAAAATTAATTTTGGTGTCATTTTGGAAGGTTTTCTGGTGAGTCCGTAAAAATGGCGTAAAACGCGGACAAAATTGTTCACAGCTGTGACTTTTGAGTGATAAATGCTTCAAGGGGTCTTCCCCATGCTGTTGCAATGTCATTTGAGCACTCTTCTGAGACTTTTGTGACATTTTTAGGGTTTCTACATGCTGCCGGGGGTCATTTCACAAAAATACTCGGGTCTCCCATAGGATAACATTGGGCTTGGTGCTCGGGCCGAGTACACGAGTATCTTGGGATGCTCGGCCCGAGCCTCGAGCACCCGAGCTTTTTAGTACTCGCTCATCACTAAAATTTATTGCTTGTTTTAAACTTATGTAAAAGAGAATAAACTGAAAATTGGGGAGTGCAATATTATTTGGCCCCTTTACTTACAGTGCAGCAAACTCACTCCAGAAGTTCATTGAGGATCTCTGAATGATCCAATGTTGGCCTAAATGACTGATGATAATAAATATAAGCCACCTTTGTGTAATCTAGTCTCCGTATAAATGCACCTGCTCTGTGATATGTGATAGTCTCAGTGTTCTGTTTAACGCATAGAGAGCATCATGAAGACCAAGGAATACAACAGGGAGGTCCATGATACTGTTGTGGAGAAGTTTGAAGCTGATTTTGGTTATAAAAAGATTTCCAAAACTTTAAACATCCCAAGAAGCACTGTGCAAGCAATCATATTGAAATGGAAGGAGTATCAGACCACTGCAAATCTACCAAGATCCGACCGTCCATCCAAACTTTAATCTCAAACAAGGAGAAGACTGATCAAAGATGCAGCCAAGAGGCCCATGATCACTGTGGATGAACTGCAGAGATCTACAGCTGAGGTAGGAGAGTCTGTCCATAGCACAACAATCAGTCGTACACTGCACAAATCTGGCCTTTATGGAAGAGTGGCAAGGAGAAAGCCATTTCTCAAAGATATCCATAAAAAGTGTAATTTAAAGTTTGCCACAAGCCACCTGGGAGACACACCAAACATGTGGAAGAAGGTGCTCTGGTCAGATGAAACCAAAATCAAACTATTTGAGCACAATGCCAAACGATATGTTTGGCGTAAAAGCAACACAGGTAATCATCCTGAACACACCATCCCCACTGTCAAACATGGTGGTGGCAGAATCATGTTTTGGGCCTGCTTTTCTTCAGCAGGGACAGGGAAGATGGTTAAAATTGATGGGAGGATGGATGGAGCCAAATACAGGACCATTCTTGAAGTAAACCTTGTGGAGTCTGCAAAAGACCTGAGACTGGGACGGAGACAATGATCCCAAACATAAAGCAAAATCTACAATGGAATGGTTCACAAATAAACGTATCCAGGTGTTAGAATGGCCAAGTTAGACCTGAATCCAATCGAGAATCTGTGGAAAGAGCCGACAACTGCTGTTCACAAACGCTCTCCAGTCAACCTCACTCAGCTCCAGCTATTTGCAAAGGAAAAATGGGCAAGAATTCCAGTCTCTCGATGTGCAAAATGGATAGACACATGCCCCAAACGACTTGCAGCTGTAATCACAGAATTGAATTGTGAATGTCACAACCCACCAAGGTGAGCCACTCTTAGTGCTTTCACCCTTATTCATCACCCAGGTAAGACTCTATTTGCACTTCTCTGTCTTCCAGCTTTTCTTACAAGTAGACAACAATTACAAGTATTACAAGTAATATGGGTCTTAAAGAGCTATTGCGAGGATTGAAAGTTTTCCCTCGTCCGTAAAATAGGGGATAGCTTACTGATATTTTGGAGGGCCAACAGCTAGGCCTCAAGGAACAGAAACAGAGTACTGTACAGTATTTGGTGTCAAGGTACATCACCAGATTATATTGTGTACAGAAACTAAACAACTAGGGAATGCGGATAGATTTTTGCTTAGTAGCCAGCAGAGTTGTGAATGTAGGATGACAATGGGCTGTCATTTAGGGCTTGCTCAGATGAGTATATTATATAGACATGTGCTCTCCTTGAGTGCCACGGACTGCACATGGTGAGTACACACAAATTATAGCCAATGTGTCAATGCACATGGCTGATTTTCCACATAGATCAACGTAAGGGTCTGTGTGTTTAAAATCCCAGCATGCATTATTCTGGTCTGGATGAGACAAGTGCATGTAAATAGCAGGCAGCTCCTGCATACATCCAATGTGTGGACGAGTACACGGAGCCAATTAAGTTCGTAATGTGACTGGCTCACGTTTTCATACAGCTGCCTAATCTTGGGCATAGGTTGTAATCAGGATAATCTCATACTAACACATTCCAACTAGACGTCTGTTGCCTCAATTAAGGAGGGTTTCCACTACTAATGTGACCCCCTTTTTATTATCCTAACTCTTCCTAACTAACACTTTCCTATTATACTTCTGCTATCTACTCTGATTCTTTAAGTTTTTCTCTAACAGGCTCATAAATATCTTTATTGTTAATATAGCTTTGATCCTTCCAGCTGCAGAGCAGAATTGGACCAACTGAGCAGGGCACATCACTGGTGGAGTTGGGGCTGCCTCTCTGTGAGTGACAGCAGTCTGGGTACACATGCCCAGATCATACTTCATTCTCCACTCAGCCACCACCAATGATGTGCCCTACTCAGCAGGTCTGATTCTGGTCTGCAGCCGGAAGGATCAAAGCTACAAGAACAATAAAGGTACTTATGAGCCTCTTGGAGATAAGCTTACAGGAGCAGAGTAGATAGCAGAAGTATATTAGGAAAGTATTAGTAAGGCCCGTTTCACACGTCAGTGAAAAACACTGATGTTTTTCACTGGCGTGTAAAACACGCACATGTCCCTGCGTGTGCCATGAATCACGGCACATGTGGGTTGTCTAAGTGCAATCCGGGCTCCGTTCTCCGTGGCCCGTGATTGCACTTAGTAATCAACTCACCTGTGCCCGCTCCCGCTCTCCATGGTGCTGATCGCTCCCGCGGTGCAGCATCCGGCCGACGCTGACCTCCGCAGCAGCTGCTTCCGGGTCGGCTGTGTCGCACATCATGAATATGCGCGACAATAATGAGCCGGCTCAGAAGCAGCAGGGAGAACGGGCTGCAGAGGACATCGCTGGACGCCGGGTGAGTTAAAATGTTTTTTATTTTAAAAGCACGTTTTTTTCTGGCACGTGTTTCACGGACCACACCACTGCGTGGTCCGTGGAACATCAGTGATGCCAGAAAAAAATGGACATGTCTCCGTGCGGCAATCACGCACACGCGGGTACGCCGCACGGAGACACGTGCAGTGAAAAATCACTGACGTGTGAGCAGACCCATTCATTATAATGGGTCTGCGTATGTCAGTGATTCTGGTACGTTTAAAAAAAAGCACAAACGTCCCAGAATCACTGACGTGTGAAAGAGGCCTTAGAGTTAGGATAAAAGAAGTGGGTCACATTAGTAGTGGAATACCTCTTTAATTCACGTACATTGAGCGAGGCTGTGAACGTTTAGTCAGAACGTGGCTGGGTATATGCATATTGTATACTTGCGGTCACATAATCGCTTTGTCTCACCGTCGGCACTGGAGAATCCTCACAGTGCTCGCAGTGTACCATGTGAAGATTCATAAGTTTGCAGTCATATAGAGTGACTGTAGACTTTCGTGAAAAGCCTGGACAATCCCTTTAAAAGGTAAGTTCACACTGCGTTTTTGCGCGTTTTTCGGGTGCGTTTTTGGCCTCAAAACTGCATGACTTTGCTTCCCCAGCAAAGTCTATGAGTTTTCATTTTTGCTATCCGCACACAACTTTTTTTTTTAAGCTGCGTTTTTGAGCTTAAAAAAAAAATGGACATATCAATTCTTTCCTGCGTTTTTCTGCGTTTTCCCCCATACAATGCATTGGAAAAACGCAGCAAAATGCAGAGATCAAAAACGCAGCAAAACGCAGCCAAAAACGCACCAAATCGCGGTAAAAACGCATGCGTGTTTTGCCGCGTGTGCGTTTTTTGTGCGTTTTACCGGCCAAAAACGCACAAAAACGCAGCGTCAAAAAACGCAGCGTGTGCACATAGCCTAAGGGTAAGTTCACACAGTCCGTTTTTCGCCACATTTTTGCGCAGTTTTCGGGTGCGTTTTTGCTCAGAAAACTGCATGACTTTGCTTCCCCAGCAAAGTCTATGAGTTTTCATTTTTGCTGTCTGCACACAGCGGTTTTTTTCAGCTGCGTTTTTGTGGTGCCACAAAAACGCAGCATGTCAATTATTCCCGCGTTTTTCACTGTGCTTTTCATCCATTGAGTGCAATGGGATGTTGAAAGACGCAATGAGAAACGCAAATAGGTGCGTTTTGGTGCGTTTTAGTGCGTTTCTAAGACCAAAAACGCAGCTATAAACGCAGGAGGTGGGTAGTAAAGTGACATGTACAGGAAGAGGATTCCTTCTGTCAGTAAACACAGAAGCGTGAATCCTCCCGGTACCGTCACCGCCGCTTCCACCTCCCATCCTGTGCATGTCTGCTCCCGTGCGGCGTCATGTACGGGCAGGAGGCGGAAGCGGCTGCAAAAACAAAAGTGAACAGTAGAAAAAAAAAAAGTCATACTCACCTGTATGCAGACTCCCGGTGCCATGCCCGCTCCCATCTCCTCCCGGTACCACCGCTCCGGGTGTGTGCAGTCTTCCCGGGTACGTATGCCTGCAGGATGCAGGACCTGGCGATGGATCACATGATGCAGTCACCTGACGCATCAGCTGATCGTAAGGCTCGGGCTGACGCCAGCGGCCGGCCGGTTTAATCAGCGGACTTCATTCCTGATTACCGGCAGCTCCTGCAGCGATCGGACGGGATCAGACTCGCTCTAGGAGCTGCCGGTAATATGCCAATAAGTGAGTATTTTTTTTTTTTGCACCAATGCATCTGCTGATTGTATAAACGGCTTTTATACAATCAGCTGCTGTGTGATGTGATTCAGGCACTTGATCCTGACACATCATCTGATGGCTTTGCCTTCCAGCAAACCGATCAGATGATATTGGATCCGGATTGGACGGCGCGGGACCCTTGACCCAGGATTACTGCGGAGGGGGGTTCTTTATTTCAATAAAGATGGAGTCACTAATTGTGTTGTGTTTTATTTCTAATAAAAATATTTTTCTGTGTGTTGTGGTTTTTTTATCTTTACTAGAAATTCATGGTGGCCATGTCTATTGGCGTGACACCATGAATTTCGGGCTTAGGGCCAGCTGATAATATACAGCTAGCCCTAACCCCATTATTACCCAGTGAGCCACCCGGCATCACGGCAGCTGGAAGAGTTGGATACAGCGCCAGAAGATGGCGCTTCTATGAAAGCACCATTTTCTGGGGTGGCTGCGGACTGCAATTCGCAGCGGGGGTGCCCAGAAAGCATGGGCACCCTGCACTGTGGATTCCAATCCCCAGCTGCCTAGTTCTACCCGGCTGGACACAAAAATTAGGCGAAGCTCACATCATTTTTTTTTTTAATTATTTCATGAAATTCATGAAATAATTAAAAAAAAAGGGCTTCTCTATATTTTTGGTTCCCAGCCGGGTACAAATAGGCAGCTGGGGGTTGGGGGCAGCCCGTACCTGCCTGCTGTACCCGGCTAGCATACAAAAATATGGCGAAGCCCACGTCATTTTTTTTTGTTTGGGGGAGCAAAGAAATCCTGCATACAGTCCTGGAAGGAGGATGCTGAGCCTTGTAGTTCGACAGCTGCTGTCTGCTCTCCTGCATACACTATTGGATGGAGGATGCTGAGCCTTGTAGGTTTGCTCCCCCTGACTCTCCCTCCAGCATACAGTCCTGGATGGAGCATGCTGAGCCTTGTAGTTCTGCAGCTGCTGTCTGCTCTCCTGCATACACTATTGGATGGAGTATGCTGAGCCTTGTAGTTCTGCAGCTGTCTGCTCTCCTGCATACACTAAAGGAGAATGAAGAACATATTGAAGAAGGAAATGACAACAGACCTTTTTTTTTTTGTTCACTGATAAAAAACGCATAACGATGCAGTGAGCAAAAACGCAGCAAAACGCAGCAAAAACCGCACCAAATCGCGGCGAAAAACGCGTGCGTTTTTGGCCGCGTTTTTTTACGCGGGTGCATTTTTGTGCGGTTTTTGCCGCAAAAAAACGCACAAAAATGCAGCGTCAAAAAAACGCAGTGTGTGAACCTAGCCTAACACTTCCTGGAAAAAAAATGGAAGCTATGATTTTCTTCCATCCATTCAATATTTTTATGTTAGCAAATAGCGTGTTATAAGGTGCAATACATAATGTCATGAACACCAAGCCTCAGTTTGTCAATGTCAATGTCATGAACACCAAGCCAGCAGTTCCCTCATAAGCAAATAACAGTAGGACTCTGTGACTGACACATGCATTAAAGATGATCTGCCAGTAGGGGAGACTAAAGAGACACAATAAATAAATAAAAAATAGCCCAGTGCTATGAGCAAAAAAATATCTGATTTACTTTTCTGTAACTTCTACTTTGGACCCTAAAGGCCAAAAGCATTTTAATTACACAGCTCCATGATATTGTAATGTAGCCAAGTTATTCTTTTATTATTGATCTGCTGAAGTTTTTTTTTTTAATTATGAGTTCAGCTCACTGTTTCCAGGTTAATAATCAGACACAGGCTCTCAGCTATGATGTGGCCTGTCGTATGCAAGGTCCTAAAAATATAGAAAAACCCTTGTCCTTGCATAACTAATATGGGGGTAGACAAGTTATCGCTAGAGAATGAAAGGGTTTATCCCATGTCTTCTTTTCAGGAGAGCACTGCCCTCCTGCCTCCCATTTTCCTATGTGCCAGTGGGTGGTGCACCTCCTGTTTCATTGACAGTTCGGACCAGCGGCATTATTGAGAAAGGTATTTCCTGCACCCTTGCTTTGCGGCATCAGAGGAGGGCAGTATAATTAAAACTGAAGGAAGCTAACAGTTTGCTGAAAGAGCAGGTGTCACAAACCACCGGGGGGGTCACTCAGAAATCCCCCGCGCTGGCTACCAGTACGTCACAATCGGGGGGTAACAAGTGGGGGTCACCCCTCCTTTATACCTCCCGACCGACAGACAGAGCACGTGACGCGCTCTCTAGCGCCCCTCTTATAGTCAGGCCAATTATGGAATTGCCCGACAATAAGCAAGGAGGCCGCTATACTACTTATGCCGATTATTGAAGGGTCCCCAGTGAGAGTAGGGTATATATTCCCCCGACCTCCGCGGGCGGAATATATAAAATCTCCCCGAATCTCACTGGCCTCCCCACAATAATCCTTGGCACAAACTCGCTGCCACCAACCGCTTCACGGTAACTATTAGCCGAACACACAGACGTGGGATTCAAGATCGAGATAACAGAACAGCCCAAGATTAATTATATAATTTAATCAGCCTAAAGCACACTAGAAACTACAATATATACAATAGGGAATCTACAGAATATACATATGTCAGAGTACAGTTACAGATAAAGCATGGTTTACAAACAGGCATACACAGTTCCAGCAGTTACCTTGTTGCGTCTGGCCACAGGGGGGCGCTGTAGGCCAGGTTTCTAGGATCCTTCCCACAGATGTTTCCTACACGTGCCCCCAGCGAAAAGAACCTTGGAAAATGGCCGAAGTAGGGTTATCAACCTGGGCAAATCCAGGTCCCCTCCTACCTTCGTGACCTCACAGGGAAGCACTGCCACTCCCCCTGCATGGATCAGAATTATCCAGCAAAGGGGATATTGGCCATAACTTTGCCTGGGAGCGTCGTAGGCGGACGCCAACGCTCTCATTGTGACAGCTATGAATTTAGCCACAGAACGAGGGGACTCATGACCTGTCTGCCAGTTCCCCATTGGCTGATATCACGCCTGGGGCATTTCCCAATGTCCTGCTCCCATAAAAAGGGTGTGCCGGCATCGTCCGCATGCGGAGACACCATTTTTATGGTTGCCATATTTATCGGAAATATGGCTTGCGAGATATGAACCATTTTTTACTGGAGTCGTTCTGTCTGGCTATTTCCATAGCCTTGCTAACTAGCTAGCAGCTCCTACTACAGGGTGACGGCAGGGAGTCATCCTGTGTCCATTGTTCCCACACCACCTCATCTCCATATCACAGGACATGGCCATGGAGGTGTAAGTGGAACACTGAGAACAAGAAGGGAGGGGGCACTGCCAGGGAGTGATGAGGGATTATGACTGGAGTCATAATTCATCTTCATATCCCGGGATTTGCCTCACACCTCCCCCCTTTTGAGGGCGCTAGGGGGCAGCACACTCCGGTGTTCCCCCGTGCGCCCGTCCGCGACCTCTCCTTGTCGGGACAGCCCGTCTGCGTTACCGTGGTCACGGCCCCTTTTGTGGCGAATGGTGAAGGTGTATTGCTGGAGCGCAAGGCTCCATCGCAACAATCGCCCATTCGTCCCAGAGACGGTGTGCAACCAGCTGAGGGGATTGTGGTCCGTCTCCACGATGAAGTGGCGCCCGTATAGATAGGGTTGCAGACGCTGCAGGGCCCACACTATGGCCAGGCACTCCTTCTCCATCGTGGAATAGGCAACTTCCCTTGGTAACAGCTTCCTGCTCAGGTACAAGACTGGGTGCTCTTGGCTCGCAGAGTCCACCTGGCTGAGCACCGCACCGAGGCCGAAGTCACTGGCGTCGGTCTGTACTACAAACGGCCGCATGAAGTCGGCTGCCTGTAGCACGGGCGGGCTGGACAGGGCGTCCTTTAGGGCCCGGAAGGCTGTCTCGCAGTCCATTGTCCAATCGACTGCAGAGGGCAGCTTCTTCTTGGTGAGGTCCGTCAAGGGCTTTGCCAGGCTACTATAGCATGGAACAAACCTCCTATAGTACCCAGCGGTCCCCAAGAAGGACATCACCTGCTTCTTGGTCCTGGGGGTGGGCCAGGATGCGATGGCTTCCACTTTCTCAGGCTCGGGCTTCAGTGTTCTCCCACCTACCCGGTGACCGAGGTACTGGACCTCGCTCATGGCCAGCTGACACTTTCCCGGCTTGATGGTCAAACCTGCCCGGTGGATCCGCCTGAGCACCTGTGCTAGATGCTCTAGGTGGTCCTCCCAGGTGGGACTGAAGACGGCAATGTCATCCAGGTACGCGGCCGCGTACCCTTCAAGTCCCTTGAGCAGGGTGTTGACCATCCGCTGAAAAGTGGCAGGGGCATTCCTCATCCCGAATGGCATCACCGTGGACTCGTACAGTCCAAATGGGGTAATAAAGGCAGAGCGTTCCCTGGCCTTGCGAGTCAGGGGGATCTGCCAATATCCCCGGCTCAGATCCATGATGGTCAGGTACTGAGCCCCGGCCAACTGATCGAGCAGGTCATCGATGCGTGGCATTGGGTACGCATCGGCGACCGTGACCGCATTGAGCCCCCTGTAGTCCACGCAGAACCGAGTGGTTCGGTCCTTCTTAGGGACGAGGACTACAGGCGAGGCCCAAGCGCTGTTGGATGCCTGGATCACCCCCAGCTTCAGCATCTCGTCAATCTCCTGGCGCATGTGTTGCTGCACCTCCAGGGAGACCCGATATGCTGAACGCCGGATCGGGGGATGATCCCCAGTGTCCACGTGATGGACAGCCAAGTCAGTCCTTCCGGGCTGGTTGGTAAACAACCCCCGGAAGGGGAGGAGGGTGGCCCACAGCTGGGACCGTTGGTCCTCCAAGAGCTGGTGGCCAACCTCCACATCCTCAATGGATCCGCCTGCCCTAACCTGGGCTAGCATATCCAAGAGGGTTTCCGCTTCTCCCTCCTCGGGCAGGTTGCACACGGGGAGCGCACATGCCTCCCGCTCATGATGTGCCTTCATCATGTTCACATGGAAGGGCTTCCGCCTTCCACGGGCAGGGTCCAGGGTGACCAGGTACATCACAGGGTTGAGCTGCTGGTACACGAGGTATGGGCCTTCCCAGGCTGCCTGAAGCTTGTCCTGTGGTACGGGGACCAGTACCCACACCTCTTGACCCACTTGGTAGGTCCTCTCACAAGCGTTCTGGTCGTACCAACGCTTCTGATCGGCCTGGGCTTGAGCCATATTGTCGTGTACCAGTTGCGTCAAGGCCTGCATTTTGTCCCGGAAGCGCATGACATACTCGATAACCGACACTCCAGGGGTGGCCAAATCCCCTTCCCAAGCCTCTTTCACCAGAGCCAGGGGGCCCCGCACACGTCGCCCGTACAGGAGCTCAAACGGTGAGAATCCTGTTGAGGCCTGTGGAACCTCCCGGTAAGCAAATAACAGGTGTGGGAGATACCGCTCCCAGTCACGCCCATGGGAGTCGACCAACATCTTAAGCATCTGCTTTAAGGTGCCATTGAACCGCTCGCACAGGCCATTAGTCTGTGGATGGTACGGGCTGGCCACCAGATGTCGCACCTGGACCTGCTTACAGAGGGCCTCCATCAGCTGGGACATGAATTGGGTCCCCCGGTCAGTGAGCATTTCCTGGGGAAAACCCACTCGGGAGAAAATCTCCAGCAATGCGGTGGCCACCTTGTCAGCCCGAATGGACGACAAGGCCACTGCTTCTGGGTACCGGGTGGCATAGTCCACTACCGTCAGTATGAAGCGTTTCCCGGAGCTGCTGGGGATGGCCAGCGGGCCGACCAGATCCACAGCCACCCTCCTGAAAGGCTCATCGATGATTGGCAGAGATACTAGTGGGGCTTTGGGGTGTGGCCCCGCCTTCCCCACTCTCTGACAGGTTTCACACGAACGGCAGTAGGCAGCCACATCGGCCCCCATTTTTGGCCAGTAGAAATGCTGGTTTAACCTGGCCTTGGTCTTAGCGATCCCTAGGTGTCCGGCCATCGGAATCTCATGTGCGATCCGCAACAACTCCGTCCGGAACGGATAGGGTACCACCAACTGTCGGTCCCTGGGCCACGCCTCCGGTGAACCCTGCTGGACCGTGGCCCGGTACAGCCGTCCTTGGTCCCAGACCACTCGCTCCGGGTCCGAGTCCGAGGGAGGCTGGGCCGCCTGCTCCTTAAGAGCTTTCAGGCTGTCGTCAGCTTCTAACGCTGCCTGAAACCCCTGACTAGATGTGGCCAGAATCGACGAGACTGTCACATCTTCAGTCAGTACCCCGGGACCTGTGTCCTGGCCTCCACCTGACTCGGCTGCCACTTGGTCAGAAGGGGAAGAGCTATCGGACCTCCGGGAGGCCCCTTGGCTTCCAGCACTCCCACTGCGGGTGACAGCGGCCACAGCCGCTGCGACCGTGGGTCGTGCCTGCTCCTCCTCCGTTCCTGACCAAGTCGCCGGTTCAGGCAGACCTACCTGGCTTCCTGACACCCCGGTTGTGGGGGAACCATGCACCGAGATCTTACCTGGGAGCACTTCCGCTCCTGGACCGGCCCCAATCTCACCTGCCTGTTCCCCTCCTGCAGCAACAGAACCCCGCTGTGAAATCTCTGGGGACCCCACATTTGCTGTGGTAGCCCCCACCCCACACACTGGTCCTCCCCCTGCAGCACCCTGCTCTCTGCTTATCCCTGCAGAGGGCAACAGATCCCAGCTCACAGGCTGGTTACTTGTAGAGGCATTGTCACACCTTTCTCTGACCCCCTCCCCTGTCACAGCTGCAGCTGAGTGTGTGTCTATGGTGTCTATGCAAGCAGAAATATCAGAGTTCACTCCCTCCTCCCTTACATCATTCATAGATGACACATTAACATTGTCCGGAGGCATGTCAGTACTGGCTGAAGGTTCAGCCCTTGGTTGGGGCCCAAACTGGGAGGTTATCTGCCCCAAATCTGTCCCAAGTAGCACGTTTGCAGGGATCCGATCAGTTACCCCCACCTCCCTCACCCCTCGCCCTGCGCCCCAGTCCACATAAATGTCAGCAACAGGCAGCGCCGGGTCAGTGCCTCCAATCCCGGAGACAGCGAGGGTTTTTCCAGGGATCAAGTCTTGGGGGGACACCATCTCAGGCCGCACCAGAGTCACCTCCGAGGCGCTGTCTCGCAGTCCTATGGTCACAGACCGGCCGACGGTGACAGGTTGGAAGCTGTCCAGGGACCTACCACCACCCCCACCCACACAATACACCTTGGGCGGCCCTTGGGACGGGGACGGAGCCGGGGCCTTGGGACGCTGAGGGCACATGGCCTTGAAGTGTCCAGGTAGGTTGCACTGGTGGCACCGTCTTGGTTCTGCCACGGGCCTGGAGAGGGGAGTTGAGGGGGACACCCCCTGCAGTCTAGGGGCAGGTGGGGCAGTCGCAGAATTCATCTTACCCCCTCTCCAGGTGCTGCTGGTGGCCGCTCTCCTGGCCTCAGGGGCCCGGTTGTTGGTGTAGTCATCGGCAAGGGCAGCTGTAGCCGTGGACCCCTTTGGCTTCTGGTCTCGGATGAACTGGCGGAGATCCTCAGGGCAGTTCCACAAGAGTTGCTCCGTGATGAACAAGTCCAGGATCTCCGGTCCGGTGGAAAGCTGCAGGCCTTGGGTCCAGTGGTCGGCAGCTCGGGCAAGTGCCCGCCTGTGGTCAGCCCAGGAGTCCTTTGGTCCCTTCTGTAGGCTCCGGAACTTCTTGCGGTAGGACTCTGGAGTGAGGTTGTACTGTTGGATCAGGGCCCGCTTGATGGTGTCGTAGCCCTGATCTGCCTCAGCAGGCAAGTCCCCAAGGATATCCAGGGCCTTACCCCTTAAACGGGGGGTCAGGTATTTGGCCCACTGGTCCTTGTCCAGATGGTGCTGCAAGCAAGTCCGTTCAAAAGCAGTCAAGAAAGAGTCCAAGTCTCCATCCTTCTCCAGCACTGGGAAGTCCTCAACACGGACCTTTGGAAGTTTGGTGTCTCGAAGGTCACGTGTGGCTGATGAGGGCCGGAGCTGAGCTAGCTGCAGCTGGTAGTCACGGTCTGCCTGTCGCTCTCGCTCTTCACGCGCTGCCTGCCGCTCTCGCTCCGCAGCCTCACGCTCTGCGTGCCGCTCCGCAGCCTCAGCGTCACGCGCTGCCTGCCGCTCTGCCCTGCGCTCTGCCAGGAGTTCCTTGTAGCCCTTCTGGTCTCCAGCCTGGAGAAGGGCCATAGCCATTTGAAGAAGGCTATCCGAGCCTCCCAGGCTCGGTGGAATGGCACGTGGTGATCTGCGGCACGCTGCAGAGCTAGGCGATTCACTGTCCCTTTCAGAGTGGAGGGCTGGCATCTGGCTCGTTGAGGAACCTTGGGTGAGCTGCTCCTCATCTTGTCCAGCAGTGCCAGGTTGCGCAATGTCCTCGGCAGAACGGTTTTCTGGCGTCGAGCTCCTGGAGGACTCGTGGGCAACCTCCTCATTGCTGTCCACAGCACCGTCCTCCCTCTCTTCGGCTCCTGCCTTAGCATTGGCCAGTTGCATAGCTCTGCTCCTGGTGCCATCAGCCATTCTTGCAGACTTTTGGTCACTGACACAGAACTGACACCTGATGCCTCCACACACCTTACAGTATCTGCACTCTGACACTCTAGTGTTGAGCTAGTCTGAAGACCCCAGCAGCCACAGCTGCTGCAGGCAGTCTTTAGTGTCTGGGAGTATGGGTCTCACACTCACACACACTATTATCTCGATCCCACCGCTATGCCACCAATATGTCACAAACCACAGGGGGGGTCACTCAGAAATCCCCCGCGCTGGCTACCAGTACGTCACAATCGGGGGGTAACAAGTGGGGGTCACCCCTCCTTTATACCTCCCGACCGACAGACAGAGCACGTGACGCGCTCTCTAGCGCCCCTCTTATAGTCAGGCCAATTATGGAATTGCCCGACAATAAGCAAGGAGGCCGCTATACTACTTATGCCGATTATTGAAGGGTCCCCAGTGAGAGTAGGGTATATATTCCCCCGACCTCCGCGGGCGGAATATATAAAATCTCCCCGAATCTCACTGGCCTCCCCACAATAATCCTTGGCACAAACTCGCTGCCACCAACCGCTTCACGGTAACTATTAGCCGAACACACAGACGTGGGATTCAAGATCGAGATAACAGAACAGCCCAAGATTAATTATATAATTTAATCAGCCTAAAGCACACTAGAAACTACAATATATACAATAGGGAATCTACAGAATATACATATGTCAGAGTACAGTTACAGATAAAGCATGGTTTACAAACAGGCATACACAGTTCCAGCAGTTACCTTGTTGCGTCTGGCCACAGGGGGGCGCTGTAGGCCAGGTTTCTAGGATCCTTCCCACAGATGTTTCCTACACGTGCCCCCAGCGAAAAGAACCTTGGAAAATGGCCGAAGTAGGGTTATCAACCTGGGCAAATCCAGGTCCCCTCCTACCTTCGTGACCTCACAGGGAAGCACTGCCACTCCCCCTGCATGGATCAGAATTATCCAGCAAAGGGGATATTGGCCATAACTTTGCCTGGGAGCGTCGTAGGCGGACGCCAACGCTCTCATTGTGACAGCTATGAATTTAGCCACAGAACGAGGGGACTCATGACCTGTCTGCCAGTTCCCCATTGGCTGATATCACGCCTGGGGCATTTCCCAATGTCCTGCTCCCATAAAAAGGGTGTGCCGGCATCGTCCGCATGCGGAGACACCATTTTTATGGTTGCCATATTTATCGGAAATATGGCTTGCGAGATATGAACCATTTTTTACTGGAGTCGTTCTGTCTGGCTATTTCCATAGCCTTGCTAACTAGCTAGCAGCTCCTACTACAGGGTGACGGCAGGGAGTCATCCTGTGTCCATTGTTCCCACACCACCTCATCTCCATATCACAGGACATGGCCATGGAGGTGTAAGTGGAACACTGAGAACAAGAAGGGAGGGGGCACTGCCAGGGAGTGATGAGGGATTATGACTGGAGTCATAATTCATCTTCATATCCCGGGATTTGCCTCACAGCAGGTTTCTGCAATGTAATCTGTAGACAGCATGCTGCAAGAGTTAAAAATTCAGCCCAGCCTCTGTTATCTCAGTCTTTTTTTGTTTACCTGCAATGTTAGCTTAACCCAGTTATCTTTATCATTAGTGGATCTCAGCAGTGAGTTGTAGTCAGACTTGCCCCTTTTTGTGATTAGCAGCTTCTGTTTATGGACACTGAAAGCATGGTGAGGGTGGGGGTAGCTCCTAGAGCTCTGCTACATACAAAATCTCAAATCTTTCACTGTGTCAGAACAGCTGCAGCCACTAATCTATGGGATACATTGTTGAACTCAGTGACTCTTTGCCTATATCATGCTGCTCTCAGATGAGATAGCAAAAATCTGCTGACAGATTCCCTTTAAAGGGAACCTGTCATCAAGATCAGGCATTATAAAGAAAAGGTAGGGTCATAGCGGCGCTATTTTACTGATTTAATAGGTACCTTTACTATAGAAATCTGCAGCCTGGTTATTCTTTAATCTCCATTGAAGTTTTGGTGCAATGAGCTGTTTGTGCATCGGGATGGGACTGTGGTGAGGGACTGTGGGTAGGGTCTTCATCTCTTCCACGGCCCCTCTGCTGATACTGGAGTAAGTATCTTCATGCTGTTTACAATTCCGCACCTGTGTTGTCCTTAGTCGCAGGTGGTGCTTGCGCAGATCTATCTTGTTGAAGGCTTCAGTAAAATTGCACCGTTATTGTCGCATGCGCACCTTAACTTTCCGGCAGGCTTAAGAAAAATGGCACCGTGGCACTGTATGCGCAGGTTGAGATATCGGCTTGTCATTGAGCCGAGATCACAAACTCTGCATGCAGTGCCACTGATGACAAGTTCTCTGGGAATTTTGTATATTTTTCCTTATGGGGCTAAGATCTTACAGACAGCTAGTTGCTAACAACCTGCCTGTTCTGCCTGGGACCGATCTCTGTCGGCTCAGATGGGTACAGACCATTCCTGACGGCGATTCTGCGGCTTCCGTTGACGTCACATTAACAGAGCAGCCTCTTCTTTTCCGTTCTGCTATGCCAATGTGGGGCGTCACTGCCAATGTCATACTATAGTGAAGTCCATAAGATCCTCACTTCGATTGTTAAGATTGCAATTAATTTGTTACTCAGTAATATCTGATTTTGTTTGCACACGTGCCTGCAGAATGTAGTTGTACTACATAAATATGATTATTATCCTGGGGGGCCAAATTTTGCCAACTTTCTACAAATTTCTGAATTAAAAGTTAGAGTGCCTATGAAAAAAAGTTATGCGTCTATGGTTTTTTTAAAGCTGATGGTACCTTCTCATTTACAGCTCACAGAAAATGCTGGTAATGAGTATATATCAATATATTAGCCTATAGTCCTCTATTACTTGTACATTTTTATCATTTATTAGGTTGGAATCCTGTTTACCCGACTAACTGGAGCTGCAGCTACAAGGAGAAAATGAAGCTATATTCTCCCTGCATCTTCTGGCTTCCTATATTCTCCCTGCATCATCTCGCTTCCTATATTCTCCCTTTATCTTCTCACTTCCTATATTCTCCCTGCATCAACTATACAGTGAGTGTGCTGCATTCACTCCCCGACACATCTTTAGCCTGCTCCTCAGCATATGTGTGCGGCGTGTTTGCGCAGAGCAGGCTGTCAATCAATGTGCTGGCGAGTGATAACAGTGCAGTCACTGAGTAGTGAGGGGTGATTGTTACAACTTCCTGCACCTAATGACTAGGAACCATCAGTAGCAGGGAGAATAATAATTTTCTCCCTGTAGCCGCTGATCTAATAAGCTGGATAAACAGGATTTAAATGCTATTTTCCCTGCAGATTACCACAATATTTACAGGTAAATAGCATTTTTAGATGTGGCAGGCTTCTTTTAAAAAAGATTTTGGATGTATTTTAATCTTGCATATGCTGTCTACAAAATTAAACAAAGTCTCTTTGGTGACCCTGCTGTGGGGGCATATTGTTTAAAGATTTGCATGGTATGGAAACATTACTGTAGCCCAGTCTTGAATTTGAGTGGAAGTGCCCATCTCGACCTTCGCTCCAGGCTCAGCAGTCGACTACTTGCCGCAGTCCCATAGGCAATAGAGGTCATATATGAGCTCCACTCTAGAGGGGGCACTGCTGATCTGTAGCCCTATGGTTAGGATCCTTTTGGGTCTCAGTGATCAGACTCTGAGCAATATGGAGAGGAGATAACTTACTATCGCTTACAAGATGTAAATCAAGCATCTTACAAATCAGGCATCCAACAATGCCATACCGAATGTAAATCAGGCATCTTACAATGCCTTATTTTTTCATCATAAAATTGCATCATAATGTTGCACATGGCATTTGGCCATAAATCTAGTCTAAGTTGCTAGCGCGCATTAGGCTCATTTCTCTTCCTCACAGTACACATAAATAATTTGCTTAAAGGGATTGTCCTGTCAGAAATGAGTTTGTAGTCGCTCTGTGTGTTAAGTGGGCTTTACACACAGCGACATCGGTAGCAAATGTCGCTGGTGAAAGCACCCGCCCCCGTCGGTTGTGTGTCACGGGCAAATCGCTGCCCGTGACGCACAACATCGCTAACACCCGTCACACTATACTTACCTTTCTAGGAACGTCGCTGTGGCTGGCGAACCGCCTCCTTTCTAAGGGGGCGGTTCGTTCGGCGTCACAGAATCGTCACTAAGCGGCCACCCAATAGAACTGGAGGGGCGGAGATGAGCGGGACGAACATCCCGCTCACCTCCTTCCTTCCTCATTGCGTGCGGCCGCAGGTACGATGTTGTTCCTCGTTCCTGCGGTGTCACACATAGCGATGTGTGCTGCCACAGGGACAACGAACAACATCGTACCTGCAGCAGCAACGATAATCGGGATAGGAACGACTGGACAACGATCAGCGATATGGTGAGTATTTTTGATCGTTACCGGTCGTTCCTGCGGTGTCACACACAATGACGTCGCTAACGAGGCCGGATGTGCGTCACGAATTCCGTGACCCCCAACGACATCTCGTTAGCGATGTCGTTGCGTGTAAAGCCCGCTTTACTCTGTGACAGCAGACTTGAATCCTTATATTGCAGACACTGTGTGCTATGAGGATTCGCCAGTATCAGCGCTGAGAGCAGGCACATGGCCGCGAATATGCCATATGCAGAATCTAGGCCGGAATCCGACTAGAGGGGCACGGACTCGCTCAATACACTTGTGTGACGCCCCTGCGGTAACCAGGTGTCACAAAACGAGGTAACATCACAGTAGCAGCTCGGGTCCTACATAACTGTGCCAGTCAGTACACACCAGCACACCAGGACACTTACAAAACCAGGGCGGGAGACTCCTATAGAACCAGGTGACAGGGCTAGGCACTGTGAGCTAACAGGCAGCCAACTGGGGGAGAAGCGAGTGGCCTGGGGGTGTGGCAAGGGAGAGAGAAGGGGGAAGAAAAGTTGTTGAGAGGAGTCGAGAGTAGGAGTCTGAAGTGAGCAGTAGTAAGAAAGAAAGAGTTGACAGCAAAGGTGTCAAGACAGACAAAGGAATCTTGAGACAAAGAGAAAGAGAAGGAAACTGAAAGGAGAGTGAGGAGTAAGAAAACCATTGGAGTAGTAGTAAAGACACCGCTAGGACCTGAGGAGAAGGATCAGCCACTCAGGGAAGAAAGTAGCTGGAGAGCGAGAGCTCAAGCTCTAGGGACAGTGGAATCCTGTGGGGGTGGAAATCCAGGACTCCCAGTACTCTGCACGCACGGGGTGCAGATCCCAGAACAGACCAGGACTTCAAGCCATCTGTTAACTCTGCCAGGCGGGTGGGTTTCCAGGACTCATCTGCCACCACTAACGTCCGAGGCATCAGCAGCAAAGGGAGGACCGGGACAAATTCCCTTAAATAGTCCAAGCTGCCTGCGGCAAGACCCAGACACCAGACGAACCTCCGGGTGCTTCAAGCCAGGAAGGTCCCTCGCACACACACGATTGCATCGGTGCGCAAGTGGCACCAGGTCGGCTGGCACAGGGACACAGGACTCGGGCACACCTGGGATCCAGCACGTCCCCAGGGTGCGAACCCAGCTGTAAGTAAAAGCGACCAAACTGTACTCCCCTGTCTGGACTGACCTATGTCCCTGCGCCTCCACGTTAACCCTTACCTGCCTCTGGGGAAAAGCCGTACTCGCGGAGGGCTTCACCATCCACGCTGCCCCATCCATCATCCCCAGAGAGGACTGGCAGCAGCGGCTATTCCATCCCTGGCCACGCACCACGAGTGGCGTAGCCGGACTATTTTTATTATTTTCCTTTTATTTAAAACTGATCGACGGTGCCTCCGGATCCGGTACCCCTCGAGCCACGGACGTGGGATTCAAGATCGAGATAACAGAACAGCCCAAGATTAATTATATAATTTAATCAGCCTAAAGCACACTAGAAACTACAATATATACAATAGGGAATCTACAGAATATACATATGTCAGAGTACAGTTACAGATTAAAGCATGGTTTACAAACAGGCATACACAGTTCCAGCAGTTACCTTGTTGCGTCTGGCCACAGGGGGGCGCTGTAGGCCAGGTTTCTAGGATCCTTCCCACAGATGTTTCCTACACGTGCCCCCAGCGAAAAGAACCTTGGAAAATGGCCGAAGTAGGGTTATCAACCTGGGCAAATCCAGGTCCCCTCCTACCTTCGTGACCTCACAGGGAAGCACTGCCACTCCCCCTGCATGGATCAGAATTATCCAGCAAAGGGGATATTGGCCATAACTTTGCCTGGGAGCGTCGTAGGCGGACGCCAACGCTCTCATTGTGACAGCTATGAATTTAGCCACAGAACGAGGGGACTCATGACCTGTCTGCCAGTTCCCCATTGGCTGATATCACGCCTGGGGCATTTCCCAATGTCCTGCTCCCATAAAAAGGGTGTGCCGGCATCGTCCGCATGCGGAGACACCATTTTTATGGTTGCCATATTTATCGGAAATATGGCTTGCGAGATATGAACCATTTTTTACTGGAGTCGTTCTGTCTGGCTATTTCCATAGCCTTGCTAACTAGCTAGCAGCTCCTACTACAGGGTGACGGCAGGGAGTCATCCTGTGTCCATTGTTCCCACACCACCTCATCTCCATATCACAGGACATGGCCATGGAGGTGTAAGTGGAACACTGAGAACAAGAAGGGAGGGGGCACTGCCAGGGAGTGATGAGGGATTATGACTGGAGTCATAATTCATCTTCATATCCCGGGATTTGCCTCACAGCAGGTTTCTGCAATGTAATCTGTAGACAGCATGCTGCAAGAGTTAAAAATTCAGCCCAGCCTCTGTTATCTCAGTCTTTTTTTGTTTACCTGCAATGTTAGCTTAACCCAGTTATCTTTATCATTAGTGGATCTCAGCAGTGAGTTGTAGTCAGACTTGCCCCTTTTTGTGATTAGCAGCTTCTGTTTATGGACACTGAAAGCATGGTGAGGGTGGGGGTAGCTCCTAGAGCTCTGCTACATACAAAATCTCAAATCTTTCACTGTGTCAGAACAGCTGCAGCCACTAATCTATGGGATACATTGTTGAACTCAGTGACTCTTTGCCTATATCATGCTGCTCTCAGATGAGATAGCAAAAATCTGCTGACAGATTCCCTTTAAAGGGAACCTGTCATCAAGATCAGGCATTATAAAGAAAAGGTAGGGTCATAGCGGCGCTATTTTACTGATTTAATAGGTACCTTTACTATAGAAATCTGCAGCCTGGTTATTCTTTAATCTCCATTGAAGTTTTGGTGCAATGAGCTGTTTGTGCATCGGGATGGGACTGTGGTGAGGGACTGTGGGTAGGGTCTTCATCTCTTCCACGGCCCCTCTGCTGATACTGGAGTAAGTATCTTCATGCTGTTTACAATTCCGCACCTGTGTTGTCCTTAGTCGCAGGTGGTGCTTGCGCAGATCTATCTTGTTGAAGGCTTCAGTAAAATTGCACCGTTATTGTCGCATGCGCACCTTAACTTTCCGGCAGGCTTAAGAAAAATGGCACCGTGGCACTGTATGCGCAGGTTGAGATATCGGCTTGTCATTGAGCCGAGATCACAAACTCTGCATGCAGTGCCACTGATGACAAGTTCTCTGGGAATTTTGTATATTTTTCCTTATGGGGCTAAGATCTTACAGACAGCTAGTTGCTAACAACCTGCCTGTTCTGCCTGGGACCGATCTCTGTCGGCTCAGATGGGTACAGACCATTCCTGACGGCGATTCTGCGGCTTCCGTTGACGTCACATTAACAGAGCAGCCTCTTCTTTTCCGTTCTGCTATGCCAATGTGGGGCGTCACTGCCAATGTCATACTATAGTGAAGTCCATAAGATCCTCACTTCGATTGTTAAGATTGCAATTAATTTGTTACTCAGTAATATCTGATTTTGTTTGCACACGTGCCTGCAGAATGTAGTTGTACTACATAAATATGATTATTATCCTGGGGGGCCAAATTTTGCCAACTTTCTACAAATTTCTGAATTAAAAGTTAGAGTGCCTATGAAAAAAAGTTATGCGTCTATGGTTTTTTTAAAGCTGATGGTACCTTCTCATTTACAGCTCACAGAAAATGCTGGTAATGAGTATATATCAATATATTAGCCTATAGTCCTCTATTACTTGTACATTTTTATCATTTATTAGGTTGGAATCCTGTTTACCCGACTAACTGGAGCTGCAGCTACAAGGAGAAAATGAAGCTATATTCTCCCTGCATCTTCTGGCTTCCTATATTCTCCCTGCATCATCTCGCTTCCTATATTCTCCCTTTATCTTCTCACTTCCTATATTCTCCCTGCATCAACTATACAGTGAGTGTGCTGCATTCACTCCCCGACACATCTTTAGCCTGCTCCTCAGCATATGTGTGCGGCGTGTTTGCGCAGAGCAGGCTGTCAATCAATGTGCTGGCGAGTGATAACAGTGCAGTCACTGAGTAGTGAGGGGTGATTGTTACAACTTCCTGCACCTAATGACTAGGAACCATCAGTAGCAGGGAGAATAATAATTTTCTCCCTGTAGCCGCTGATCTAATAAGCTGGATAAACAGGATTTAAATGCTATTTTCCCTGCAGATTACCACAATATTTACAGGTAAATAGCATTTTTAGATGTGGCAGGCTTCTTTTAAAAAAGATTTTGGATGTATTTTAATCTTGCATATGCTGTCTACAAAATTAAACAAAGTCTCTTTGGTGACCCTGCTGTGGGGGCATATTGTTTAAAGATTTGCATGGTATGGAAACATTACTGTAGCCCAGTCTTGAATTTGAGTGGAAGTGCCCATCTCGACCTTCGCTCCAGGCTCAGCAGTCGACTACTTGCCGCAGTCCCATAGGCAATAGAGGTCATATATGAGCTCCACTCTAGAGGGGGCACTGCTGATCTGTAGCCCTATGGTTAGGATCCTTTTGGGTCTCAGTGATCAGACTCTGAGCAATATGGAGAGGAGATAACTTACTATCGCTTACAAGATGTAAATCAAGCATCTTACAAATCAGGCATCCAACAATGCCATACCGAATGTAAATCAGGCATCTTACAATGCCTTATTTTTTCATCATAAAATTGCATCATAATGTTGCACATGGCATTTGGCCATAAATCTAGTCTAAGTTGCTAGCGCGCATTAGGCTCATTTCTCTTCCTCACAGTACACATAAATAATTTGCTTAAAGGGATTGTCCTGTCAGAAATGAGTTTGTAGTCGCTCTGTGTGTTAAGTGGGCTTTACACACAGCGACATCGGTAGCAAATGTCGCTGGTGAAAGCACCCGCCCCCGTCGGTTGTGTGTCACGGGCAAATCGCTGCCCGTGACGCACAACATCGCTAACACCCGTCACACTATACTTACCTTTCTAGGAACGTCGCTGTGGCTGGCGAACCGCCTCCTTTCTAAGGGGGCGGTTCGTTCGGCGTCACAGAATCGTCACTAAGCGGCCACCCAATAGAACTGGAGGGGCGGAGATGAGCGGGACGAACATCCCGCTCACCTCCTTCCTTCCTCATTGCGTGCGGCCGCAGGTACGATGTTGTTCCTCGTTCCTGCGGTGTCACACATAGCGATGTGTGCTGCCACAGGGACAACGAACAACATCGTACCTGCAGCAGCAACGATAATCGGGATAGGAACGACTGGACAACGATCAGCGATATGGTGAGTATTTTTGATCGTTACCGGTCGTTCCTGCGGTGTCACACACAATGACGTCGCTAACGAGGCCGGATGTGCGTCACGAATTCCGTGACCCCCAACGACATCTCGTTAGCGATGTCGTTGCGTGTAAAGCCCGCTTTACTCTGTGACAGCAGACTTGAATCCTTATATTGCAGACACTGTGTGCTATGAGGATTCGCCAGTATCAGCGCTGAGAGCAGGCACATGGCCGCGAATATGCCATATGCAGAATCTAGGCCGGAATCCGACTAGAGGGGCACGGACTCGCTCAATACACTTGTGTGACGCCCCTGCGGTAACCAGGTGTCACAAAACGAGGTAACATCACAGTAGCAGCTCGGGTCCTACATAACTGTGCCAGTCAGTACACACCAGCACACCAGGACACTTACAAAACCAGGGCGGGAGACTCCTATAGAACCAGGTGACAGGGCTAGGCACTGTGAGCTAACAGGCAGCCAACTGGGGGAGAAGCGAGTGGCCTGGGGGTGTGGCAAGGGAGAGAGAAGGGGGAAGAAAAGTTGTTGAGAGGAGTCGAGAGTAGGAGTCTGAAG
The DNA here is from genome assembly GCF_048569485.1 of Anomaloglossus baeobatrachus. Taxonomy (NCBI): domain Eukaryota; kingdom Metazoa; phylum Chordata; class Amphibia; order Anura; family Aromobatidae; genus Anomaloglossus; species Anomaloglossus baeobatrachus. Next base: position 374,305,050 of record NC_134357.1, on the reverse strand, counting down.
TGAGCAGTAGTAAGAAAGAAAGAGTTGACAGCAAAGGTGTCAAGACAGACAAAGGAATCTTGAGACAAAGAGAAAGAGAAGGAAACTGAAAGGAGAGTGAGGAGTAAGAAAACCATTGGAGTAGTAGTAAAGACACCGCTAGGACCTGAGGAGAAGGATCAGCCACTCAGGGAAGAAAGTAGCTGGAGAGCGAGAGCTCAAGCTCTAGGGACAGTGGAATCCTGTGGGGGTGGAAATCCAGGACTCCCAGTACTCTGCACGCACGGGGTGCAGATCCCAGAACAGACCAGGACTTCAAGCCATCTGTTAACTCTGCCAGGCGGGTGGGTTTCCAGGACTCATCTGCCACCACTAACGTCCGAGGCATCAGCAGCAAAGGGAGGACCGGGACAAATTCCCTTAAATAGTCCAAGCTGCCTGCGGCAGGACCCAGACACCAGACGAACCTCCGGGTGCTTCAAGCCAGGAAGGTCCCTCGCACACACACGATTGCATCGGTGCGCAAGTGGCACCAGGTCGGCTGGCACAGGGACACAGGACTCGGGCACACCTGGGATCCAGCACGTCCCCAGGGTGCGAACCCAGCTGTAAGTAAAAGCGACCAAACTGTACTCCCCTGTCTGGACTGACCTATGTCCCTGCGCCTCCACGTTAACCCTTACCTGCCTCTGGGGAAAAGCCGTACTCGCGGAGGGCTTCACCATCCACGCTGCCCCATCCATCATCCCCAGAGAGGACTGGCAGCAGCGGCTATTCCATCCCTGGCCACGCACCACGAGTGGCGTAGCCGGACTATTTTTATTATTTTCCTTTTATTTAAAACTGATCGACGGTGCCTCCGGATCCGGTACCCCTCGAGCCACGGACTGCCCGGATCCCAGCAGCTCGGCTGCCCCGATGCATGACGCTTGCATTGAGGCTGAGCCCATCTACTTGGATTCTGGCTGGGAGCCTACATATCGCATACTCGCAGCCACCTGACACTGGCTTAGTGCAGAGTGTCTGCTATATAAGGATTCATAGAGTGACTGCAGACTTGTAATTTCAGAGTGGACAACCCCTTTAAGAAATAGGTCACATTTAATCTATCCTGACTCATTCTAAATATGGCGCTCATTTTTCAAGTAATTTCTGACAGAATTATGTGCACGGACGGCCATTTTTGAGTTGCCCATGGCAGTTGGATATTGATTGGACCCCCTAGAGATGTGTTTGCTAACAGACATATTGTTATGAGCCATGGTCAGGACCCCTCATGTGACTGTGCTCTGTACCGGCCATATTCCCCGTGCATTGCCTGTTATCACTAAGCTCTCTCTGATTCTATGGAAAGACGACAGCTCGTCACACTTCGCCTCATTCAGGGCGCAGCTTTGAATCACCAAGTCAAGCGCACAATACGAGTCATGTGACCCCACCCTCCTCACTGCGGCAGATTCCCTTCCCCCATTCCTCCAGGATAACGTGTCACGTGACACACAGCGGCTGTCATCAGCGGCCATGTTATTTGTGGGCAGCAGAATCTTCATTAGCTCAGCCGAGTGGAGAAAGAATAATGGCGTCTAGTGGAGATAGAATAATGGCGTCTTAGACGTGTATGAAAGAAATCTGCCTGTTCTTCTACCATTTTTACTAAACTGGAAAACGTCCTAAAGATCCGCGTCACCTGCGCTCTCCTGGTGGTGACGTAACAGTGACGTCACTGGGCTAGTCTCCAGGCAGAAGGAGGAGGAAGGGGCAGCTGATGCTGAGCGCTCATCTACAAGGTACGGGGATCATGGAATAAATGGAGGAACGGGGAGAAAATGGGAAATGGCAGGGAAGTCGGTACACAGAGGCTGCTGTAGTAATGTGTGATTATATACAGGCCAGTCACACCTCCTGATGTGAGCTGTATATAGTGCACAGGCACAGCCATGGCTGTGTGTATATAGCAATGTTAGAGGTGTGTGTGTGTGTGTGTGTGTGTGTGTGTGTGTGTATATGTATGTATGTATGTGTGTGTGTATATATATATATATAATATATATAGTATGTGTATTACAACCATGAATGTATGTCTGTATATACTGTGTGGTGACAGATACAGCCAGGTTATGTGTGTGTATGTATGTATGTATGTGTATTTGTGTGTATTAAAAAAAAATATATATATATATTTACACACACACCTATAACCTGGCTGTATCTGTCACCGTACAGTATATACAGATAGAGATATACATTACAACCATGAATGTATGTCTGTATATACTGTGCGGTGACAGATACAGCCAGGTTATAGGGGTGTGTGTGTGTGTATATATTTATTAAATGTGTAATGAGTTATAGATTTAGCCATGGCTGTGTATATGTTCGTATATAGTGTACATGTACAGCCATGGATGTGTGTATATAGCCATGTTAGAGGTGGGTGTATATAGATAAAAAAAAATAAATAAAAAAAATATATAATATTTTAATGTGTATATGTAGACACTTTATACACAATTATTGTATATGCAATTATTAAACAATTTAGTATTTTTCATGCTCACTTTTATTATTGAACGACTACAGTGCTGTCCGTCAGTCCGAAAGGTTATTTAACCTAATTATTTAAGAAGGTAAAAGTGAGGTTTTGTCTTAGTAAACTATCTACGTATGCAGAATTATTGGGCAGCTAAATGAAATATGTAAGGCTATCTGCACATATTGCTTTTTTTAAAACGCTGCATTTTTGTGTCTTTTTTTTTTTTTTTTGCCGCTAAAAAAGCACAAAAACGCACCCGTGGCAAAAACGCAGTTTTGGTGCGTTTTTGATCACTGCGTTTTGGTGCGTTTTTGTTCGCTGCGTTTTTCCAATGCATTGCATGGGTGTAAAACGCAGGAAAGAATTGACATGACTATATTTTTTTCCCCAGCTCAAATCGCAGCTAAAAAATAAAGTTGTGTGTTTCAAAAATGAAAACTCATAGACTTTGCTGGGGAAGCAAAGTCATGCAGTTTGGAGCCCAAAAACGCACCCGAAAAACACACTGTGCGCACATAGCCTTAACCTTCCCATCTTAACTGTTTATTTTCATCTGTTGTAGTAAAAATAACCAAACAACCGAAATAATGTAGAAAAATACATTTCTTTGTCGCTCCATTGGGAGACCCAGACAATTGGGTGTATAGCTTCTGCCTCCGGAGGCCACACAAAGTATTACACTTAAAAAAGTGTAACCCCTCCCCTCTGCCTATACACCCTCCCGTGGATCACGGGCTCCTCAGTTTTATGCTTTCTGTGGAAGGAGGTACACATCCACTCAACCCCTTAAGGCGCCTCATGCACTTCCTGGGGAAGATGGTGGCAGCGATGGAGGCAGTGCCGTTCGCACAATTCCATCTGCGGCCACTCCAATGGGACATTCTCTGCAAATGGGACAGGAGGTCGGCTTCCCTCGACAGGAAAGTCTCTCTTTCCCTTGCAACCAAGACGTCTCTTCAGTGGTGGCTCCTTCCCAATTCTCTATCGCAGGGAAAATCCTTCCTACCCCCAACCTGGGCTGTGGTCACCACGGACGCGAGCCTGTCAGGGTGGGGAGCGGTTTTTCTCCACCACAGGGCTCAGGGAACCTGGACTCCGATAGTCTTCCCTTCAGATCAATGTTCTGGAGATAAGGGCAGTGTATCTAGCCCTATTGGCTTTCCATCGGTGGCTGGAGGGCAGGCAGATCCGTATCCAGTCGGACAGCGCCACTGCCGTCGCATACATCAACCACCAAGGCGGCACACGCAGTCGTCAAGCCTTCCAGGAGGTCCGGCAGATTCTGCAGTGGGTGGAAGCCACAGCCTCCACCATCTCCGCAGTTCACATCCCGGGCGTAGAAAACTGGGAAGCAGATTTTCTGAGTCGTCAGGGCATGGATGCGGGGGAATGGTCTCTACACCCAGAAGTGTTTCGAGAGATCTGTCGCCGCTAGGGAACGCCGGACGTCGATCTCATGGCGTCACGGCACAACAACAAAGTCCCGGCATTCATGGCTCGGTCTCTGGATCACAGAGCTCTGGCGGCGGATGCGTTAGTTCAGGATTGGTCGCAGTTTCGACTGCCTTACGTGTTTCCTCCTCTGGCGATGCTGCCCAGAGTGTTACGCAAGATCAGATCCGACTGCTGGCGCGCCATTCTCGTCGCTCCAGATTGGCCGAGGCGGTCGTGGTACCCGGATCTGTGGCATCTCACGGTGGGACAACCGTGGGCGCTTCCAGACCGCCCAGACTTGCTGTCACAAGGCCCGTTTTTCCATCTGAATTCTGTGGCCCTCAACCTGACTGTGTGGCCATTGAGTCCTGGCTCCTAGCGTCTTCAGGGTTATCTCAGGATGTCATTGCCACCATGAGACAGGCCAGGAAGCCAACGTCCGCCAAGATCTATTACAGGTCTTGGCAAATCTTCTTATCCTGGTGCTCTGATAACGGTTTTCCTCCATGGCCGTTTGCCTTACCCACTTTTCTTTCATTCCTTCAATCCGGAATGGACAAGGGTTTGTCACTCGGCTCTCTCAAGGGCCAAGTATCGGCGCTCTCCGTATTTTTTTCAAAAGCGCCTAGCCAGGCTTCCGCAGGTCCGCACGTTCCTGCAGGGAGTTTGCCACATAGTCCCACCTTACAAACGTCCGCTGGAACCCTGGGATCTTAACAGGGTGCTAACGGCTCTTCAGAAACCACCTTTCGAGCCGCTGCGGGATGTCTCTTTATCACGTCTTTCGCAGAAGGTGGCCTTTCTAGTGGCAGTTACATCACTCCGGAGAGTGTCTGAGCTTGCAGCGCTGTCATGCAAAGCCCCCTTCCTGGTGTTTCACCAGGATAAGGTGGTTCTGCGTCCGGTCCCGGATTTTCTCCCTAAGGTGGTATCTCCTTTTCATCTCAATCAAGATATCTCCTTGCCTTCATTTTGCCCTAATCCAATTCACCAATGTGAAAAGGATTTGCACTCTTTGGATCTAGTGAGAGCACTCCGGTTCTACGTGTCTCGCACGGCGCCCCTGCGTCGTTCAGATGCGCTCTTTGTCCTTGTCGCTGGCCAGCGTAAGGGTTCGCAGGGTTCCAAGTCAACCTTGGCTCGGTGGATCAAGGAACCGATTCTCGAAGCCTACCGTTCTTCTGGGCTTCCGCTTCCTTCAGGGCTGAAAGCCCATTCTACCAGAGCCGTGGGTGCGTCCTGGGCATTGCGGCACCGGGCTACGGCTCAGCAGGTGTGTCAGGCAGCTACGTGGTCTAGTCTGCATACTTTCACGAAACACTATCAAGTGCATACCTATGCTTCGGCAGACGCCAGTTTAGGTAGGCGAGTCCTTCAGGCGGCGGTTGCCCACCTGTAAGAGGGGGCCGTTGCGGCTCTTTTTATTGAGGTATTCTTTTACCCACCCAGGGACTGCTTTTGGACGTCCCAATTGTCTGGGTCTCCCAATGGAGCGACAAAGAAGAAGGGAATTTTGTTTACTTACCGTAAATTCCTTTTCTTCTAGCTCCTATTGGGAGACCCAGCACCCGCCCCTGTTCCCTTCGGGCTGGTTGTTCTTTTGTGTACACATGTTGTTCATGTTGAATTGTTCTTTTGGTTCATGGTTTTCAGTTCTCCGAACATCCTTCGGATTGAATTTACCCTAGACCAATTTATAAGTTTTTCTCCTTCCTGCTTTTGCACCAAAACTGAGGAGCCCGTGATCCACGGGAGGGTGTATAGGCAGAGGGGAGGGGTTACACTTTTTTAAGTGTAATACTTTGTGTGGCCTCCGGAGGCAGAAGCTATACACCCAATTGTCTGGGTCTCCCAATAGGAGCTAGAAGAAAAGGAATTTACGGTAAGTAAACAAAATTCCCTTCTGACATTTCCAAACGAGACCAATATAGCTGTACCAACCACAGCCCCCAGACACTGTTCACACGTGTACTGTTTTTCATCACCTTAAATCTCCCATTTAAAGAGACCTTATCAGAAGGATTTTGTAAATTAAAGTAAAAATAAAAACATGGCTGTAGTAGAGCTTAAGATGATTCCTTTGGTGAAGAAATCCACCATTCCAAGTTTTCTTCTAACTTAGATTTCAGTGCACAGGGGCCAGACTGTACACTGGGTCTTCTCCTCCCTGTCTGTGATTCCCCAGCCCCTTCGTGAGTGACAGGTCACTGCTGAGATTCCAAAGATCAGAGGCAGGCAGTTTGGTTGGGAAATCACAGACAGGGAGGAGAAGACCCAATGTACAGTCCAGCCCCTGCACACTAAACTCTAATGAGCGGAAAACTTAAAATGGTGATTAAGTAGAACAAAGCAGATTTCTTCACCGAAGGCATGAATTTAATCAGTATTAAAGTTATGTTTATACCTTACGTTACAAAATCGTGCTGAAAGGTTCTCTTTAAGAAGGTTAAACAAATTCTCAAAAGGGTTTAGGTCAGGTGAGCAAGGGGCCATGTTATTATTCTTTCATCTTTACTGCCTATATAAGCAATGGAGACTTCAATGTCTGCGATGGAGCATTGTCCTGCATAAACATAATGTAGACTTTTTGCTGTACCACTGCTTGAAGAAAGGGCCTGTTAAAAACTGGTAGTTTGTCAGTTGATTTTGAGCCCATCTTCAACCAAAAACTAGCTCATCTTTAAAAATACCCATAGCGGTAACCCACCTCCTCCTGGCTGGCTTCTGAGTCACAGGGGAGGTCTGTGCTTGTTACTGATCCTATCCTTCTGATCATTGAATATGCACGAGTCGGTGATATGTATGCGCAGGTGTGAGATTTACCCTGGCTATGTAGACTACCCAGGAGGCATTCTCCACGGGCTTAAGAGGAAGCGGATGGCAATCAGTGGCGGAGAGGAGGGACAGACACCTCAGCAAGGACCCCCATCGGACCGAACCGTCTAGATTTACATACAGCGCCGGAGAATATAAAAAGGGTTCGGGGGGTGGGGGCTGGGGTATACAGGAGGAGTTTGGGAATGTGCACATGATCAGGACTTGCTGTGTTTTGGAAGTCTCGTGCCCATAATCCAAGTTCGGGCAGTTGTGGTCTCTCGCTCTGTTCAAAAGTTACCCAGTGATAGAAGGGTAAATACTGGCTGCTTTGATGGCCTAAGGAACGAGTACAGTGACAAAACCACAGCAACAATGGGAATTTCTGGGCCCTGCGCAGCTAAGGTGCCAGCTCCAACATATTTAAAGCCTGCTTTACACGTTGCAATTTCGCATACGATATCGTATGCGATTTGCAACGCCCCCATCGTATGTGCAGCACGTTCAATTTGTTGAACGTGCCGTACAAACTATTAACCCCCGTCACACATACTTACCTTCCATACGACCTCGATGTGGGCGGCGAACGTCCACTTCCTGAAGTGGGAGGGAGCTTTGGCGTCACATCGACGTCACGCGGCAGCCGGCCAATAGAAGCGGATGGGCGGAGCTGAACGGGACGTAAACATCCCGCCCACCTCCTTCCTTCCGCATTGTGGGCCGGGAGCCGCAGGAGGCAGGTAAGATCTGTTCATCATTCCCGGGGTGTGTCACACTGCGATGTGCGCTACCCCGGGTACGATGAACAATCTGACGTTCAATTCGTCAGGAATGAACGACGTACATGCGATGAACGGTTTTTCGTTCAATCGCAATTGCACATCGCTGTCACACGCTACAACATACCTTACGATGCCGGATCTGCGTCACTTACGACGTGACCCCGCCAACACATCGTAAGATATCTTATAGCGTGTAAAGCAGGCTTAACACTGACAGTACACACCACAGTTTGTCCTCGGTTCCACTTGTATTTTACAGGGACATGTGTAATCTGATAAAACATCAGATTGTACTCGCACCAGTACAAAACTATGGGGCAGTGTCCATCTGCGATTATTTATTTATTTTTTCTTCTCTCACTCCATATCAGCATGAAAAATGAATCGTAGCATGCTGCGTTTGGCAGCGAATCTCGGCTCACACACAGCCATACAAGTCTATGGGTGCGTGTGAAACATCGCACTGCACTCGTGGAGATGGGGAGAAAGTGCTCCCTGCCTCTTCTCCGCAGCTGTAATCTGATTGCAAGTTCGGATCAGGCCCGTTTCACACGTCAGTGAAAAACAAAGACGTTCTTCACTGACGTGTAAAATACGCACATGTCCCTCCGTGTTCCGTGATTCACAGCACACGTGGGTTGTCCATGTGCAATCCGTGATCAGTGATTGCATATGGACATTACTCACCTGCCTTCACTCCTGCTGTCCATGGTGCTGAAGTCTCCAGCTCTGCAGCGTCCGCCCACCGCTCTCAGCACCTACTTCCTGGTCGGCTATTCCTGCTCTCATGAATATTCATGAGTCAGGCAGAAGCTGCCGAGAACAGAGGCTGCACAGCGAATGGCAGGCAAGGTAAGTTGAAAATATTTAATATGTCCGCGATTTTCTGGTACGTGTTTCACTGATCATACACGGATTACACCATAGTGTGGTCTTGCCACACCCTGATGCATCGATCAGCTGTGCTTGGTTTGTACAGTCAGTCTGTGTTGACAGATTCCCTTTAACTGCATAGATCTTTACTTCTGGGGCAGATCTATTCTGCCCCTGAGCCACTTCCCCATTGCTTCTATACGCTTCCCCTGCAATGTAGTGCCGACTAGGCTCCTTTTATTACATTGTTCTCCAGGCCTCATACTGCAGTAGCCCTGATGGTGGCTCTGGTCAAAACTTGCGAAGTCCTGAAATCAGCAGTGCCATTGGTTGCCCCCCATCAAACCCTCCTTTTTTGTCTTTAATATTTAAAACATATAGTAGAAAAAGCTAGCATATCCTTACACCCTGTCCTGTCCAGAAATCCACAGCTCTGCTGTAGAAGAAGAATATGCTTCTGTCCTTTAGTGACACACCGTGTGTGTATATATGTATATGATATATATACTGTATATACAGTGGGTATAGAAAGTATTCAGACCCCTTTCAATTTTTCCCTCTGTTTCATTGCCGCCATTTGGTAAATTCCAAAAATTTCATTTTTTTTTTCCTCATTAATTTACACTTTGCACCCCATCTTGACAGAACCCCCCCAGAAATGTAGAAAGTTTTGCAAATTTATTAAAGAAGAAAAACTGAAGTATCACATGGTCATAAGTATTCAGACCCTTTTGATCAGACACGCATATTTAAGTCACATGTTGTCCATTTCCTTGTGATCCTCCTTGAGATGGTTCAACTCCTTCATTGGAGTCCAGCTGTGTTTAATTAAACTGATAGGGCTTGATTTGGAAAGGCACCTGGCTATATAAGACCTCACAGCTTACAGTGCATGTCAGACCAAATGAGAATCATGAGGTCAAAGGAACTGTCCAAGGAGCTCAGAGACAGAATTGTGGCAAGGCACAGATCTGGCCAATGTTACAAAAGAATTTCTGCAGTACTCAAGGTTCCTAAGAGCACCGTGGCCTCCATAATCCTGCAATGGAAGAAGTTTGGGATTAACAGAAATCTTCCTAGCCCTGGCTGTCCAGTCAAACTGAGCAATCGTGGGAGAAGAGCTATGGTGAGAGAAGTAAAGAACCCCAAGATCACTGTAGCTGAGCTCCAGAGATGCAGTAGGGAGATGGGAGAAAGTTCCACAAAGTCTACTATTACTGCAGCCCCCCCATCAGTCGGGCCTTTATGGCAGAGTGGCCCAACAGAAGCCTCTCCTCCGTGAAAGACATATGAAAACCGCATAGAGTTTGCAAAACACCACATGAAAGACTCCCAGACTATGAGAAAAAAGATTCTCTGGTCTGATGAGATGAAGATAGAACTGTTTGGACATAATCCTAAGTATGTGTGGAGAAAACCAGGGACTTCTCATCACCTTCCCAATACAATCCCAACAGTGAAACATGGGGGGGGGGACCTGAGACTTTGGGCAAAGGTTCACCTTCCAACAAGACAATGACCCTAAGCACACAGCTAAAATAACAAAGGAGTGGCTTCAGAACCATTCTGTGACCATTCTTGACTGGCCCAGCCAGAGCCCTGACCTAAATCCAATTGAGCATCTCTGGAGAGACCTGAAAATGGCTGTCCTACAACGTTCACCATCCAACCTGATGGAACTGGAGGGGATCTACAAGGAAGAGTGGCAGAGGATCCTCAAATTCAGGTGTGAAAATCTTGTTGCATTCCCAAGAAGACTCATGGCTGTACTAGCTCAAAATACTTATGACCATGTGATATTTCAGTTTTTCTTGTTTAATAAATTTTTAAAAATGTCTACATTTTGTTTTCTGTCAAAAGGGTGCTTCTACTCAACACTAAGCAAAGGGTCTGAATACTTATGACCATGTGATATTTCAGTTTTCTTGTTTAAGACATTTTCAAAAATTTCTACAATTCTGTTTTTTGTTTCTGTCAAGATGAGGGTAGAGTGTAATGAGAAAAAAAATTTACTTTTCTGAATTTACCAAATGGCTGCAATTAAACAGAGTGAAAAATTTAAAGGGGTCTGAATACCCACTGCAATATATACGTGTGTGTGTGTAATAAATATATATATATATATATATATATATATATATATCTATATCTATAATTGCCTTATTCTGTCTGTCTATCTGTCTGTCTGTCATGCTCCGAAATTGTGTCCTTACGGTGACACAAAGCTGATTGGCCGCTGGGCTCGCCATGGCCCCGCCCCCCACACGGATTGGCCTCTCTCCCCGGCTCTCTGCAGGCCCCGCCCCCCTCACGCAATGCACGCTCGCTCTGGCCCAACTGACACGGAGCCGCGACTCCCAGGTGAGTACACACACACGCATCAGATCACACTCACTCTCACACTCACTCTCACACACACCTCCCACATCACAACATGCTGGGATATCGCTTGCTTCTACACCGGCTCCGTCAGGATCCCGGCAGTGCCAGACATAACCTTGCGATGCTGGGATCTTGACGGAGGCCGTGAAAGCTGGTAACCATTATAAACATCGGGTAACTAAGGTCCCTTAGTTACCCGATGTGTATCATAGTTACCAGCGTACACCGGCTCACACTCACACACACATCACACACACCTCACATCGCATCCACACATCAAGGTCCTGCAGCGGCGGAAAATACAGACACATAACAGCACACACACATAACAGCACACACACATAACAGCACACACACATAACAGCACACACACATAACAGCACACACACATAACAGCACACACATACACACAAATCAGATCACACTCACACACACCTCACACATCACATCGCATCCACATACTCACAACATCCTGGGATATCGCTTGCTTCTCGGCCGCGATACTGTGCTGTGAGCTTTCAGGACCTGCCGGAGGATCACATGGCCAGAAGCATGTGGTATCTCCGGATGTTGTGAGTATGAGCGCGTATGTGCGATATCGTCAGTGTCTGTGTGTGTGAGTGGATGCGATCGGGTGTGTGTGAGTGGATGCGATCGGGTGTGTGTGAGTGGATGCGATCGGGTGTGTGTGAGTGGATGCGATCGGGTGTGTGTGAGTGGATGCGATCGGGTGTGTGTGAGTGGATGCGATCGGGTGTGTGAGTGTCGGCAGAGGAGCACGGCGTGCTGGAGGAGGCTGGGAGCAGAGAGGCTGATCATGGGGAAGGCTGGGAGGAGAGAGGCTGATGCTGGGGGAGGCTGGGAGGGGGAGGCTGGGACGAGGGAGGCTGATGCTGGTGGAGGCTGATGCTTGGGGAGGCTGATGCTGGGGGAGGCTGGAAGGAGAGAGGCTAATGCTGGTGGAGGCTAATGCTGGTGGAGGCTAATGCTGGTGGAGGCTGATGCTTGGGGAGGCTGATGCTGGGGGAGACTGGGAGGGGAAGGCTGATGCTGAGGGAGGCTGGGAGGAAGGAGGCTGGGAGGAGAGAGGATGATCCTGGGGAAGGCTGGGAACGGGAGGCTGATGCTGAGGGAGGCTGGAAGGAGAGAGGCTGATGCTGGGGGAGGCTGGAAGGAGAGAGGCTGATGCTGGTGGAGGCTGATGCTTGGGGAGGCTGATGCTGGGGGAGACTGGGAGCGGAAGGCTGATGCTGAGGGAGGCTGGGAGGGGGAGGCTGGGGGGAAGGAGGCTGGGAGGAGAGAGGCTGATCCTGGGGAAGGCTGGGAAGGGGAGGCTGATGCTGGGGGAGGCTGGAAGGAGAGAGGCTGATGCATGGGGAGGCTGATGCTGGGGGAGACTGGGAGCGGAAGGCTGATGCTGAGGGAGGCTGGGAGGGGGAGGCTGGGAGGAAGGAGGCTGGGAGGAGAGAGGCTGATCCTGGGGAAGGCTGGGAAGGGGAGGCTGATGCTGAGGGAAGCTGGAAGGAGAGAGGCTGATGCTGGGGGAGGCTGGAAGGAGAGAGGCTGAGGCTGGGAGGAGAGAGGCTGATGCTGGGGAAGGCTGATGCTGAGGGAGGCTGGGAGAGGAAAGCTGATGCTGGGGAAGGCTGGGAGGACGGAGGCTGGGAGGAGAGAGGCTGATCCTGGGGAAGGCTGGGAGAGGGAGGCTGATGCTGGAGGAGGCTGGAAGGAGAGAGGCTGATGCTGGCGGAGGCTGATGCTGGGGGAGGCTGGAAGGAGAGAGGCTGATGCTGGTGGAGGCTGATGCTTGGGGACGCTGGGAGAGGGAGGCTGATGCTGAGGGAGGCTGGGAGGAGGGAGGCTGGGAGAGGTAGGCTGAGAGAAGAGAGGCTGATGCGCACACACACACACACACACACACACACACACACACACACACACACACGCGCACTGCACAACACACCACACACACACACACACACACACTGGGAACCACAAACAACTGCCCTACACAGACACCCACACATACAGACAACGCTGCACACACACAACACCCAACACACAAACACCGCGGCACACACAAATATACGCACATACCGCACAACACACACATTGCACAAAACATACCTCCCCCCAAAACACACCACACACACACAAACCGCGCAACACACACACACAACGCTACAGACACACAGCGCTCCACAAACAACGCAACACACGCAACACACATACAACACCGCTCTCACCCCCCGCCACACCCAGACAGCACCCAGAACATGTACAGCGCCTACACAAACACTTGGTAACTACACACAACAACATCTCTATATATATATATATATATATATATATATATATATATATATATATATATATATATATATATATATATATATATATATATATATATATATATATATATATATATATAACAAAAATCATACATGAACTACACAATACGTAAATTCTAGAATACCCGATGCGTAGAATCGGGCCACCTTCTAGTATATATATATATATATATATATATATATATATATATATATATATATATATATATATATATATATATATAATTATATTATTATACACTGTGTATATACAGTAAGTGTATAATAGATTTATACACGTGAGCATTAAGTTCTCTGCCTTCATTAGGTGCCAGAGTCCATGAATAATTAGTGAGACAGATACAGTGATACTGTCTGTGGCTCAGTTCTGCCCTGTTTGTTCCTTTTCTCCGGCAGCTTGTAAATGATTGCAGATCTGCTCTCTTGCTTTAAGCTCCACTGCATTCAGAGCAAAGTATACTCTCCCTGCAGGTAATATTTAGTGGTTTAGATAGTTCTGAGAGAACCCTTTTATATTAGGAAGAATTTATAAGAATATTCTCCATTTCAAGGTAAGACATGACACAAACCATGCACTCACACATTATTTACAGAGCGAGGTCTTGGACGTTTCTTTGCTCGTGTTGTCTTCCGTTACTCTTTTCTTGATAAGATTTCATAAAGGAAGTCGACCTAAAGGCTGCCCGCAGACTTTGTGACACATCCGTGATACTTTGGTGATCTTTGTATAGCCATTGAACAGGCTATTATTGGGTCAATGTTGTTTGTTTTTTTTTTAATATGGACTGTGTTGTAAATTTTCATGTCAGATTTATCTAGTGCGCTTCGTCTTTGGTAAAAGTGGCACTTTTTTATGTGTTTTGGCACAAAGTAACAGATTCATCATCATTTAGCATCTTTGTTTTCTGGAGTAAAAAGGGTTCCGATAGTGACCCTCTTAATTTATGCCTTTTTTTTTTTTAGTACAACGCAAAACTTGCGTTTTGCTTGTTTCCATTTCTTTGTTGTTTGGCAGTATGGCTGTAGTTTCGGTCACTTGGATGTTCTTGTCTAGTTAATTTGCGATTTTTAAAAATATTGCACATTTTTCAACAAATTGTTCTTCAGAACTCTAGTGGAGTACAAAATCTTTTTTTTTTTTTTGCTCAAATGAAGATTAATGTGACATGTCAAGTTTATAAAAAAAAAAGTGCAACTTTTTAGTTAAAAAAAAAAAAAAGTTAAGCAGAATAAAAAAAGAGCACCTTTTGATTTTGCATCAATTAATCAAACATCGTGCTCCCATTTTGATAAATTTGGGAACAAAATTCTTTATTTTTATTTGACATAAATATGTACTTTCTATATCCACCAATGCAGGAAGGAATAAGATAAAAAAAAAAAAATTGAATTTAAAAGAAAAATGCCATTTTACTTATCGGTGTTGTTCCGCTTTATCTAATTTTAGACTTATTATGCGTTTTACATGCCCTTTTTTTTTTTTTTTTTTTTGCGGCTCAATCAACAGGGGACTTCGCTTATAGCAAAAGAGGTGTAACTTTAAATTGCAAGAAGATGTGACAAAATGTAGGTGCCGTGAAGTTGTGAAAAGTGACTAAAAATATTCCAGATTTATTATCCAATGCAGGATACACCAGAGTGATTATTTCTAATGCATGTGTGCTGGGGTGGATCATGGCAGTACATTTGGATAGTCCTGTACAGGGGTAGTAAATGTTGGTAAGGCAGGGGTGCACACAATTTTTTGGTCCAAGGGCCACATCCCCATACTGAACCAATCTCAAGGGCCTCAAATATAATAAAGGCGTCCTTACAGGAATACATCACCAGAATAGTAGAATCGTGTATAATGCTCACCAATATCAAATAGAATAAGCCGAGCAGATGGTATAACCAATTGTGTGAAGACAAGGTAACAATTAACTTTGAATAAATCCTAATTAAAATATTTTCACGCACAACATAGATGGTTGCATAGCAACCAATTATTAAAAGACAAATACAGTAAGAGGGACCCCCAAAATACAAATCTCTCACTATATACACAGTGTTTATAGGACAAAAACCAAACCCAACCGATGTCCACAAAAACATGTACACAAAAGATTGATGTGAGTAATCAAAGTACCACATTCTATGGAACACCCTCCAGTGATAATGAAAACCAATACATACTGATATGGTTACAACTAAACATTGGGGTGATAGAGGGCGGGGGGGGGGGGGGGGGGGGTGGCGCGGCAAAACATCTTCCTCATATTACCCCCAGTGGCAACAATCTGACCTTAAATGCTCCTAGACCTCCTGACACGTTTCATAATTGGCTTACACGTTTCATAATAGGCCTAATCGTCAGGGGAATTTGGCCAGGGAAACAGAAACTTAAGATTCATACGGACCTCCACCATGGTATGTCCGGGCATAAGATAGCGCTACCTTTGTAATATCCCCCACACAGTTCTCTTCCCCCACAATGCCTGTCTCCATAATATCCCCCCATACTGCTCCTATCCATAATATACCCACCACACTTCCCCTATTAAGAATATCTCCCCCACACACTGCCCCCTTTAATAATATCCCCCAACACAGCCCATCTCTATAATGTTGCTTCACACTGCCTCTCTCAATAATATCCCCCTTCACACTGACCCTCTCCAAAATATCCTCTCACACTGCCCTTTTCCATAATATTCCCCCACACTGCCTCTCTGCTTAAAGTCCACCCCCACCCCCTTTACATTCTATATTATGATTGATTGCTCTCAGTGAGAGAAACAAAATTAAAATTTTGTAGTTGTGATACCTTTTAATGGCTAACTAAAATAAAATATGATGTTATAAAGCAAGCTTTCGAGACATCTCAGGTCTCTTCCTCGGGCATGTTTGTAGATGTGATACCTTTTAATGGCTTACTAAAATAAAATATGATGTTATAAAGTCAACTGGCTAACACGGTACCAAAACCTTTTTCTTTTAACCATTCTATATTATGTCTCGTTTCACAATTCCTCCCTCATTAAGGGGGCATATGGGGGGATATGCAGCTCTACAGTGTCCTCCCCCCTCCAGCTAAACAATGCCGAAATCCCCCCCCACCCCCTTCCCCCACTGCACCTTATGTCGCCCACAGCTCCATAATATTCCCTATTGCTCCATTTGGCCCCTGGAAATTAAAACCAATCCTGAAACTCATGTTATCTTTGGCTCCTCCTGGAGTGCTTACCAGTCCCCGCTGTAGCCTGGCACAATCAGTAGTGTGATGAGTTAGTAGTTTGCTGACCTCCTCACGCTACTGCACATTGAGGCGGCAGCTGATGGGCACTCCTCTGCTTTGCGCTTCTCTGCCCCAATGCCGGCACCACAGTGTACAAATGTATTGGTGTCTGAAAGACGCAAATGCATTTGAATGTAGACAGAAGGGAGTTGGTGTCACTGTCCACATCAATCCCCTTGGGGAGCTGCATGTGGCCCACGGGATGTATGTTGTGCAGGCCTGAATTAGGGTCACCAAACTGGCACAACCATGGTATTCCTGCCATAAGTAAGTTTTTTTATAACTTTGTATTGTTGAGTGCTGAGAATATATTCTTAGGGGACAGGAAATCGTCTTTAAAGGGAGCCTGTCATGTCCAATGACGCTATTAGTCTGCAGATATACAGTAAGGTTAATCTTCTGATAGTGTTTAAGAAGCTGCCCGGCAGCTGTACTGAAAGTGCGGTACCAGGGAGAAAATTAACTTTATTCCTTCTGAGAGCTGCCGGCTTTCAGTCATATAGGTGTGCCAGCGCTGCTACCATCTTCGCTCATTATACTTTTAGTCTGTAAGGTCTCCCCAACATTTTGAATGATAGCCGGAGGCTCCTGGGAAAAATAAAGGTAATTTTTTTCCCTGGTGCCACACTTGGAGTAGAGATGCCGGGCACCTACATAACATTATTAACCTGAATGTTAATAATGTTATCTGACAAAATAATTCCCCTTAATAAACAGATTTTCTTTCTTGTGGTTGCAGCCTTTCTGCAGACTATACATCAGAGAAAGCTATGACCACTACCAGAGAGACTAGATTATAAGGAAGTGGTATCTGTATAACGGTCGTATTGTTTCCTGGGGTAATGACATTTATCAGGTGCTGTTCTTTTGAGGAAGTCAGGAGTCTAGTAAATTACATGTATTTCTTTGAGTACAAATCTACCTTTTGTGCTGTGTAACGTTCTCATCTGTCAGCAGAAATGCTACTTGTTCGTGCTTGGTCTGGGATTCACAGTTCTGTTCATTTATTTATTATATATATATATATATATATATATATATATATATATATATATATATATATATATATATATATATATATATATATAAACACACACACTGGGTGCAAAAGTATTCAGGCCCCATTAAATTTTTCACTCTTTGTTTCATTGCAGCCATTTGGTAAATTCAAAAAAAGTTCATTTTTTTTCCTCATTATTGGACACTCTGCACCCCATCTTGACAGAAACAAACAAATGTAGAAATTTCTCAAATATATTAAACAAGAAAAACTGAAATATCACATGGTCATAAGTATTCAGACCCTTTGCTCAGACACTCATATTTAAGTCACATGCTGTCCATTTCCTTGTGACCCTCCTTGAGATGGTTCTACTCCTTCATTGGAGTCCAGCTGTGTTTAATTAAACTGATAGGGCTTGATTTGGAAAGGCGCACACCTGTCTATATAACACCCCACAGCTCACAGTGCAGATAACAGGAAATGAGGATCATGAGGTCAAAGGAACTGCCCAAGGAGTTCAGAAACAGAATTGTGGCAAGGCACAGATCTGGCCAAAATTACAAAAGAATTTCTGTAGTACTCAAGGTTCCTAAGAGCACAGTGGCCTCCATAATCCTGAAATGGAAGAAGTTTGGGACCACCAGAACTCTTCCTAGACCTGGCCATCCAGCCAAACTGAGCAATCGTGGGAGAAGAGCCTTGGTAGA
Organism: Anomaloglossus baeobatrachus; assembly: GCF_048569485.1. Lineage (NCBI taxonomy): Eukaryota > Metazoa > Chordata > Amphibia > Anura > Aromobatidae > Anomaloglossus > Anomaloglossus baeobatrachus. Next base: position 374,286,915 of record NC_134357.1, on the reverse strand, counting down.
AGAAGTAAAGAAGAACCCCAAGATCACTGTGGCTGAGCTCTAGAGATACAGTAGGAAGATGGGAGAAAGTTTCACAAAGTCAACTATCCCTGCAGCCCTCTACCAGTCGGGCCTTTATGGCAGAGTGGCCCGACGGAAGCCTCTTCTCAGTGCCAGACATATGAAAGCCTGCATAGAGTTTGCAAAAATACACATGAAGGACTCCCAGACTATGAGAAATAACATTCTCTGCTCTGATGAGATGAAGAGAGAACTTTTTGGTGATAATTCTAAGCAGTATGTGTGGAGAAAACCAGGCATTGCTCATCACCTGCCCAATATAATCCCAACAGTGAAACGTGGTGGCAGCAGCATCATGATATGGGGGTATTTTCCAGCTACAGGGACATGACGACTGGTTGCCATTGAAGGAAAGATTAATGCGGCCAAGTACAGAGAGATCCTGGAAGAAAACCTCTTCCAGAGTGCTCTTGACTTTAGACTTGGCCGAAGGTTCACCTTCAAACAAGACAATCACCCTAAGCACACAGCTAAAATAACAAAGCAGTGGCTTCAGAACCATTCTGTGACCATTCTTGACTGGCCCAGCCAGAGCCCTGACCTAAATCCAATTGAGCATCTCTGGAGAGACCTGAAAATGGCTGTCCTACAACGTTCACCACCCAACCTGACGGAACTGGAGAGGATCTGCAAGGAAAAAGGGCAGAGGAGCCTCAAATTCAGGTGTGAAAAACTTGTTGCATCATTCCCAAGAAGACTCATGGCTGTACTAGCTCAAAATACTTATGACCATGTGATATTTCAGTTTTTCTTGTTTAATAAATTTTTAAAAATGTCTACATTTGTTTTCTGTCAAGAAGGGGTGCAGAGTGTACATTAATGAGAAAAAAATTAACTTTTTTCGATTTACCAAATGACTGCAATGAATCAAAAGTGAAAATATATATTAATAGAATATACCAGAATGAATAAAAAGATCCCAACCCAAGCATGTTCGTCAGCTCTCTGGACTTATATTCAAGTAAATGGAGAGCGATGCACCTCTAAGGCCTCCTTCCTATGCTCTGTTCTAGACATTGATGTCTTATACTTTTTTGGGCCCTGTATCCATTTCACTTTTTTGGCATATTTTGTAGATGTACAATAGATGTTCCAAGTGAGAGAAATCCTTTAATTCTACCTGTTCATTTAAAAAAATGCAGTGTCCTTGTAGGTTGAGGTATCTTACTAAGGGTACCGTCACACTTTAGCGATGCACCAGCGATCCCACCAGCGATCTGACCTGGTCAGGATCGCTGCTGCGTCGCTACATGGTCGCTGGTGAGCTGTCAAACAGGCAGATCTCGGCAGTGACCAGCCCCCAGCCAGCAGCGACGTGGAAGCGACGCTGCGCTTGCAGGGAGCCGGCATCTGGAAGATGCGGACACTGGTAACTAAGGTAAACATCGGGTATGGTTACCCGATGTTTACCTTAGTTACCAGCGCACACCGCTTAGCGCTGGCTCCCTGCACTCATAGCCACAGCACACATCGGGTTAATAAGCAAACCTTTGCTTATTTACCAGATGTGTCCTCCGGCTACGTGTGCAGGGAGCCGGCACTGGCAGCGTGAGAGCTGCAGACGCTGGTAACGAAGGTAAATATCGGGTAACCACCTTGGTTACCCGATGTTTACCTTGGTTACAGCTTACCGCAGGCTGTCAGACGCCGGCTCCTGCTCCCTGCACATTCAGGATTGTTGCTCTCTCGCTGTCACACACAGCGATGTGTGCTTATCAGCGGGAGAGCAACAATAAAAAAAAACCAACCAGGGCTGTGTGTAACGAGCAGCGATCTCACAGCAGGGGCCAGATCGCTGCTCAGTGTCACACACAGCGAGATCGCTAATGAGGTCACTGCTGCGTCACAAAAACCGTGACTCAGCAGCGATCTCAGCAGCGATCTCGCTGTGTGTGAAGCACCCCTAATGACCACTAGCGTGTATTACAGAACATAATGGAAAGCCAGTTTTATACATATCTTGGAACTCATTTACAAAGAAAAAACTGATCCTATTTATGAAGAATTGAGACATTTCCGTTCAAATTGCCTCATAAAGCCAATGTTTGCCTGGTGACCTTGTAAGCCATTAGCTACAGTATTTCCAGTTTAGGGCCATTTCTCAAGGACTTAGTAGGAATCCGTCATCCAATTTTCAGTGAGTAAATCAATTTCTTTTTTTTTTTTTTTTTTTAAAATTTGTTTATTAAACAGTAGAAAAAAATTTCTCAAATACAGAGCAAAAGACACATAAGGCTGGTTTCACACTACGTTTATTTAACATCCGTCCATAACGTTTTTTTAGCGGAAAAGCGGATCCAGTGCAAATGCGTTTTCATTTCAATGCATTTGCAATGGACTCGCGTTAACATCCGTTCACCTGCGTTTGCGTGCGTTATAGTGAGGATCCAGCGACTTGCAGTTTTTTAACATGTTTCAAAAACGCTACTTGTAGCGTTTTTGAGCTGCGTCCAAATACTGCAAATTGCTGGATCCTGACTAAACAGCACGCAAACGCATGTGAACGCTGGCGTGCTGATAGACAGGATCCTGCTTTTGTACTGAGCATGCCCAGAAAGTACTGAGCATGCCCAGAACCAGTCTCGCGTGATCTGTCTCTCTCTCTCCTCTTCCCTCCCTCACCCTCTCTCTCTCTCTATCTGTCTTACCCCCTTCCTCCCTCCCCTCCCTCTCTCTCCCACCTGAGAGCTGCGGACACTCGTAACCAAGGTAAATATCGGGTTACCACTTCTCTTAGTTACCCGATGTTTACGTTGGTTACGTGTGCAGGCAGCCCTGCTCCTAGCAGCTGCAGACACTCGTAACCAAGATAAATATCGGGTATCCAAGGTCGATGTTTACCTTGGTTACCAGTGTCTGCAGCTGTCAGAAGCCGGCTCCCAGTCTAGTTCCCCTCACTCCCGATCACATGACTCCAGTGCCCGCCCCTAAACATCCAGTGCAGGATCCTGCAAAATAACAGATGCGTTTGCATACGTTATTTGCTGTAAAAGCAGGATCCGTATTTCCGCTAAAATAACGTTAAGGACGGATGTTAAATAAACGTAGTGTGAAACCAGCCTAAGATATGCACATATAAGTTTGCTATGAGCCGCTCAAGTAGGCTCATTAAGTAGACCTAACGCAATATTGTTAAACAAATCTTCACTTTTTAGTTTTTAAAACTGCTATAGTGTCCTACGGTCAAAGAAGAAGCTGATTACATTGCATTTGAGTGTATAATGAATTCTACAAACAAACAATTAAATAACTAATAACTAGCTCTGCCGATAACACCGTCCTAGACGTTTTGAATCTGCACCTCTCCACAGTCAGCTTTGTATTCAGTACTGGTAGAGACATATGGAAATATTGTACACAATCAATCAAAGTCAAAGGGGAGGAATTCCACATTTCCCATATCCGGTTGAATTTCTCCGGACACCCTCTGTTCTGATATACAGTCTGCTCATACGGGAGTATTTTGTTCACCATTTCTATCCACACTCGTACCGTAGGAGGAGAGCCGCCCATCCCCCGCATGGCTGAGTTTCCGGGCCATTAAAAGGGATTCCGGTAGAAATATTTTGTGATAGTGTGACCATGTCCCTTCATCCATAACCCCAAACAGGCAAAGAAGTAGTTCAAGGGGTATAGGAAAAAGAGCCAGGGAGGAGAAGACCGAGACAACCCCCTTCCAAAAGGTGACAGTCACTGGACAGCCCCATATCATGTGAAGGAAGTCAGCATCCCCTCCATGGCACCGCGGGCAGTTAGGAGTCGACTCGCCCGGTGTCGCATTTTGAACAACCTTAAAGGAGTTAAATACGCTTGATGTATGATATATAGTTGGGTCATTCTGTTGTTAACTGAGGGTGATACCTTGGTTGGGGATTCAAGAATATCCTCCCAATCCTCCTCTTGTATGTTCGGGATTAACACTCCCACCTCCTCCTAACAGTCAGTGGCTGGAACTCGTTTCCTACAGACAGTAAGTGGGTGTACAGAGATGAAATAAGTCCTTTAGGGCCCTGGGACCGCAGAATTCCAACTAAAGGAAAAGAGGATATAAGGGTAGCTCCCGACCTGTTCTGCATATGATGTTGAATTGCTGATCTAAGTTGCAGATATCTAAAGAAGTGACATCTAGCCACTTTAAACCGGGAGTGAATTTGATCGAAAGACAACAGAACATTTTGTTCATAAATATTACTCAAAGTGAGAGCGCCATGTGAGCTCCAGAAGGTGGAGGACGGGTGTTCTAGTAGCGTAGGAAAATTATATGTTCTGCCATAAGGGCATCTCTGCAATAATGTCCGAGAAACGCACCACCCTTTTAGCTTTGCTCCAAACCCATCGCGCCAACCTGAGTAGCGGTAGCATCCTAAACGGGCCAGTTCCATCCAGTTCCAGAAACCCAAGTAAGCACCCTGTTCCAGCAGCGTGTGCAAGGTGACTCTCTGAGTTCGGAAAGTCGGATCCTGGCATCCACGAGGGCAGCGTTCTCAGCTGGCCTGACAGGTAATATAAGTAGAAATCCGGCAGAGCCAGTCCCCCCTGTCGATTTAGATCTGTGTAGTGTGGTCAGCTTCAGTTTAGGTCGTGTGGTGCCCCAGATGAACCCAGACAATAACGAATTCAGGGAGCAAAAGAAGGATTTATTAACTGGAACCGCACTATGCTGGAAGAAGTAACTGAGCTTGGGAAGTAAGATCATTTTCACCAAAGTGACACGGCCCGGGACTGATAGAGGCAGCTTACTCCATAGCGAAAACTTAGTTGGCAAATATCAATAGAGGGTAAATGTTAGACTGCAGGTCCTGTCGGCTATCTCGTTTTATAATAATCCTCAGATACTTAAAGTTAGAAACCAGCGGCAGCGGGGATAATGTCTCCAAGCCGGGCATCGGGTTGAGGGACAGGGGCATCAAATGAGACTTGTCCCAATTTATGCAAAGTCCTGAAAATTTACCGAATTCGTCAATGGCATCAACCACCCGAGGCAAAGACCTCTCCACATCCTCCATAATATGATCATGTCATCCGCATACAGTCCTATGGTATCCACCCGATCTGCTATGCGTATGCCCTGAATCAATCTGTCTGACAGAATCTTGATCACCAGAGCTTCGATGGCCAAAGCAAAGAGAGCCGGGGACAAGGGGCACTCCTGTCGGGTTTCTCTTCCCAAACGGAAGGCGTTTGAAAGAATACCATTGACCACCACCTTAGCTCGAGGAGCATGATACAACATCTGGATCCAATTACAAAATTTAGGACCAAATCCAAACTTTTGAAGGCAGACCCACAGGAAACTCCACTACACAGAATCAAATGCCTTGGCCGCGTACTTGACTGGACCACCGACTGAACTCTTCTGACATTAATGGAAGTGCTCTTCCCCGGCATAAACCCCGTCTGATCAGGGTTAACCAGATCTAATATGACAGAATTCAGTCTAGTGGCCAATATTTTAGTAAAAATTTTATAATCCACGTTCACAAGTGAGATGGGATGGTAGGATCCTTTCCTTCTTTTAGGAGCACTATGATATTAACATCGTAAAAGGAGTCTGGGAGGGAGGTCTCCGGCGTGGCCCGAACAAACACCTCCAGTAAATGTGGCAGCATTAATTCTTGGTATTTCCCATATAATTTCACCGGAAAGCCATCAGGCCCCGGAGCCTTGCCGACAGCCAGATCCGCCACTGCAGATTTCAGCTCATCCAGAGTGATTTCGGCATCCAAAAATGCTTGCTGAGCGGTAGTAAGCCTCGGGAAGTCCACATCTTCCAAATACGTTAGGCAGTCTGTCATAGTCGCCCCACTTTTAGATTGATCTAGCGAGCCATAAAAGCTACAAAAGCATTTAAGGATGTCAGTGGGGGAAGTGGCCATATTACCGTCTGGCCTACGGATTTGAAGCACAGAGGAGTTATGTTGCCTAACCATAAAAGCTAGGAGTTTGCTGGACTGGTTCCCCAGCTCAAAATATCGTTGTCTTGTGAAGAATAGTTTACGTTTTGACTTAGTATCTAGATGCTGTGTATATCTTTTATGTGCACTGAGCCATGTCTGTTTGTTGTCATTAGGATTAGCTATATAAGATTTCTCCGCCTCGCCAACCTGTCGCTCTGCCAGTAAATCAATTTCTTGTAGCCCTTTTGTACAACATGCCCTCATTGTTCATTTGTCTGGCAGAAGCTGTATGTATACAGCATACCTGGGGTCATTGGGTTGGTCAGATGGCTGGTGCAGTTGCATCATTATCTTGTTCTATCCTTTTTACCAGGGACACTATCTGCTGCACTTAACCTTGTGTTCAGTTTTGGAAATCTTTGCTTAGCCGCTGAATTACCGTATTTTTCGCTTTGAGACGCACTTTTGTTCCGCCAAATTTTGGGGGAAAGTAGGGGGTGCGTCTTATAAACCGAATATACAGATTATATACTGCAGGGTCCAGGGGAGGTGGAGGCCGCTCTGGAGCGGTGCTGGGGGGGCTAGGGGGGTTGGTAGAGGCTTGTGAAGCTGCGGGCGGCAGCCTTTGATCTCCTGCACCCGCTCATATAATATGCACAGCCGCTGTCCACCACCATGGTGCTGAAACTGCACCGCGGCGATGGGCTGGGGGAGCTGCGCATATTATCTGCCTGTGCTTACCTTTGATCGCACATGCCCCCGCCCCCTGTGTTAGCTATGGCCCCCATGCTGCTGCCCATAGTAAAATAATAAACTCTTTACTCACCTCCTCCAGCGTGTCTGCCCGGTCTCCCTCCTGTTGCTGTGATCTTGCACGCAGAGATATCTCTCTGCTGTCCCGATCACATGACCGGCACTAGAACCAGGAAGTAGGAAGTGCAGGAGACACTGGAGGAGCTCAACCCCGAGGAGGGTGACACCAGACAGGACACTGCTGCAGAAGGTAAGGAGTTTATTTTACTAAAAGCAGCAACATGGGGGCGATATCTAACAGTGGGCCTGTGTGCCTGCAAACAGTGGGCCTGTGTGCCTGCAAACAGTGGGCCTGTGTGCCTGCAAACAGTGGGCCTGTGTGCCTGCAAACAGTGGGCCTGTGTGCCTGCAAACAGTGGGCCTGTGTGCCTGCAAACAGTGGGCCTGTGTGCCTGCAAACAGTGGGCCTGTGTGCCTGCAAACAGTGGGCCTGTGTGCCTGCAAACAGTGGGCCTGTGTGCCTTACTGGGGCACATGTTCAATATAAGGTGGCCATATCCAGATTAAGGTGGCTAATTTTAGGATGAGGGGGCTATGAGGGACATATACCTTATATTATTTGTTAGACGGACACTGGCATTATAAGACTGACCCCATTTATTAAAAAATTCTCTATTCCTTCACCAAATTTGGGGGTGCGTCTTATAATCAGGTGCGTCTTATAAAGCGAAAAATACAGTAACTATTTTAATGATCACTGCTTTGGTCCCAGATCGGCTTCTCGTTGGTGGTGGGGGGAGCTACTGACATGTACAAGATATTGAGAAAGTAAGGATCAATATAAATCAGCCACTGATATGGTATTAAATTATGTAAGACCTATTATACAGCAAAATACCTAAAATATAACTTTTATTAAATATATCCTTAAAAGGAAGCAAGAGTCATCTTGCCTCTATTAAAATTCATCAAATGGACGCCAGATATCGGCTCTATAGTCGACATAGCGCGACTTTCCTGGCAGCACAGTCGACTGTCGCCAAACGTACATTTTCTGGTTTCATGGTTGGAAACCCTCATCTCCTACCAAAGCTCCCCTGATGAATATGGGACATAGGAAACGCGTCGGGAGGAGGAGAATTTGAACAGGCAGTGGGCTCAGTTCATGGGATCCCGGATCCATTATAAAAGGAATCGTGGAAACGCCTATAGAGCAACTGCTATATAGAAAATGAGCACATCATAATGGGTGAGACCATTCCTGATTATTTATATTGTGCCTGTAAAGAGATATTAACCCAGAATTGAAGGGGATATCCCTGAACACTATCTATTTTTAACTGAATCTGTTGAGATCGTACTGATTCAGTCATGATTTGCTATAATACATCATTGCCATTCATTTTTTACTGAGGTGCTATCAGACAGGATATACTAGTCCCTGCGAACCCACAAGGGACAGGCGACTATAGAGCTGTTATCTGGCGTCCATTTGATGAATTTTAATAGAGGCAAGATGACTCTTGCTTCCTTTTAAGGATATATTTAATAAAAGTTATATTTTAGGTATTTTGCTGTATAATAGAAAGTAAGGATCAATCTACTGGCACTTTAATCACTCTGAGTACTCCAAACCATGGAGAACGTGGATAAATGTTAACTTTCTGCTATAATTTAATTGAAAACCATACTGTGGAACTTTGGCAGATAACTTGCATGTGTATGTCCATGGTCCGGAGTTTTCCTTGTGGATGAAAGTACCAGAATATAGGCCTTGACGCGTGTTTTCTGAACAGTTTCCAGAGTGTACTATTGGAATGAGAAGAACACAACACGAGTAAGGCCTACGAACGTATGAGTTGGACGAGTGCAATAGTAGCAAAACTCACACTGCACTCTCACCAATGTTATTTAATGAAGCTGAGGTGATATGCAATGTTTAATTTTTTTTTTTTTCCGCATCATATTCTCAGCATATTTTGGCTCACGCGCATGCATACAAGTCTATGGGTTCATGTGAAACATCTGACTGCACTCATATGTCATCTATCTATCTATTATGAATATGAGACAGGCAATGGAGAAGATGGAGAGATTAAGCTCTCCCTCTTCTCACCTGTGCTCCGATTCTTGCATGCAAGAGAATCTGATCACCGTGAATGACGCTGGGCTCACGCTTGCTGCAGGGTTTGAGCCTAGTGTCATTAGCATATCGCATCAGATGCTATACGCTCGTCTTACCCTGGCCTAAGATTTCGGCTCGGCTAGCACTAATATCATATCAAAGAGGAAGCGCTTTGCGAGTCATGGCTCTACCACACTGCCCCCTATCACTGAAAGCAAATCCTTAAAGAAAAAGGTGTTTCCAGACATGTTGTATTCTGGAGGTGTTACCACATTGAGGTACCACGCAATCACACAGAAAGTGCTTACGGCAGTGTAATATGGAACCATACTGCTGTTTAGGCAAGAATGTAATCTCTTTCAGAATAGTGAAGCAGATGGACTATATAAATGTGGCCATACACCTTAGATCAGTGCTCTCCCAACTTCAGTCCTCAAGTCCAACAAACTGTGCATATTTTCAGGTTTTTCTTTAGTATTGCACAGGTTATGATTTCAACACATGCGCAATGCTAAGGATAATATTAACATGCCCTGTTGGTGGGACTTGAGGACTGGAGTTGGGAGAACGCTGCCTTAGGCCGGTTTCACACATCCGGCTTTTTGCCGTTTTGCCGGATGCGGCGCTCTCCCGTACAGTTAATACAGTACAGTGACAGCGCTGTAACTTCCGGGTCACATGCGCCGGTCACATGACAGCATGTGACCGGCGCTTGTTGCGCTGTCACTGTACTGTATTAACTGTACGGGAGAGCGCCGCATCCGGCAAAACGGCAAAAAGCCGGATGTGTGAAACCGGCCTTAGATGGCTTTCAGCTATTCCTCCTGCTCCCACCCCTCTCCCCATACACATGCACCACCAACATGGCCAAATGTGTATGTGCTCTCAATATGGAGCGTTTTAAAGGCTGCTGTGTAAAGGAGGAATGGGAATGACTCTGTTATCATGGATGCCGCCATCAGAGCATTGGGCATCAGGAAATCCAGCTTGCCTGATCATTTTACTCCTGATCAGGGCACCTCAATACACATTAGATGTTCCACAAATCATGCTGAAATGGGCAGGTTTGGCCAACTTTCATAAACTACAGTCGTGACCGAAAGTGTTGGCATCCTTGAAATGCTTCCAGAAAATGAAATATTTCTCCTAGAAAATTATTGCAATTAAACATGTTGCGTGTATTGGAACAACACAAAAAACAAAACAGCAAATTGGACGTAATTTTACACAAGACTCCAAATATGGGCCTTACAAAATGGTTGCACTTTCAATTTAATGTTTGGTTGCACTTCCTGTAGATAAATAATTGCAATCACTTCCGATAACCATCAACAAGCTTCTTACACAGTTAAACTGGAATTTCGGACCACTCTTCTTTTGCAGTCTGCTCCAGGTCTCTCATATTTGAAGGCTTCCTTCTCCCAACAGCAATTTTAAGATCTTTCCACAAGTGTTCAATGGGATTTAGATCCGGACTCATTGCTGCCACTTCAGAACTGTCCAGCGCTTGATTTCCATCCATTTCTGGGGGTTTCTTGAAGTATCTTTGAGGTCATTATCCTTCTGGAAGACCCATGACTTAAGACGCAAACCCAGCTTTCTGAACTGGGCACTACATTGCGACCCAAAATCCTTTGGTTATTTCGTGAACCTCCACCATATTTAACTGTAGGTACTGTGCTCTTTTCTTTGTAGGCATCATTCTGTTCTCGCTAAACAGTAAAATAATATGCTTTACCAAAAAGCTCTATCTTGGTCTCATCTGTCCACAAAACTCTTTCCCTGAAGGATTTTGGCTTACTTACATATATTTTGGTAAACTGCAATCTAGCTTTTTTTTATGTCTGTGTCAGCAATAGGGTCCGCCTAGGTCTACTGCAGTAGCATTTAATTTAGTATCGACGGGATAGTTGCGCTAATGCACCTGGAGCCTGCAGGACAGCTTGTATTTCTTTGGAACTTGATTGGGGCTGCTTATCCATCTGGACTATCCTGCGTTACAACTTTTTTCATCAATTTTTCTCTGGTGATCATGTCTAAGGACACTACACTAGTTACAGTGCTATGGGTTGTAAACTTCTTGATTTATGTTGTGCATCATGGACAAAGGAACATCATGATCTGTGGAGATTGCTGATATTATTCAACAATTTGGGTTCTCAAGTCCTCACTGTTCTCTTCTCCTCTTTTTGTTCTCCATGCTCCATGCACCCACCGACCAATTCACAATCAAAAAATCCCTTTAAAATTTTTATTCTTAATCATTTATCTATCTATTTTTTTTTTTTTTGTGGTGTATATCACTTGTGTTGGTTGGACATATTGTAGGGACTCCATAGGGTCTCTGAAGTGAGTCTTCGGTGAGCGGGGGCGCTATTTGCGTTTTATTTAGGGTGCCGACCTCCGCAGTAAGGTAGAGAGAAATTTTAGGGGTAACATCAGTGCATATGTATGCAGTGTATATTAATACATCTTTACCTTTTTTTTTTTTTCTTTTCACCTGCAGTTACCCGCTAGTCCACCTTCTATTTATGGAGTGTGTTTTGTTTTTTTTGTACAAACACTTAGTGTTTTAATGATCATGATTAAAAATTAAAATTTTAAAGGGATTTTTTGATTGTGAATTGGTATTTTTAGATCTCTTCTTTATCTGATATTGGTTAGTTGTTTGTGGCACCCAAAGACACACAATGCAAAGATTGCGTCAACTTCTCTCCTTTTCATCTGGTTTCAGCTGTGATTTTCATATTGGCCACACCTATTACTTGCCACAGGTGAATTTTTACAAGCAACACATGCTTGAAACAAGGTTGTGTACCCATAATTTTGCAAAGATGCCAACAATTTTCGTCTCACCCGTTTTTGGGGATTTGTGGGAAATTCTGTCCAATCTTTTCCTTTTTTTCTTTTTCCTTTTCGTTTTTCTTTTGTGTTGTTCCAGTACACACAAGGGAAATAAACATGTGTAATTGTAATAATTAATAATTTTCATGGAGAAATACTTCATTTTCTAGAAGAACTTAAAGGGTGTCAACACTTTTGGCCATGGCTGTATGTCTGGGGGCCTTAGACACATTCCAGTGGTAAAAGCCAGTGAAGTGTTTGTCAGATTATTTAGGCAGTAAAAAGATTGTGTGATTGTGATCTTGAGGCGCAGTAAGTCAGATAATGGTTTTCAGTTTGTCAGTTGCTTCTCATGTGATATTTTCACCCACCCAGGAGATTTCTGACTTTTTGTCTCTTTTGGGTAGTCACATTGTTCTCAACTGATCTATAAAGAATTTTTCAACATTAACTTCTCTGTTCTATTTACTATACAAATCAAAAAATTCCGTGGAGCCTCTGTTAGGAGTCTCGACACAGAAACTAGCCAGATATCCCTCCGGGAAGGACCTAGCCGAGGAGTGGCTCTTTTTAGGAAACCACCATAACCACCATATTAAGTGGCCCTTTTAGTCAATATCCAACTCTTTGACAAGTTTAAAGATATGACAAGGGAAAGCCAAGGCCAGGTATTCATCCACAGACAGCTGTATTGCCCCTCATCAGTCTGGAGTAGGATTCTGGCCAGGTGGGAGCAATGCCTAGTAAACCAACAAGACAAAATAATCACTGATTTCGGGGAGACCAGCCTGAGAAAACACTGCCGGCAGCCAACAAAGGCGCTCAACACAGTGAAATCCTAGGTGCATTGCCCCCAGGAAAATATGCAAATCAAAAAAGTCTGTGGAGCCTCTGTTAGGAGTCGCGACACAGAAACTTCCCGGAGGGATATCTGGCTAGTTTCTGTGTTGAGCCTCCTAACAGAGGCTCCATGTACTTTTTTGATTTGCATATTTCCCAGGCGGAAATGCACCTAGGATTTCACTGTGTTGAGCGCCCTCGTTGGCTGCCGGCAGTGTTTTCTCTGGCTGGTCTTCCCGAGATCAGTGTTTGTTTTGTTGGTCTATTTACTATAGGCAGAACGAATTGTTGAATGTAGTATTATTATTGTACTAGAACTATTCTAACTGAGTGTTACCTGACCACCAGGCAGGTTCAGAGGCTTCTTCTTTTTTACCACGTTTTTGGTGCATTTTTTTTTTTTTCCCCCATGCATTTTTCATGCATTTGAGGTGGAAAAAACACTAAGAATTGACAAGCTGTAGTTCATTTTCTACACCAAATCTGGAAGTAAAAAATAATCTACATGTGCACTACACCTTAAAATTCTCATTGACTTTGGCATAAGGATAGGCATGCAGTTTTTTCGACAAAACTGCATCAAACACGAAGTGTGTGCACATGACCTAAATGTATTTTATGTGAAATACAAACACACAAATTACCAAGTATTTGAAGTGTGAAGGAAAGGATGCATGGTTTTCTAAAGATTTCTAAAATATAAATCTGAAAATTGTAACTTGTATTTGTATTCAGTCTCCCTGAGTAAATACTATTGTAGGACCACCTTTGCTGCTGCAAGTCTTTTGGGGTATGTTTCTACCAGCTTTGAACATCTATGGGCTGACATTTTTGCCCATTCTTCTTTGCTAAATAGCTGTAGCTCAGTGAGATTGGATAGAGGTGTCTGTGAACAACAATTTTCAAGTCTTTCTACAGATTTTCAATGGGATTTATGCCTGGACTTTGACTGGCCCATTCAAACATGTGAATATGCTTTTATATAAAGCATTCCATTGTTCTGTAGCTCTGGCAGTATGTTTAGGGTCATTGTCTTGTTGGAAGTTGAACGTATGCTTAAGGCCAGAGTCACACTTGCGAGTGCCTCTCATTGAATCATCCGGCACGGACTCACACTCTCCGGACACGAGCGTCTCAGCTGCATAGACATACATGCAACCGACCCGCTCCTGTCAGGAGAGTGCAAGTCCGTGCCGGGTGATTGAATGAGGCACTCGCAAGTGTGACTCTGGCCTAAGTCTTTTGCAGCCTCTAACAGGTTTTCTTCCAAGATTGCCCTGAACTTACTTTCGCCCTGAACTTACTTTCATCCATCTTTCCATCAACTCTGGCCACCTTCCCTGTCCCTGCTGAAGAAAAGCATCCCCACAGCATGATGCTGCCACCAACATGTTTGACCGCGGGGATGGTGTTTTTGGGGTGATGTGCATTGTTAGTTTTCCGCCAAACAAAGCGTTTTGCATTTAGCCCAAAAAGTTCTACTTTGGTCTCATCTGACCAGAGCACCTTATTCCACATGCTAGCTGTGTCCCCTCCCCCCCCCCCCTACATGGCCTTTTGCCAACTGTAAATGGAACTTTTTATGGCTTGCTTTTAAAAATGGCTTTCTTGCCACTCTACCATAAAGGCCAGATTTATGAAGTATATGACCTTAGACTGCGCTCACACGACTGTCTATTTTCTCATTCACGAGAATCTGATAATTATGCAAATTACACTCCGATCAAACTCTGTTCCGCATGAGAGAATCATAGCAGACTGCAGAAGAAGATGGAGATCAAAATGTTGTTTGTGGAAATCTAACTGTATTCAGCTGTCATCTGAGTGCGGTCTGATGATTTCCACAAATTAATTGGCTTGAATGGGTGTGCGCCATTAAATGAACTCTACCAATCGCAGCATGTTGCCATTTTATTATTTTTTTTTTTTTCTCATTCCGTATTGGCATGAGATAAAATTACTATGATCGGCACTGCCCCATAGTTTAACATTGGTCCGATTGCTATCTGACAAAACATTGGATAGCACTCATCAGAGTGATGTGGCTCACTAACATGAGTGTAACAGTTGTCCCACCTGGGCTGTAGATCTCTGCAGCTCCTCCGGAGTGACCATGGGAGACTTGGCTGCTTCTCTAGTTAGTGCTCTCCTTGCTTGGGATGTCAGTTTAGGTGACAGCCATGTCTTTGTAGGTTTGCAGTTGTGCCATACTCCTTCCATTGTTGAATAATGTATTGAACAGTGCTCCTTGAGATGTTCAGAGCTTGGGTCATCTTTTTATAACCGAACCCTTACATAGTTACATATAGTTACATAGTTACTTAGGTTGAAAAAAGACCTAGGTCCATCTAGTTCAACCTTCCTCCACCAGTTCTACGTTTAGTCACTAAGTCATTTATAACCAACAATGTTGTGTACTGAGGAAATCATCCAGCCCTTTTTTAAAAGCTGTTCTAGTATCTGCCATTACTACCTCTTGTGGTAGTGTATTCCACAGTCTGACCGCTCTAACTGTAAAGAACCCTTTCCTATTTAGGTGTCGGAATCGCTTTTCTTCCACTCGCAGTGAGTGCCCCCTGGTCCTTAGTATTGTTTTCGGAAGAAATAAGTCATGTGACAGTCCTTTATATTGACCACACATGTATTTATACATATAAATGAGATCTCCTCTGAGACGTCTTTTTTCTAAGCTAAACATATCTAACTTTTTCAACTTGTCATCATATGGGAGGCCTTCCATTCCTTGTAATAGTCTAGTTGCCCGCCTTTGAACTGACTCTAACTTCTGAATGTCCTTTTTAAAATGTGGAGCCCAAAACTGGATCCCATATTCCAGATGTGGCCTTACAAGTGATTTATAGAGGGGTAACAATACGTTGGGATCACGGGATCTAATCTCTTTTTATACACCCTAAAATCTTGTTTGCTTTAGCAGCTGCTGCTTGACATTGAGTGCTGCTGCTCAGCTTATTTGTAATGAGAATACCCAAGTCCTTCTCCTGTTCTGTAGTTCCGAGTTTACTTCCATTTAATGTATACACAGCTATAGGATTACTCTGTCCTAGGTGCATTACTTTACATTTATCAACATTAAATCTCATTTGCCAAGTATCTGCCCATTCTGACATCTTATCCAGATCTTTTTGTAATATTGTACTATCCAGGTCAGTTTTTAATATCCTACATAGTTTGGTGTCATCGGCAAAGACTGACACTGTACTATCAATCCCATCCACAAGGTCATGAATAAAGAGAGTAAAAAGAATCGGTCCAAGCACAGATCCCTGCGGCACCCCACTGCTGACTATAGCCCATTTAGAGAAATGTACCATTTATGACTACTCTTTGTTTCCTATCTTTTAGCCAATTTCTTACCCAGTTGCATATTGTGTCCCCTAGTCCTTGCTTCTGGAGCTTTAGTATAAGGCTATTATGTGGTACAGTATCAAATGCCTTTGCAAAGTCCAAATAAATCACATCAGCTGCATTACCAATATCCAGGTTTGAACTTACCCCCTCATAGAACCCCAACAGGTTGGTTAGACACGACTTATCTTTCATGAATCCATGCTGTTTGTCAGTTATCATATTATTTTCTGCAATATATTTTTGCATGTCATCCCTTAAAATGCCCTCAAAAACTTTGCATACTACTGATGTCAGGCTTACTGGACGGTAGTTGCCTGGATCTACCCTCTTACCTTTCTTAAATATTGGTACCACATCAGCAATCCTCCAATCCTGAGGCACCAACCCTGTTACAAGTGAGTCTAAAAAGATGAGATACAGCGGTCTGTCGATTACGGAGCTCAATTCCCTCAATATTCGTGGATGAATGCCATCTGGCCCTGGGGATTTTTCAATGTTTAATTTACTCAGACGTAGACGTACTTCATCTTGTGTTAAATTAATTATATCGGGTGGTGGACTTTGATTTTTCACTTGTTGAATGATCCCTGGTACAGTCAGTTCCTTGGTCAATACAGATGAGAAATGCCTATTTAATATCTCAGTCTTTTGTTTGTCCTCTATAACTAACTTGTTATATTTTAAGGGTCCGATACTATCCTTTGTTTTCCTTTTGGCATTAATGTATTTATAAAAGATTTTGGGATTTATTCTAATGTCATTGGCGATTTTTGTTTCAGTAGCTAGTTTTTCTTGTTTGATTTCTTTTTTGCATTGCCTATTGATATCTTTATACTTCTGAAATGTTATTTTTGTATTCTCAGCCTTTAAGATTTTAAATGCCCTTTGTTTTTGTTTTATTATACTTTGTACAGTCTTATTTATCCATAGTGGTTTCTTTTTATTCCTGGACATTTTATTACCAGAGGGTATACGTTTTTTACAGGACTCTAGTAGTATATCCTTAAACTTACCCCATTTATGTTCAGTATCCCCAGTTACCATGACTCTGTCCCAATCTACACATTTAAGCTCTTCCCTTAATTTGTTGAAATCAGCTTTCCTAATATTCCAGGTTTTAGCATTCCCCCTTTGAAATGTTCTATTGAATATTACGTTGAAGCTTACCATATTATGATCGCTGGTGCCCAAGTGCTCCCAGACCTGTAGATCTGAAATTGTATCCGGTCTATTTGACAGGACAAAATCTAGCAAATTATCTCCCCTCGTCGGTTCACCTACCATCTGAGAGAGGAAATGGTCTTGAATGGTAGATAAGAACTTACAGCTTTTAGCAGAACCAGAAGATTCTATGTCCCACTGTATGTCTGGATAGTTGAAATCCCCCATAATAAGAACCCGATTATTATTAGCTGCCTTTTCAATTTGTTCCAGCATTTCACCCTCTATTTGTTCAGGTATGTTAGGAGGCTTATAGCAAACTCCAATTAGCATTTTTCCATTATTCCCCTCCCCATGTACATTTACCCATACTGACTCTACATTGTTGCTGTTCCCCTCAATGTCATCATACAACACAGGTTTTAGGTTAGATTTGATAAATATACACACCCCACCACCTTTTTGGCCTTTCCTGTCCTTCCTAAATGTACTATAACCCTGTATGTTTGTCACCCAGTCATGGCTTTCATCCAGCCAGGTTTCCGTAATGCCCACCACATCATAATCCATGGTTGACATAAGAGTCTCCAATTCATTCATTTTGTTTGCAAGACTTCTTGCATTTGCCAGTAGACATTTATTCCTATTAACACCTTTATTACTCCTAGCCTCCCTACGTTCCTTGTATGTCCCATCCCCCCAATCCTTCATTGACCCCTACCGTCTCCCTGTCTCTATCTGCTCTATCTATCCCCTTATTTGCTCCACTACCCTCCCTCCCCCCCGATCCTAGTTTAAAAGCTCCTCCATCCGTCTGACCATTTTCTCCCCCAGCACAGCTGCACCTTCCCCAACCCTGTTTTACTCTTCTCTACAACTTTATCCCTGACTTGTCTGGGGTGTTCCTTTTTGGTTTTTATGATGCTTGTTTGATCCCTGATGATCTCAAACAAACCTCTGAGGCCTTCACAGAACAGATGTAGTTATACTGAGAATAAATTACACACAGGTGGACTCAATTTATTAATTAGGTGAGTTCTGGAGGTAATTGGTCACTCAGGATTTTATTGAGAGGAATCCGACTACAGGGGGCTGAGTAAAAAAACTTCAGATTTATATTTATAAAACTATGTATAATTTTTTTACATGTCATAAATACTAGCTACTTTGTGTTGATATATCACATAAAATCTCAATAGAATACATGGAAAAGTTCACGCTATAAGGCACTGTAGATGGTTTTTCTTCATGCTTGATATGATATGTGAGCTTTATAAGATTCTATATTATGAAGATATTCACCCCTAGGGGCCCTCAAAGGCTCAATAATACATGCATCTACATGACCAGATCTTCTGGATGTCTAGTAGTGGGCTTAACAAATTATATTAAAGGGTTATCCTCAGAATTCTAAGTAATAGCCTATCCACAGGACTCCTACCCATCCTGAAAACAGGTTTCTGAAATGCCCCATTGGAATAGAGCGGTGGTTGGCTCTCTCTGGCAGGTCCAGCATTATGGAGCCCCTGATCTCTAGATTGGTGGCGGTGCCAGTGATTAAACCCCACTTTTTAATTTCTTGCCCATCATGTGTATAGTTTGAAGCCAGGATGCGTACACCCGGCTTTATAGTGCGCGTGACCGAAACTCTGGGATCATGTGCACTGAGCCGAAACCCAGCGTCAGGCGGTGATGGCAGCGGAGAGGTGAGATCATCCTCTGACACTGCACATTCATTAGCATGTTAGTACACCCCTGTGAGTGTGCTAACATGCTAATGGAGCCGACTAGTAAGGAAGGAACGCCCAGGGACTAGTCTCCTCACACAGCATACGATAAAAGATCTTTAGAAATACTTTTTCTACAGATCTCTTTATCTATGCTAGTGTATACAGGGATGGTTAGGCAGGGATTAGCAATATGCACCCAGAACTGCTTGTGTTTCTGGGTGCATATAAGACCTGACCGGTTCCCTTTAATATTTCGTACAAAGGCCTTTGTTGGTGATGACAGCTTCAAGATGTCTCGTAGTAACATGCATTGCTTGGGTGGGTTTTTGGCCTGTTCTTCCATACAAACTCTCTTCAAATCCTGAATTGTTGGCTCCTTCTATGAACTCTGAACTTTAGTTCCTTCTTAAATTGTCTATTGGATTCAGATCAGGTGGTTGGATGGCTGGGCCAATCTACCAGCTTTATTTTCTTTCTCTAAAACCAATTAAGAGTTTAATTGGCTGTATGTTTGTTTGGGATCATTGTCTTGCTGAAATGTCCACTGTAG
Organism: Anomaloglossus baeobatrachus; assembly: GCF_048569485.1. Lineage (NCBI taxonomy): Eukaryota > Metazoa > Chordata > Amphibia > Anura > Aromobatidae > Anomaloglossus > Anomaloglossus baeobatrachus. Next base: position 374,267,586 of record NC_134357.1, on the reverse strand, counting down.
TTTCATCCTTATCATCCTAGTAGGTGGCAGCAGATTTGTATCAAGAACTTCTCAGTACATTTGTTCACTCATCTTTCCTTCAATTATATGAAGTTTGCCAGTGCCGTTTGTTGAACACCAGCCCCACACCATGATGCTCCAAACTTCACGGTAGGGGGTTTTTGGGGGAGACATGCAGTGCCTTACTGGCTTCCAAACATAGTGTGTATTCTGGCATTCAAAGTTTAATTTTGTCTCATCTGAGCAAACTATATTCTCCCAGTATTTCACAGGCTTGTCTAAATGTTGTTAATCAAACTTTAAACGCGCTTGAACATGCTTTTTGTTCTGTAATGGAGTCTTGCTGATTCAGGTCTTTCTGTAGCTCTCCATAGATGGTTATTTTCTCATGGACAACTCTTGTAGTAGTTATTTTCACACCTCTGTCTGAAATCTTGCAGGGAGCACCTGGTCATGGCTGAATTATGGTCAAATGATGTCCCAACAGTGCTCACTGAAAGCTTTAGTAGTTTAGAAATTATTTTGTAACCAATGACATCAATATATGTAGCAACAATACATTTGCAGAGACAGCTCTCTGGTTTTACCCATTATGAGATGTTTGTGTGGTACCTTGGTAATGAGACACATTTTTATAGGCCATCAGTTTTATAGGCCATCAGTTTTATAGGCCATCAGTTGAGCCAGCTGACACTATTTTTCACTCAGTGGCTGGATTGCTTTCTAATTACTGATAGCTTTCCATGGCTTTTTACACCACTTTCTTCATCTTTTCAATACTTTTTCCCTATTATTACACACATTAAACTTAGACATCTATGGTTTAATTTCTTTGCCTATGTGGATTGGATGGGTTATTTTTTATGTCTAGTGAGAAATTCATGCCAATAGCACCTTTACAGAGAGATTTGCTTAGAAAATTGGTGACGTGTTCAATACTTATATAACCTGCTGTAAATACAGCATTATAGTATGCTGTAACAAAGGGCTGAAAGATGCCGACCCTACTTTATATGGGGAAAAACTTGGTGATCGCCTCCCTTTAGATAAAGTTTTTGAGGTAACAGACTGCCTTTAACGGTACAAGGTTTATTACTGATGTAGCCAGCAGATCTATCCAAATAGTTTTTGTGGCGGACTAGATGATTCTTATGATATTGATTTCCATTTAATCCCATCCTTTATGCCTATACAAATTTAAAGGGAATCTGTCACCAGGTTTTTGCTACCTTACCTGCGAGCAGCATAATGTAGAGACACCCTGATTGCAATGATGTATGACTTGGTTTACTGGGTGCAGCAGGCACAGATTTCTTAGATGTAGCAGAGCTTAGAATACTAACCTTGCCCTTCTCCCCACAAACACACCACAACATTCTATGTACATAGTCTATAGACATTGAGCTGCTTACTAGAAAAGTGGGCGTGGTTTGACAATTGCTCATAAGCACTGTAGTCCTGGCAGTGATAATCTCCTGGTGATAATACCTTTTTTGTATGGAAACGACAGCACAGAACCTAATTAGTGGCACATCCCTGAATTTAGAGTTGTAACCCCCTACAGCATGCTGTCCTCAGATTAAATGGCAAAAACCTGCTTACAGATTCCCTTTTAAGGCTCATTCAGATGTCCTTGCAAATCGGTCTGATATTGGACCATAATGTATGCACTAGCCACGGGTCTCCCAACCTGGAGTATGACCGAGTCAGATATTCCTGTTACGCTCGTGCCAGGAGAGCTGCGGCCAGTCTTTACATTGCGGTTTGACATTGGACCGATTTGCACAGACATCTCCATGAGCTCTTACACTGTTTATTTTGACTAATAAGCATTGGCAAGGCTTCATGGATATCGTATTCAGTTGGGGTCCTGCATGGGGAGAAGGTGATACTTCATTCAATGCCAGCACTGTGATAGTATTTCAGGACTCCTATAAGCAGATGTTTGTAGAAATCAGTGTTAGATTTACATTATAAAGAGTTTCCTTTGTTTGTGAATCACAGACGTCCAACTTACAACCAGAGTACAGGCAGAATCTGTTTACGGGGTCTTCAGAGATCTTATATTGTTTTATTTGGTACTGCCTTTCTTCAGATGTGCCTCACAGAACAGCGTCTTGTAGATTCCCGCTGAGAAAAGGAAAGGAAACCTAATCACCTATTGATCCCGCACCGCTCCTCTATGAGCGACTGGGGTCAGTAAGTGAAAGGGACTGATTTTTTATTTTTTTATTCTGATGGTATACTTGGGCTATATCTAAAGTAATCGGAAAAAGGTGTATAATGCCTTTATATGGATTTCCCAAATTTAACAACGTTTTGTTGAAAATATTGTAATTTCCTGAAATGAAAGACTCACTGCTCTCTTCTTTGGCTAATATATTGGGGTCTGTATGAAGGACTTCCCTGTATTATTATTTAAGAATTCTCGAATAGCATTCTGAGCTCTGATAGATCTGCAGGAAAGAAAAGGGTGAAAAAAACCTATAAATAAATATATAAAATCAGCATGCAGACCAACAAGTGACACATCACTGGAAGCCGCGACTAAAGGGTGCTTTACACGCGGGGACATCGCTAACGATATATTGTCACGGTGGTTGTGACACACATCCGGAGTCGTTAGCGACACCCCAGCATGTGACAGCTAGGAGCGACTATCAACGATCGCAAAAATGGCAAAAATCGTTGATATGTCACTCCTTTTCCTAATATCGTTGGTGGTGCATGCCGCTGGTTGTTCGTCGTTCCTGCGGCATCACACATCGCTGTTTGACACCGCAGGAACGACGAACATCTCCTTACCTGCGTCCACCGGCAATGAGGAAGGAAGGAGGTGGGCAGGATGTTACGGCCGCTCATCTCCGCCCCTCCGCTTCTATTGAGCGGCCGTTTTGTGACATCGCTGTGACGCCGAACGCACCTCCCCCTTGAAGGAGGGATTGTTCGGCAGCAACAGCGACGTCGCTGAACAGGTATGTGCGTGTAATGCTGCCGTAGCGATGATATTCGCTACGGCAGCGATCACCACATATCGCACGAACGACGGGGGCGGGTGCTATCGCTCACGACATCGCTAGCGATGTCGCAGCGTGTAAAGCACCCTTAAGCCCCCTGCATCATGCTGCTCTCAAATTGCATGGTGGCAGAAACCTGCTGACCTATTCCCTTTTTTTAAAAAGTTCTTTTCCCATGAATACAACAGTTAGCTTTATTTCTTATTAGGATTACTCCAATCGGGAACCACTTGATGATCCAGACTTCCGAGGTGCATTCGGCCTCTTTGTATTATGTGACCAATCATTAATTTGATACATGCTTGGGAAATGTAGCGCTTCTCCTGATGAAAACCAGGGATTGCCAGGAGTGTGAGAAGTATAAGGGGTGATTTAAAGGGAAGGTGCCATAAATTTTTTTTTTTTCAACATTTGAAAAAATTCAAAGTATTTAAAGGGGTTTTCCATTAAACAGAGTTAATTATAAAGTTGAATTTAATCAATAGATCTTGGAATAATAATAATTTCCACAATTGGATTTGTTTAAAAAAAATGTTCCTGTGCTGAGATCTTATATATGTGCATCTGCTATGTACTGTGTAATGGCTGTGTCTGACCGTACAGGGACATGGTCTGATCATACCACATCCTCCGGGCCAGGGAAGAAGTAAATGCGTATAAAAACATTACAGCATGGGATCATAGCTGATTCTTTTTGTGAGGTAAAGCAATTCCCTGCCTGTTTTTAATAAATGTTTCACTTCATAGAATATTTTCCTCTTTTAAACACTAGTGGGAGCAGCTGCTGAAATTTGTTGTGAAAACCTAGTATACTGCTAGGTCATATTACAACTGCAGTAAAAGTGGGTGGGGCCTACTCATGGGTGTGACGTCACTCCTCCCCTCCCCTTCTGCAAAAGGATAAGGGAGGATGAAGTTTAGGCTTACAATGTAGGACCATTTGTAGGTGTCTGCAAAGTGATACTGATATATGGACAGTGTCACCGAGGACGGCTTACAGCACCAAGGGCTGGGGTTAGATACGCAGCCTGTATCACATATGTTGGGATTAAATACAGGGATTAGTGTTGTGTATCACATTTATTTTTCATGAATTGCTTATATTATGCCATCATATTCCTCTGTGCTTTACTTTTATCATCACTGTGCCCATTGGGGCTCACAATCTAAATTCCCTGTCAGTATGTCTTTGGAGTGTGGGAGGAAACCTGAGTACCCAGAGGAAACCCATGCAAACACGGGGAGAACATACAAACTCCTTGCAGATGTTGTCCTTGATATTATAGGAGCAGTAGTGCAATGTGTGATCCAAACAACATTTTGAGCGGTGTCACACATTGCACCACTGCTCCCATAGTAGTGGATGGAGCAGTGATCACATTACACCACTACTGCCATAGAATTGGAGTGAGTAGAGATCACACATTACACCACTGCTCCTATATAAGTAGAGCGGGGATCACATTAGGCCGGGGCCACACGGGGGAATAATGTGATCCTCGAATGACACTCGGCTATGCTGGCAGCATAGCAGAGCAGAGTGTCATGCGAGAGTCACTGCGACTGAGGTCCGATTATGCAATCAGACCGCAGCTGCGGGGGGCGGGCCGGCACTGAGGAGGGGCAGGCCAATCCTGAGGGGAGGCCGGCACTGAGGAGGGGAGGGATTTATCTCCCTCTTTTCCGTAGGCGGCTATTGCCATTCTCGCCCTGCACCAGCGGTACAGCGGTGTACCATGAGTGCAGTGCGATTTTTCTCTCGCCCCATAGACTTGAATGGGTGCAAGACAAACCAGGAACGCATTACACCCGCAGCATGCTGTGATTGTTTTTTCGGTCCGATTAGGGCTGAGAAAATAATCGCTCATGGTGGCTGGGACATAGGCTAATATTGGTGGGAGTGGAATGCGATGTTTTATCGCACTCCACTCGCACCGATTTTCATGCCGTGTGTCTTAGGCCTAACACTACTGCTGCCCTAGAAGTGGAAAGAGAGATGTCACACATTACACCACCGCTCCCATAGATGTGAATGGAGCAGGGATCACACATTACACCACTGTTCCCATAGAAATGGACAGAGCAGGGGGTCATTAGATACATGGCTCTGGGATGGCACCACACATTATGCGCCTTAGATACACTGACTGAGCTCTGCTATGTGTCGGCTGTGCCTCCTGCAGAGCAGACATAGCAGAGCTCAGTCAGTGTTCAGAGCATTGCAAGTGATGATTTCTCTGCGGTGCTATGAATACTGCAGTGACAGTGGTGGTGAGCGGTGATCAGCAGACTGGTACTGTACTGCTAATCCAGGGCTGCCACTCACCACCACCGATAATTCCTTCTGGACCCCTGCTGTGCGTTTACCACATTCCGGCATCTCCTCCTGTCACCGCACTGAGCACTGTGGGCGGTGACAGGGGGAAAGTAAAACTCGCAGCTTAGTTGGGGGCTTCCAAAAAATGGAGCTGATCTTCTTCCACAGCTGTGACCTATACAGCCCAGAGGATTGGGGCCAGCACCAGGCGTGTGATGGGATCAGAGACTACCCCAGTCTCCTATGTTCATGGGCTGCTGTATTTGAGGTATATAATTGTCATGCTCAGACACACACAAACATTGAAAATGGCATCTGCCAGTGGCTGGAGAAAAAAAATAGTAAATACAAAATTAAGTGCATGGTTAAATTAATTAAAAATAATTGATTTATAACTGATTATTAATACAAAAATGCAAATCATGGCACCTTCCCTTTGGGCTGGTTGCCTGAGCAGCTTGTATTCCAGAAGACAACCTCTTAAGCAAGCTTCCAGAACTTACATTTTATCTTCCATGTATCTCCTCCATTACAGTGGACCCTTTTTGGTGTCACGTCACAATAGTTTCTTGAAAAAACGTTCCTTTCCGAGTATCTTATTCTATGTACTGTTAATTTTAGATTTTTCTAACTTTTTCCATTTTTTTTTTTCTTTAGTTTTATTAGGATAAGCAACAGTCAAGTCCTCAAAGATGGGGGAGCTTTTCCGCAGTGAAGAGATGACCCTGGCACAGCTGTTTCTCCAATCTGAAGCTGCTTACTGCTGCGTCAGTGAACTGGGAGAGCTGGGAAAAGTGCAGTTTCGTGACGTGAGTGTACAAAATTTGCCAGTCAACAAAAAGTTGTGTAACCTTGTGGTCTTTGTTTTACAACAAAACTTAACTTAAACTTATTTTCTCACATTCTTAAATGACTAAAATTGCAAAGTGCTTGCAAAACGGGCAAATTTGCAGTTTAGCTCTTATTACATTTTCTCCCTTCTCAAGAATGAAGGGATTTATAATTTGTATAGTGTACTGCTCATTGCCTAGGCAATCAGCCACCACTACAGACTACAGTGTATCAGAGGTGGCTGGTCTACTAGACAACAGGTGCCCACTTGCGAAATTTTTGTTCTACAGCTTGTAAGCGCTGCTCTGCTGCTAGCCGGATCACTGGACATGGCCAGCTTCAGTGTCCTTGCTCGCCTCCAAAGCTCTATAGAGGCAAAGCTGCCTTCAGATGTAGCATCAGAAAATGCACAGTTTGGATAAGCGGTGCAACTATCCTACTGGTTTGAACTGTCAGATCAATCAGGAGTACACCACCCCTCAGGAAAAGGGAGAGGAGTGATGCGCTCCTGAAGAAGGAACATGGGGAAAGCCCTTTAGTTACACATCTGTATTAGAGTACTATGTATTTTACCTTTCTTTCTATACCGTTACTACACTCAAAATCTAAATATTCATTAAGGAAAATGTTTAACTTTTCAAAGTGAGAACAGAGTAGTTACTACATGTCTCTCAAGACGTAAAGCTGCTTTATTTTGCCTTGAAATGAACCAGATAGTTATACCTGACCTTTCCCTGGATTAAACAATAGCAGCACTGGTCAAAGACTTAAGGCCCAGTCACACACTACGACTTACCAGCGATCCTGAAAACGATGCGATCTGATAGGGATCGCAGGTAAGTTGCTGGGAGGTCGCAGGTGAGATGTCACACAGTCAGATCTTACCAGCGATGCAGGAACAATACAGGTCGCAGTAGCGACCTGTATAACGATCTCAGCAGTCACTGTGACCCTGTCACACAGTGTCAAACACAGCGATGGGTCCTGCCCAGCAGGACATCGCCTTTGAAGAAAATGGCCTGGACCATTCTGCAACGATTAGCGATCTCACAGCAGGGGCCTGATCACTGGTAGGTGCCACACATAACAAGATCGCTAACGGGATCGCTACTGCGTCACAGAAACCGTGCCTCAGCTGCGATCTCGCTAGCGATCTCATTATGTGTGACGGTACCTTTAAAAGCAACTATATTTTAATTGGCATTGTCTTAAGCATTCCCAGAATCCAAAGTGATCCCCTGGGATAGGTGTGGGTAGTTAATTTTTCCGCAGGATCACATGAGAGATCGTGACTGGTGCGGAGGGACAAACCAATTAACTCTGCTCAATATTAACATTAATTATTATTTATATTAGTTGTCATTTAATATTGAGCAGAATGAAGTATGCCATATATATATCACCTTAAGTACCGTATGAGCACACACACAGCACTCCCTATATACAGTATGAGCCTCCACATAACCCCCTATATACAGTTGAGTTCCTAACATAGGTTTCCTATATACAGGATGAGCGCTCACATAACCCCCTATATACTATCTGAGCTCCCTATAGCCTATATACATTATGAGCCCCACACAGTCCAATATATACATGATCCCCACATAGCCTCCTATATATTTTGAGCCCAATGTAGCCTCCTTACATAGCTACCTGTATACAGCATGAGCCCCACATAGCCCCCCTATATACTGTAACGGCTCATACACATATGAGGAAAAAAACAAAATACACCACATAACCACATACTTGCCTTTCTCCAGTTCCCCCGCCTCTCTGCGTGATCCTTCGCATAGCTGGCTCACGCTGATTGGTGGAAGAAGGGGCTGGCGGCCCTACCTCCATGTATATATTCTCCCTAGCGGTGACATATGGAAGCGAGCAGCATCGGCGGCGTAGGACATGATGCGGCCCGCAGTCATTGTTTTGACCCCTTCGGCTGTCTTGTTCTACGGGCCCCAATGTAACAGCCAGAAGGCCGGATGTGGTCCATAGGCCTCACTTTGCCCCGCCCAGCCCTGGGATCTGTAATAGTCTATAAATCATTGTGAGTCTGACTACTTTGGCCCCCACTGATTCGGAGAACCTGTCAAAGCCACCTCTCGAGTGAAGCCGAGGTCAGAGGGACTCTTACTCGACCTTCGCCACATAAGGCTCTCAGTTATCGTATTTATGGCAGTCACATACTCCCCATACAGATTGAACAGTGCTGATGATTGCTCCATGTAATTGGAGCTAACTGAGCCCCAATATTCTTGCTTTGTTGCCAAAAAAAACCCTAAGTTCTGTCACAAAATGATGCAATTTGGAAAAAAAACAAAACAAACAAAAAAACTTTCATTTGCTCTCCATTATTTCCGGATTACGCTAGAGAAGACTCCCAGATTAATGTATTAAGTCTTCAGCTGTGAGAAATAGTAAATCTTTACATATATAGTTTTATTTTTTCTATTCATTGACCCAATGGTGAGATCTGGAACATAGTGAGATATTTAAAACAGTGGGAGATCTAGGTTTGCTTGTGCAAGAACTCTATACACCCTCCCCCCTCATACATTACCCAGTCTCTGTTCTGTGTCCCCTCATACTATTCTCTCCCCATACTGTCCCTTTCACACTGTTCCTCTCAATAGTCTTTCCCCCCCCCCCCACTCCCCACTCACTATACTGTTTTCTCACATTTACCACCTCACTCTCCATACTTGCACATCCCACTGCTTTCCATATTGTTTCTGTACCTTTTACCCACCTCACCCTGGTCCTCATACTTTTTCCTTACACATTTTCCAATCCTCTCCCTCATTCACCATAATTTCTTACATAATCCCCCCCTCACTCTCCATACATTCCCCCTCCCCGTAATGTGTCTACATCCATTTCCTACCCCCCTCGCTGCTCATACTGTTTCTTCTCCCTTTTCACCCCCTCGGTTTCCATACTGTCTTTATACATTTCCTCTCCTCTGCTCCCCATACTGTTTGCACAGCTTTTCACCCCTCTCTATATTGTTTCCACAACTATTTCCCCCCTGTCTTTATGGCCATGTGGTTTCTGTCTGTGCTGGCAGTAAGGACTACAGTTGTACTGGCACCTTATAGACTCCAGTACAATTGATTGCTGGGAGCCGGCATTTCTTTGTCGCTCTATTGGGAGACCCAGACAATTGGGTGTATAGGCTATGCCTCCGGAGGCCGCACAAAGTATTACACTCAAAAGTGTTAAGCCCCTCCCCTTCTGCCTATACACCCCCCGTGCTCCCACGGGCTCCTCAGTTTTTTGCTTTGTGCGAAGGAGGTCAGACACGCACAGCACAGCTCCACAGATTGGTCAGCAGCAGCTGCTGACCATGTCGGATGGAAGAAAAGTGGGCCCATATAGGGCCCCCAGCATGCTCCCTTCTCACCCCACTCTTGTCGGCGGTGTTGTTAAGGTTGAGGCATCCATTGCGGGTACGGAGGCTGGAGCCCACATGCTGCTTTCCTTCCCCATCCCCCTCAGGGCTCTGGGCGAAATGGGATCCTATCGGTCTCCAGGCACTGAGACCGTGCTTCATCCACAACTCCTGGGAGACTGCTGGATAGGAGCTGGGTACCGTTCAGGGACATGGCCCTGCTACGTGAAGGTACTCTGTATCCCTGTGGGGACCGCGCACGGCAACACCTCAGCTTTGCTGGGTGTGCTAGTGCACCGGGGACCGCGGCGCTGCCGGGTTAAACTGTGCCATTACACACTCAGCGTCGCTGAGTGTGTTTATATGTAGGGGCTACCGCGCTAACCGCCGCTGCCATGTGAAACTGCGGCGCGGCTGGGACTTGTAGTTCGCCGGGGACTTCGGCGTCGGCCGCGCTTTTACGGCGGCGACGCTTATACTCGAGTCCCCGGCTTGCTTGCGGCCTAGTTTCCTTCTCCCGCCCTCAGCCCTGACAGGCAGGGGAAGGGCGGGACGCTGCACGGAACAGAGCAGCACTGAGGGCTGGAGTATGATTTCCATACTCCACCCCCCTCACTGTGCACAGTGTGAGCATCTCGGCCACGCCCACGGCTCCCTCCTCTCGTCAGGACGCCGCAGCCATTTCCTGTCAGCTCCTCCGACGCTGCAGAGAGGGACAAACACTGGGAGACACAGACACGGTCTCTGGTGGCCTCATAACCGCTTTAGGCGGCTGGTAAGCAGCACCTGTGGTGCTAGCCTCATGGTGCTGTAGTGTACTGATACATTATTTGTGTATAGTATATATTTTACACTGTATGAGCACAGTTCATTCTGGCTATATACCCTATTGTGTTACTAGGGATAACAATAGCATGGCGCCCACAAAAGGCAGGGGTGCCAAAAACACAGGCTTATTATGTGACCCTCATCGTGTGCAATGTTGGGCCCCTGTGACCCTTTTTCAGCCAGGGCCTCTGCTAAGAGGGGCCCAGGGGGAGCCACCTGTTGACACTGTCCTAGTGACGGGGACGGAGTTCACAAAACTCTCTGAGACTATGGCTAAGATACTAGAAGCCTTGCAGTCCAGGCCGGTATCTCAGCACAGGGACTCTGTGGAATCATTGTTCCCTGGCCCCCCTCAGTTGGACCAACAATGTCCTCCCGGGGTATCTCATGGATCCCAGGCTGAGGGTTCTGACACAGACCCCAGCCCCAGACCGACTAAGCGAGCTCGCTTAGAATTTCCCTCGACATCATATTGTTCAGGGTCTCAGCGGGGGGAATATCTGATTGATGATGCGGAGACAGCTGATCAGGATTCTGATCCTGAGGGCGCTCTCAATCTTAATACTCCAGACGGGGACGCCATAGTGAACGATCTTATTGCGTCCATCGATCAAATGCTGGATATTTCTCCCTCAGCTCCTCCGGCGGAGGAGTCAGCTTCTCATACACCGAGTATGTTTCTAGACCACTCTGATTTCAGAGAGGCAGTCCAGAATCATCATGCTTGTCCAGATAAGCGTTTTTTTCTAAGCGCCTTAAGGATACACGTTATCTTTTTCCCCCTGACGTGGTTAAAGGTTGGATTTAGTGTCCCACAGTGGATCCTCCAATCTCCAGACTGGCGGCTAGATCCATACTTGCAGTGGAAAATGGGGCCTCGCTCAAAAATGCCACTGACCGGCAGATGGAGCTCTGGTTGAAATCCATATATGAAGCTATCGGAGCTTCTTTTGCCCCAGCATTCGCAGCCGTATGGGCGCTACAAGCTATCTCAGCAAGCGCAAAATTGAAGCAGCCACATGCACGGCCGCGCCACAAGTGGCATCCATTTCCACCCAGACATCGGCAATTGCGTCTTACGCTATTAAGGCTGTCCTGGACTCTGCGAGCCGTACGGCGGTCGCGGCCGCCAATTCGGTGGTACTCCGCAGGGCCTTGTGGCTACGGGAATGGAAGGCAGATTCTGCTTCCAAAAAAGCGCTTAACCAGTTTGCCAATTTCTGGCGACAGGCTGTTTGGCGAGCGTCTGGATGAAATCATCAATCAATCCAAGGGAAAGGATACATCCTTACCCCAGCCCACACAGAACATACCCCAACAGAGGAGAGGGCAGTCGAGGTTTCGGTCCTTTCAGGGCGCGGGCAGGTCTCAATTCTCCTCGTCCAAAAGGTCTCAGAAAGAACAAAGGAACTCTGATGCATGGCGGTCTAAGTCACGTCCTTAAAATGCCACCGGAGGCGCCGCTAATAAAGCGGTTTCCTCATGACTTTCGACCTCCTCTAGTAGCATCCTCGGTCGGTGGCAGGCTCTCCGGCTTTTGCGACACCTGGCTGCCACAAATAAAAGACCGCTGGGTGAGAGACATTCTGTCTCACGGTTACAAGATAGAGTTCACCTCTCGTCCCCCGACTCGATTCTTCAGGTCATCCCCGCCTCCCTAGCGAGCCGAGGCTCTTCTGCAGGCGCGGCGCACTCTGAAGGCAGAAGGAGTGGTGATCCCGGTTCCTCTTCAGCAACAGAGCCACGGTTTTTACTCCAACTTGTTTGTGGTCCCAAAGGAGGACGGGTCTTTCCGCCCGGTCCCGGACCTGAAACTGCTCAACAAACATGTAAAGACCAGACGGTTCAGGATGGAATCCCTCCACTCCGTCATCGCCTCAATGTCCCAAGGAGATTTCCTTGCATCGATCGATATCAAAGATGCTTATCTCCACGTACCGATTGCTCCAGAGCACCAGCGCTTCTTGCGCTTCGCCATAGGAAACGAACACCTGCAATTCGTGACACTGCCGTTCGGCCTGGCAACAGCCCCACGGGTTTTTACCAAGGTTATGGCTACTGTAGTAGCGCTCCTACACTCGCAGGGTCACTCGGTGATCCCGTACTTGGATGCTGATCAAGGCACCCTCTCAAGAGGCATGCCAACGCAGCCTCGACGCTTCCCTGGAGACTCTCCAGGGTTTCGGGTGGATCATCAATTTTCCAAAGTCAAATCTGACACCGGCCCAATCGCTGACATATCTTGGCATGGAGTTTCATACCCTCTCAGCGATAGTGAAGCTTCCGCTGATCAAGCAGCAGTCACTACAGAAAGGGGTACAATCTCTCCTTCAAGGCCAGTCACACTCCTTGAGGCGCCTCATGCACTTCCGGGGGAAGATGGTGGCAGCAATGGAGGCAGTCCCTTCCGCGCAGTTTCTCCTGCGTCCCCTTCAATGGGACATCCTACGCAAATGGGACAGGAAGCCGACGTCCCTCGACAGGACCGTCTCCCTCTCTCAGGCGACCAAAGCTTCCCTTCGGTGGTGGCTTCTTCCCACTTCATTATCGAAGGGGAAATCCTTCCTACCCCCATCCTGGGAAATAGTCACGACGGACGCGAGTCTGTCAGGGTGGGGAGCGGTTTTTTCTCCACCACAGGGCTCAGGGTACGTGGACCCAGCAAGAGTCCTCGCTTCGGATCAACGTTCTGGAAATACGGGCAGTGTATCTTGCCCAGAAAGCGTTCCAGCAGTGGCTGGAGGGCAAGCAGATCCGAATTCAGTCGGACAATTCCACAGCGGTGGCATACATCAACCACCAAGGTGGCACACGCAGCCGGCTAGCCTTCCAGGAAGTCCGGCGGATTTTGATGTGGGTGGAAGTTACGGCATCCACCATATCCGCAGTTCACATCCCAGGCGTGGAAAACTGGGAAGCAGATTATCTCAGTTGCCAGGGCATGGACGCAGGGGAATGCTCCCTTCACACGGACGTGTTTCAGGAGATCCGTTGCTGCTGGGGGGTGTCGGACGTCGACCTCATGGCGTCCCGGCACAACAACAAGGTACCAATGTTCATGGCACGGTCTCAAGATCCCAGAGCTCTGGCGGCAGACGCCTTAGTTCAGGATGGTTGCAGTTTCAGCTCCCTTATGTGTTTCCTCCGCTGGCACTGTTGCCCGGAGTGTTACGCAAGATCAGGACCGACTGCCGCCGCGCCATCCTCGTCGCTCCAGGCTGGCCAGGAGGTCGTGGTACCCGGATCTGTGGCATCTCACGGTCGGCCAACCGTGGACACTACCAGACCGACCAGACTTGCTATCTCGAGGGCCGTTTTTTCCATCTGAATTCTGCGGCCCTCAACCTGACTGTGTGGCCATTGAGTCCTGGACCCTAGCGTCTTCAGGGTTATCTCAAGAGGTCATTGCCACTATGAGACAGGCTAGGAAACCAACATCCGCCAAGATCTACCACAGGATGTGGAAAATTTTCCTGTCGTGGTGCTCTGCTCAGGGTATTTCTCCCTGGCCTTTTGCCTTGACCACTTTTCTGTCCTTCCTTCAATCTGGACTGGAAAAGGGTTTGGCGCTCGGCTCCCTTTAGGGACAAGTCTCAGCGCTCTCTGGGTTTTTTCCAGAAGCGCCTAGCCAGGCTTCCACAGGTACGCACGTTCCTGCAGGGGGTTTGTCACATCGTTCCACATTACAAGCGGCCGTTAGATCCCTGGGATCTAAACAGGGTTCTGATGGTTCTTCAGAAACCACCATTCGAGCCAATGAGAGATATTTCCCTCTCGCCACTTTCGCAGAAAGTGGTTTTTTCTAGTAGCAGTCACTTCTCTTCGGAGAGTGTCTGAGCTAGCAGCATTGTCGTGCAAAGCCCCTTTCCTGGTGTTTCACCAGGACAAGGTGGTTCTACGTCCGGTTCCGGATTTTCTCCCTAAGGTGGTATCCTCTTTTCATCTCAATCAGGATATCTCCTTACCTTCTTTTTATCCTCATCCAGTTCACCAATGTGAAAAGGATTTGCACTTGTTAGATCTGGTGAGAGCACTCAGACTCTACATTTCTCGTACGGCGCCCCTGCGCCGCTCGGATGCACTCTTTGTCCTTGTCGCTGGCCAGCGTAAAGGGTCACAGGATTCCAAATCAACCCTGGCTCGGTGGATCAAGGAGCCAATTTTCGAAGCCTACCGTTCTGCTGGGCTTCCGGTTCCCTCAGGGCTGAAAGCCCATTCTACCAGAGCCGTGGGCGCGTCCTGGGCTTTGAGGCACCAGGCTACGGCTCAGCAGGTGTGTCAGGCGGCTACCTGGTCGAGCCTGCACACTTTCACGAAGCACTATCAGGTGCATACCTATGCTTCGGCGGATGCCAGCCTAGGTAGACGAGTCCTTCAGGCGGCGGTTGCCCACCTGTAGGAAGGGGCCGTTTTACGGCTCTCTTACGAGGTATTTATTTTACCCACCCAGGGACTGCTTTTGGACGTCCCAATTGTCTGGGTCTCCCAATAGAGCGACAAAGAAGAAGGGAATTTTGTTTACTTACCGTAAATTCCTTTTCTTCTAGCTCTAATTGGGAGACCCAGCACCCGCCCCTGTTTTTTTGTGTACACATGTTGTTCATGTTGAATGGTTTCAGTTCTCCGATATTCCTTCGGATTGAAGTTACTTTTAACCAGTTTATAATTCTTTTTCCTCCTTCTTGCTTTTGCACCAAAACTGAGGAGCCCGTGGGAGCACGGGGGGTGTATAGGCAGAAGGGGAGGGGCTTAACACTTTTGAGTGTAATACTTTGTGCGGCCTCCGGAGGCATAGCCTATACACCCAATTGTCTGGGTCTCCCAATTAGAGCTAGAAGAAAAGGAATTTACGGTAAGTAAACAAAATTCCCTTCTTTACTCCTCCTCTTCTGAGCCTGCTGTCAGCTTTACAGTCGGCTCAGAGAACAGACGATTCTCACTACGGGGGTGGGGGCGGCAAAATGGGGAGACACATTGAACCGCTGCATCAGGCTGCTTATGTTGCCCCACAGCCTGCTGCATCGGAGCAAATTCCCCTAACCCCTCTCCCTGGATACTCCCCTGATTTAGAAAACAGTACCATTCATACAGTAAAGATATGGAAGAATGAACACGGTGGGATGGATAAATCACTAAGTTGCTCAGTTGATGTAGAGTCACACAATTTTTGTGGGTTTCTTTGCATAGAATCTAATGAAGTCTGTTCCCCACCACTTCTAAGGAAGAGCTTGGTCTGCTGAATCTCCGCTTCAGCTCTTCAGAAGAGACAATATCAGGAAATGACAAAGGGGGAACGGTTTCCTGTGACTATTCTGCCCGGTAGCATCAGGACAACCTGCCAGACTGTGGGATTGAATGTACTGTTTTCTAATCCAGCCTATATGAAGTAATGTCAAGAAATTACCACATTTATTGTGTTACTGCTATAATAAGATAACTTTGATTCCAAATTGGCATGTGTTGATAAAAACCCTGCATTATTTCTGCACAGGAGCACGCTGCGGATTTAATATTCACGGCTTGTGTTTCTATACAGGACGTTTGCGAGGAATAGAAAGGAGTGGGAGCCGGGCAGCCTAAATGCCTCCATGCTCTAGTTGATGGTTGTTAATTTTCCAAACGGCTGCCCTGGGCATTTGCAATGAACACGCTCATATTGTGTCTTGTCTCTTGCCTTCTCAGCTTTCACTCAGTGACATTGTACCGTCACAATGGCATCTGACATAGGATAAGTGAACTGAAAATGTACTTCTTGTAGTTAAAGGGATTTTCCACTTTAAGAAAAGTGTACCAACCTGTCTGCCGCTGGTCTGCTCTCAGTGTTTGGATGCAGCAGTGACATAACATTCATAGCTCACCTCACCGCTGCAGCCAGTCATTGATCTCACTGGCTCTGCTGATGTAGACAGCACAAGCTGCCGAGCTCGGTGATTGGCGGCAGCAGTTTCGGGAAGTATTGATATGATGTCACTGTTGCCGCCAGAGACTAGAGCAGCAGTGGAGAGCAAGTGCAGGACCCAGGGGCGGCTTGGTATCTTCTCTGCTTTATTTATGTTTATAAAAGCACTAGCTGTAGTACCCGGCGTTGCCCGGGATAGTAACTGTCTCTCCGTCTCTCTCCCAGTATGTCTGTGTGTCTCTGTCTGTCTCTTTCTTTGTCTGTCTGTCTCTCTCTCTGTGTCTGTCTCTCTCTCTGTGTCTGTCTCTTTGCCCGGTCTGTCTCTTTGCCCGGTCTGTCTCTTTGCCCGGTCTGTCTCTTTGCCCGGTCTGTCTCTTTGCCCGGTCTGTCTCTTTGCCCGGTCTGTCTCTTTGCCCGGTCTGTCTCTTTGCCCGGTCTGTCTCTTTGCCCGGTCTGTCTCTTTGCCCGGTCTGTCTCTTTGCCCGGTCTGTCTCTTTGCCCGGTCTGTCTCTTTGCCCGGTCTGTCTCTATCTGTCTTCCCACCGACATCATATTACCTCACACATGAGCTTCTTATACTAACAGTTTATTTTGTTCCTATAGCAACCACTGCCAGTTGCTATTTATAGCCTGTAGCTCCCACCTCTATTCAGTTTAATAGAGGCAGGATTTTTGGAGAGAAAGTGTAAAGCGCGGGATTAAATTTTCCCGCCCAAACATAGTCTGACGTTCCCTGAGTCACATGGGGTGTCTGTGCAAACCTTTGTGATTGTAAATGCGACGGTGCAGATTCCTTTAGCGGACACACGCGCACCCACACACACTCAGCGTTATATATTAGATTTGGGATCCAGTGTTCTTAAAGTAGGAAGACCTCTTTCATGTGGATGCAGGGAAAATGGGCATGTGTAAAGGACTCGAGTGACCTTGACCAGAAACAAATGGGCACTGCGGTGTTCTGCTTTGTACGATGCTTAAATCCAGCCACCACTGGAGGGGATAACAGCTCATCGCTGGGTAAAGGTGGAGGATTTACCCCCATGATGTTGTATTGATGATGGTCTTAAGGCCTAGGACACACGGTGAAAAAAACGGTGTGAGTGGAATGTGATAAAAAATCGCTTTCCACTCGGACCAATATTACTCTATGGGAACGTTCCCATGAGCGATTATTTTCTCAGCCCTAATCGGACCAAGAAAACAGTCGCAACATTCTGTGGGTGCAATGCGATCCTATTCCACTCGCACCCAGTAAAGTCTATGGGGCGAGAGAAACATTGCACTGCTCTCGCGTTACACCGGTGTAATGCGAGTGCAGTGCAAGAATCGCAATAGCAGGCAACGGAGGAGATGGGGAGAAATCCCTCCCTCCCCTTCGTAGTGTCGGCCCTCCACTCTGCAACTGTGGTCTGATTGAACCACAGTCACATAAACCTCGCATGACACTCGACTCCTGCTGTGCTGCGAGCGTGTACAGAGTATCACGCGAGAACTCGCACGTAACCCCGTGTGGACTCAGCCTAAATATAAAAGTAGTGGAGAGCCGCGTTAATATTGTCTGACCGGTGTACACACACACACACACACACACACACACACACACACACACACACACACACACACACACACACACACACACACACTCTCTTGCTCTATTGCTGTATCTATATAGTGATAATAGAATTATTTTTCGTAAGTTTTATGCATGTATTGTTATTGATTGATATGTACATCCCTTACACATTACTTTTATTTATATAGTTAAATCCAGATGTTAACGTCTTTCAAAGGAAATTTGTTAATGAGGTCAGAAGATGTGAGGAGATGGACCGTAAACTGCGTAAGTTTCCATTTTTCATACACTTCTCATTGATTTCCCTCAGCTAGGTCTTATGGGGCAGGGCACACATTATTGGTACCTTATTCAGACCTTTTTTTAATGACTGATTAATATTACTTTGGCATGAAATAGGTGACAGTTCATCCATTGAAAACTGAGGGCACTGATGTAACTTGCGCCGAACGGACACTTCATAGAAGTTGTCTACCTTTACTCTTGTTCTTTCCGGTCCTAAAAATCCTCAAACTTTAAAAGCCTGATGTCCTTTCTTTTACTTCCAGGATTTGTGGAGAAGGAGATTAAAAAAGCAAGTATCCCAATTCTTGACACAGGGGAAAACCCAGAAGTTCCCTTTCCTAGGGACATGATTGACCTGGAGGTGAGATTTAAGGCTGCTATTCCTTTATAGGTTTATTTTCTACCCATTCTTCTTGAGTCTACACTTCTGTTTAAAGGGCTTTTCCATTATTTAGATGTCGGTGACCTATCCTTAGGATAGGCCAGTAATGTCAGATCGATTGCACCACCACCGATCAGCTGTGTGCATCATACCACTCTTGAATCTACAAACAGTTGATATATGGGGGTACCACCAAGGTCATCAATCTTCAAGTTGAAAAAGCCCCTTAAGGCCCGTTTCACACGTCAGTGAAAAACAGTGACGTTTTTCACTGGCGTGTAAAACACGCACATGTCCCTGCGTGTGCCGAAAATCACGGCACACGTGGGTTGTCTAAGTGCAATCCGGGCTCCGTTCTCCGTGGCCCGTGATTGCACTTAGAGATTCACTCACCTGCGCCCGCTCCTGCTCTCCATGGTGCTGAATCCTCCCGCGACGCAGCATCCGGCCGGCGGTGACCCCTGCAGGAGCTGCTTCCGGGTCGGCTGTGTCGCGCATAATGAATATGCGCGACAGTAATCAGCCGGCACAGAAGGAGCAGGGAGAACGGGCTGCAGAGGACATCGCTGGACGCCGGGTGAGTTAAAATGTTTTTTATTTTAAAAGTATGTTTTTTTTCTGGCACGTGTTTCACGGACCACACCACTGCGTGGTCCGTGGGACATCAGTGATGCCAGAAAAAAATGGACATGTCTCCGTGCAGCAATCACGCACACGCGGGTACGCTGCACGGAGACACGTGCAGTGGAAAATCACTGATGTGTGAGCAGACCCATTCATTATAATGGGTCTGCGTATGACAGTGATTCTGGTACGTTTAAAAAAAAAAGCACAAACGTACCAGAATCACTGAGGTGTGAAAGGGGCCTAAAGGGAACTTGTCACCAGATTTTGGCCTTCTAAACTAAAACTAGCACCTTTTTTAGCATCACCTGTGCTTCATTCCATGAAGGTACACATTATTCCCACCCCCCCCATCACCAAATTCCTTTATAAAATCTTCTGCCCTGTATGTTACCGGTCCGGTCCGCTAGGTGTCCTAATCTGTGCCTCCTGTCCCTCCTTTCGTCGTCCTCTTGTGCTGATTGACGTGAATGACACCTTGGATGCCATCCACGTAGGCTGGCAAAATCTCCATATTCCCGGCAGGCGCCCTTCACTCAGCCCTGTTGCGGACAGAGCCAAAAACATAGCTGCAAGTGCGCGAACCAGCAAGTTCTCTGTGCAGGTGTGAGATTTTGCCTGGAGATGTAGATGAAGCAGGTGAAGTCCTTCACATCACTGGGAAAAATCTTGCCCAGTATGTTTTTAGCTTTGCCTGTGAATATTGTCTGCGCAGGTGTGATATTTTGGTCGCCTACATGGATGATGTCCGCTTCATCCACGTTAATCGGCACAGGTGGAGGGCAAAAGGAAGGACAGGAGGCACAAATTAGGACACCCATCGGACCTGATCGGACAATTTTACATGCAGGGTGAGATTTTATAAATGTTTTTTTTTGGGGGGGGGGGCTACGTGGGAGGTCAGGGGGTAATATGCACTTTTTTATAGAATGCAGCACAGGCGCTGCTTAAGGTGCTAGTTTCAGTCTAGAAGGCCAAAATCTGGTGACAGGTTCCCTTTAAAACGGTCATTCTAATGGAATCGGTTGTTCTAGGTAGATCAAGGTTTAAAACCTTGTGAAATGTGGCAAGTGCTGATCATGGCCACTATGGCTATAACAGAAGGTTATGGATCTTGAGGATCATTAGGCAGCTTCTATTGCTGGAAGCTCATAGTCCATAATGAAGTGCCACAACCCATGAGGAACTACGGTAATATTTATTAGCTGTTTTTTAAGCACCATAGTGGGATCGGGTCACTGACCATCAATCGATGCTGTATCCAGCATAATCAATCATAGGTGTATAGTGGTGCTGGTGGTATGAAGCTCCCACATTTCCTAAGTCAGGTAAATGAATGCTAACTCCTGGTACTGAAAATTAAACCTATTGTTGAAGGTGATTTAATTTTCTTTTTGTACGCTGATGAGTAGAATGTGGCCATTTTACAAGGTTCTTAATGGGGCTGTCTAAGCCTGTGATTGCAGATCCCTGTCCTGTCGGAGCACGCTGAGCGTTGTTATTTTGCCTCCTTTACTGGTTACATTATGTCTCTTACTTTCAGGCCAATTTTGAGAAGATTGAAAATGAATTGAAAGAGATCAACACCAACCAGGAAGCTTTGAAGAGGAACTTTCTGGAGCTGACAGAGTTAAAATTTATCCTGCGCAAAACCCAACAATTTTTTGATGAGGTCAGCGTTTCTTTGTCTCCTGATTTTAGAAATTACCGTAATAACAAAAGAATAGGTTTGTGTCCCAGGGTTGTGAATCGAGGCTTTTTTTTTTTTTTTATTTCCATCCTGGATAATAACCTTTGTCCCCATGAATTGGGAGTGTAGCTATTAGGCTTGATATATTTATAGTCTGTTCCTGCAGAGACAACGTTTAGGTTATTATCAGCGCTGACGCCCTCATATTCTTTTCTATAGTTCTGCACGAAGGAACGTGTGATTGTATCTGGGGAGAGTGAGATATAGGGTGTTGGGTGCAATGTTATCTGATCTGCTAGATTATATATATATTTATCATGCTGTCTTTCCAGTAATATCACCCTTATTAAGCTTCGAGCTTGCTTTACCTTCCTACTTTTTAATTTCCTTATTTGCTGCTTCCTCTCCTCCGTCGTCTTCTGTCTTATGCCTCCTGATTTCATTTTCCATTATCGTTGCATAACTCGATGTTCCATTTTCTTGATATTCGATTTACTCTTTATTATTTTACTGTACATTAGTCCCTTTTTGCTTCTCCTGAGTGTTGACTATCATAATCTTCACTTTTCTGTTGCTTTCTTTCATATGTCCCCTGCATGCCAGCTTCTTACAGGACTTTTCACCACTTTTTTAATGTTGAACTAAAAACAGAGCAGAATAAAACATTTTTTTTAATTGTTCTCTACTTATTTTCGCCTCTCCATTACATAGATATTGGCAATGAAATATTTGGCTCCTAATGAGTAAACTAAAATTAAGCTCAAGTGGGTTTTATTGGATACTTTTCACTGTGGGTGTGTACTTCAGCCTCCTGTATGATGCTGACCAATCATAAGCAAGCAACAACATAGAAGGGCAGAGGGATGAGTGATGTCATCGGTGTCACATATCCACAGTCGAAAGGTCCTGCTAGGCAGAGGTGGGCAGTCTAAATAATCCCTGACCATACATAACAATACACACTTCAGCAACTGCAGAACCTTATACACAACTCAGTAGCTGCAGAACCTCATAATTCACACCTCAGCTGCTGCAGAACCTTATAATACACACCTCAGCTGCTGCAGAACCTTATAATACACACCTCAGCAGCTTCAGAACCTTATAATACACACCTCAGCTGCTGCAGAACCTTATAATACACACCTCAGCAGCTTCAGAACCTTATCATACACACCTCGACTGCTGTAGAACCTTAGCATACACACCTCAGCAGCTACAGAACCTTATAATACACACCTCAGCTGCTGCAGAACCTCATACCAGTAATACACACTTCAGCTGCTGCAGAACCTCATAATACACATCTTATTTGATGCATACCTCACAACACATACTTCAATGGTTGCAGAAAGTCATAATGCACACGTCCACTGCTTCAAAGCCTCATAATAAATTTCAGCTGCTGCATATCACAGCACACATCTTCTCTGCTGCAGAACCTCCTAATATCCTGTAACCAATGGTGTACTACAAAATGATGTCACTAAATGAATGTTCAGTCATATACTCCTCATCCATCAGTGCATGATGTATTATTCCTTTTGTTTAATTTCTACCAACCACTTTTATGCAGAGCACTATATAGACTTTCATATCCACCAATATTAAGTTTGATCTTTTTATGTACAGCAAATGGCTCCACAATTCTGTGCTGTGCAATGCATGGTGAGGGCTAATTTAGACTGTACACTCAGGCTGGCAGAAGGACCTGTGAACTGTGGTCAGGTGGCCCTTATGACATCATCACAGGTCCTTCTGCACCTCTTTGTTGCTGCTGGCTTATGATTGGTTAGCATCATACAGGAGAAGTATACGCCTCCAGTAAAAGGTATCTAATTACACCTACTTGGACGTAACTAAACTGAACTCCATAGATGCCAAATATTTGATTACCATTATCTCCATAATAGAGGTGGAATTACAACAGCACAAAACTGTTTTATTCTGCTCTGCAGCCATCATTATATAGTGTGTCCAAATCAACATGGAAAATGTTTTGAAAATGTCAGCTTTTTGCCCCTTACTTTAGGATATGTGCACTCGTTAAAGTATATTTGGTGCAGAAATTTCTACATGTTTTGGCAGGAAAACGCCTTCTTCAAATAGGCTTGTTTTTTGGATGCGTTTTTTTTTTACATGTGTTTTTGGTGCAGATTTTTCTCATACATTACTAAGTGAAATCTGCAGCAAAAATGCTGAAAGAATTGACATGTTTCAGATTTAAGTCTGCAAGTCAAAAATCAGCAACGTGTGCATAGTTCTCATTCACGTTGCTGGCATCAGGAAGCCCTTCAGGTTTTGTGACAATTATTTCGAGAAATCTGCAATGTGTGCACAGGCCTTTACATTGTTTTCCAAGTTTTATAGCATACTCCATAGTTTGTCTCTTTCTTGCTGCCTTTTTAGTCCGGTTTCTCATTTTCCCATCTTATGTATATATGGCTGCGCCCCATAATAAACGTTTAAATAGCACCAACATATTCTGCAACGCTTTACCGTTCAGAGCAACATGTACAAACCATATCAGAGCAATACATGACATAACAAGTATGCAATAGTGGACTCTCATTGAGAAAATGGGGGAGATAGAAGCAAAGTACTTGCAACAGTCAAGCCATTTTTGGATAAATAGGTGAATGTACACTAATTAGGATGAGATACATTAAAGGGAAGCAAGCTTCACATACGAAATGTAATTTTATTTATTTTTGCAACTTTTTTTTCCATTTTTTTTTTTTCCCCATCTATATCACAAACTTTTAAAAAAAAATAAAAATCTTGTGATTTCTCACACTGGTTAGCAGAGCTTGTTTTTCTGGAAACATGTGGGCCTTAACCACAGTGAACAGACATTAAGGCTGGGGCCACACGGGGATTACTGCGATCCCCTTGCATGAGACTCGGCTCGTGCTGGCAGTACAGCAGAGCCGAGTCTCATGCTTGTGTCCTTGCAACTGAGGTCCGTTCGTGCGAGCAGACCTCAGCTGCGGGGGGCGGGCCGGCACTCAGGAGGGGAGGGAGGGATTTCTCTCCCTCTCGCCTGTGTAGCCGGCTATAGACATTCTCGCTCTGCACGCACGGTACATCGGTGTACCGCAAGTGCAGTGCGATTTTTCTCTCGCCCCATTCACTTGAATGGGTGCGAGAGAAAGAGTCTCGGATTACAATCGCAGCATGCTGCGATTGTTTTCTCGGTCCGATTAGGGCTGAGAAAACAATCGCTCATGTGTGCTGACATACAGGCTAGAATTGGTCCGAGGGGAATGCGATGTTTTATCGCACTCCACTCGCACCGATTTTCTCGCCGTGTGGCTTAGGCCTAACACTAACACTATTTTTTTTGTAGTAACACATTTTGTTCACTTTTTTTTGCCTTCCTTTTTGTTAAAAAAAAATAATAAGTGAAGATTTATATTCTTTTAAAAAAAATAATAAATTTATAAAGGATTATTCCCATCTTTAGGATCCTATTCCAATATGTAGTAGGTGTAATATTATTATTAATAATAATAATAATAATAATAATAATAATAATATAATATTATTATTATTAAATACCTCTAATGAGAAACGTATAGTTCTCTTGATTAGCAATATCATTTATCTCATCTACAGGGCATAGCAGCTTAGGTATCCATGGTTACGGTCATGCATAACACTCGCGAGCCACACATCAAGCGAGCGACAAGTGGCTCTCAGGCCCCAGGTTGGGGACCTCTGCCATACTCCAGGCACTATGTGGGGCTTTCATGCAGTAGTATAGCGACAAGTCTGGCTTGTATACTCCCATCTTGAATTCCTACTATCCATGCGCCTGTCCATGCTTCCCATCCTCGCACCTGACTCTTCTCGCATTGTCTTCCTACTAATATTCACTTTTTTTAGCTTTTCTCTTCAGATTCGCTATTGATTGCTTTCTGGTTTCCATTTTATCTTCTATACTAGCAGCTCATAAGATCAGTGCAGGTTTAACCCTTTTTTGCTTTGACATAACAGGCAGTAACCCATTTCTGAGCAGCAGTTGCTATTCTTAGTTGTGTTTATGGGGAGGTTTAACATGGTGGGGTGTAAATGTAAGGTAAGTGCCATATGAACCCCCACCAACCCTTCCCCTCATTCTTTTTGGCTGAATTAGCTCACTTGAATGCTGCTTAATGCTAGAGTAATGCTAAACTTGTGTGACAGATAATAATAGTATATGATGGTAAGATTGGCAGATGGCTATTATGATTGGTGCTCGTCTTTATCAATCAAAGTAGGTTTTGAATCGGTTATTGGCATGCAGGCGGTATCCTGGCTTCACCCTCCTTTCCTCCATTTCATCTGTCTTCTGCGCGTTTTGTCTAAATTGCCGAATCTTATCAGGAGGCTGCATCCTAACAGCTTGCTAAAAATGAGCTATAATATAAAGATATTACATGACAAAGGAAACGAAGATGTCCTCATACATACAGGTAGGATCAACCGAAGCCTCCTGATTTGTGAATTTTCACAACGGGATGCAACGCACTGCGAATGTGTAGCTAGAAGCCGTTAGGAAGGAGCCTTCTCGTACAAGTCATCATATTTTATACTATTTCTATATTTTGTAGTCGTCCTTGTAGATTTTTTTAGGCTGTGTCCCTTCATTTGTAATTAAATTAGTAAAAATAGTCAGATTATTCGGAATTTCACCTTCTAGAAATCCTAAGGCCTCAATGGTGAAGCCACCTATGAGTGTTGGTCCTCATAGTTTGTTCCTCCAGCCCCCATCCTCTTCAGCTCTGCTGTTCCTTGCCAGAGGGCTGCATGTATGTCTTTGGTGGAATATGTTCAGCCCTCCATGACTCCTCTGATGTATACCTCAGATTAAAATGTGGTGTAAATATTCCCTAAAAAGAAAAAGTTCACTGTTGGGTTTCACCGCGAACACCTGCAGTTGGCAATGTAATGTGATAATTAGAAGCGGTCTAAAATTTTTAATTAAATTCCACTGCAAAAATTTATTTTTACAAAAAAGTGTCCGTCTCCTTTAAGGAGTAAAGTGGGGATACAGCTCTAAAATGTCCAATTTCACTTCTAAATGGTGTCGTTTTCCATTGATGGCTTCAAGCTGTTGCTGTGCCACCTTTTCTCTTTCCATTGTTCCTTTATCTCTCCCTCCCCCCGAGCATTTAATATTAAGGTTTCCAGGCTCATTATCTCATCCAATTTTTCTATATCCATTTCATGCAGATCCATAATTTTTGTTTTGTTTTTTGTTTTTTTCCTTCTAATGCCAAGTACGGCAGTCATTTTATTCTTTATTGGTAGGCTTGGTATAGACAAGTGTGGATGAACATTCAAATGCATTATGCATACTTGTATATTTTAAGAATAGACCTATTGAATCTCCAATTTTAGGCCTGAAAGTTGTTTTTTTGTTTTTTTTTAAATTTTTTTCCATTTTTGCAACCATCTTGCATTTAGCGTGATGCTTACTTGCATGAGGCAGGGTATTGGTAGCTGAGGAATAGTTGTACCTTTTTATAGGGTATTGTCGATTTTAGTCTAGACAATTATATCCTGGATTCCTTAATTATTTTTTGCTTGTTTTTGTTACCTGTGCTCATTTTTGTCCTCCCCATTTTGTTTTCAGTGTATCGCCCCCCCCCACCCCGCTTCTCCCCCTCCTACCCCAGTTGTGCTCAATCTTCTATCTTTACTTTAGCCTGGATTTCTGATATGTGTCTCTTTTATGTGCCCCCCAATAGAGTACTTTCCGCATTGTTGTGGTGATGTGGTCGCTTTGTGAAGATAAATGCTTGTTTTGAGCCAATTGCTACTGCAAATAGGTTATACTGCATACAGGATTTAGGGGAACACTGGTCTCATTTATCGAAACTATCTAAGCTAATAATCTGCCCATGTTCCTTTTATAGGACCCAATCACTCCGCAACTTTTAATTTTTCTAGGACCCTTTCTGAAAGGGAAGATTAACCTCTGATTTGGGTTTCTGTAAGCAACAAGAGTAGATTTTCGGTTCAACAGTTTTAATAAATGAGGCCCAGTGTCTTTGATTGAAAGCTATACCCAAAATGTAAGCGGAGTGTAATCTTATTGTCATACACAGCCCTTTCACGAAATTAATTTCACAGACTTATCATGTAAGGAGCAGCTATAAAACAAAATAAGTGACTCAAAGAAGTCTGCAAAAAGATTCACAGTACCCTGGTCCAACGTCCATGTTGGTGCAGCTGGACCAGGGCAGAAGTTCCTTGGCTGACACAAGAATGCTGGCATTTTGGCCTCTTGTTATGGTTACTCGGACCCCGCATGTCATCACATTGTGGTGTGACTCTCATTATGATGTCACGTGGGGCCTAGCGATTAGACTTCACATTCATGTGAGAGCTTAGTAATCAGAAGCGGCATCCAGGATGCCGGTAATAGAGTAGTAGCCAAGGAACTTTGCATTGCCCTGGTCCGGCTGCTATGGACTATTGTCATTGAAGCCATGCTAAGGTCCTACATATCTTTTTGCCAAGCTGGAGTGGCTCCAGTTCAGGCACGTTGCAGAGTAGTCTGATAGCATTCACATGTATCGGGTCTAATGATATCAGGGTGGTCACAATGGCAGATATACACTGGTTTCCATAAAGAGAGCTAGGTGATAATATAACAAGTCGATTAGAACCTTTTAAAGAAGTTGTCTTGCTCTGCTTACTTTTGCATTGTGAGGTGAGTGGCGCGATGACTTGTCTCCACATACCACTTGTGCGGGATATTTTCTGCTTGTGTACATGTCCCAGCAGGTTGGTCTTTAACTAGCACCCACTGAATGTGCCCAATTTTACAATAAAGGTCTTGCAAGCAAAATGTCTCTTTACATGTAGCACTTACTGTATTTTTCGCTTTATAAGACGCACTTTTGTTCCCCCAAATTTTGGGGGAAAGTAGGGGGTGCGTCTTATAATCCGAATATATGGATTATATACTGCAGGGTCCAGGGGAGGTCCAGGGGAGGTGGGGGCCGCTCTGGAGCCGTGCTGGAGGCTGAGGGAGGCTGGTGAGATGGGGAAGGCTACAGCGGGAGATCTCCTGCTCCCGCTCATATAATATGCACAGCTGCTGTCCATTACCGTGGTGCTGAAACCGCACCGCGGTGACTGGCTGGGGCAGCGGCGCATATTATATCTGACTGTGCTCCCTTTGATCGCACATGCACCCCTGTGTTAGCTATTGTCCCCATGCTGCTGCCCATAGTAAAATAAAAAACTCTTTTTACTTGCCTCCTCCTGCGTGTCTCCCCGGTCTCCCTGCTGCCGCCACAGGGGGCCGTGTGCCAGCCACAGAGGACGTGTGGCATCACTGGGGGATGTGTGCCAGCACAAGGGGGCTATATTCAATATAAGGTGGCCATTTCCAGATTAAGCGGACTAATTTTAGTGTGCGGGGGCTATGAGGGACATATACCCTATATGGTTTGTTAGACGGACACTGGCATTATAAGACGTACCCCATTTATTAAAAAATTCTCTATTCCTTCACCAAATTTGGGGGTGCGTCTTATAAAGCGAATAATACGGTACTTTGTGACAGGGGTCACCTTACTCGCTCTGCAGACCTATCCTCATCCTCATACCTCATCCTCATACCGCCCTTGTTTCCTCCTGACTTCTAGGCCAGCTTTAGTCATAAGTCGAATAGTTCCAAGTGACTTGATCATGAATTATCACAATTACACAGGCAGATTTGTGGCCGTAACCAGCACCACTTTGTGCTCCATTTTAATCCCTTCCGCATAGGCTGATGCAAACTGTGTAGGGACGAGGGTTGCTCACGTGATTATTCGAGGCCACTACATTTTGAATATTGTCGGTAGTATATCACCCATCTGCAGATGAGATGTACTGCTGAAGACGATACAAGTGCATCTCAATAAATTAAAATATCATCAAAAAAATAATTTTATTTCTGTAATTCAATATAAAAAGTGAAATACATATATTATATAGTCATTACAAATAGTCTATTTCAAGTGTTTATTTCTGTTAATGTTGATAATTATGGCTTTCAGCCAACCCAAGAGTCATTATCTCAGAAAATTAAAATAATTACCACAAAACACAAAGCAAAGGCTTTCTAAGCGTTTAAAATGGTCCCTTAGTCTGGTTCAGTAGGCCACACAATCATGGGAAAGACGACTGCCTCTGGACATCTGTCAAGTCAGCAATTGACACACTCCCACAAGGAGGGTAAACCACAAAAGGTCATTGCTAAAGAAGCTGGCTGTTAACATAGTGCTGTATCCAAGCATATTAATGGAAAGTTAAGTGGAAGGAAAAAGTGTGGTAAAAAAAGGTGCACACATGCAACTGGATTAACCGCAGCCTTGAAAGGATTATTAAGAAAAGGCCATTCAAAAATTTGGGGGAGATTCATAGGGAGTGGACTGCTGCTGGAGTCAGTGTTTCAAGAGCCACCACACACAGATGTACCCAGGACATGGGCTACAACTGTCGCATTCCTTATGTTAAGCCACTCATGATGACCAATAGACAACTCCAGAAGTGTCTTACCTGGGGCAAGGAGAAAAAGAACTGGACTGTTACTCAGTGGTCCAAGGTGTTTTTAAATGAAAGTAAATGGTGCATTTAATTTGGAAATCAAGGTCCCAGAGTCTGGAGGAAGAGTGGAGAGGCCACAATCCAAGCTGCTTTAGGTCTAGTGTGAAGTTTCCATAATCCGTGATGGTTTGGGGAGCCATGTCATCTGCTGGTGTAGGTCCACTGTGTTTTATCAAGACCAAAGTCAGTGCAGTCGTCTACCAGGAAATTGTAGAGCCCTTTATGCTTCCCTCTGCTGATAAGCTTTTTGGAGATGGAAATTTGATTTTCCAGCAGGACTTGGCACCTGTCCTCACTGCCAAAAGTACCAATACCTGGTTTAACCCTAGAACGCGCAACCATAGAAATCTACAATAGAAAACAAGTAACCTAGCAGGCCTGCGAGGCCCCAGGTATGCGTTCTAGGGTTAATAACCGCAGTATCACTGTGCTTGATTGGCCAGTAAACTCGCCTGACCTAAACCCCATAGAGAATCTATGAGTTATTATCAAGCGGCAGTTGAGAGACCAGACCTAACAATGCAGGCAAGCTGAAGTTTGCTATTCGAGCAAGCTGGGCTTCCATAACGCCTCAGCAGTGCGACAGGCTGATCGCCTCCATGCCACGCCGCATTGATGCATTGATTCATGCAAAAGGAGCCTCGACCAAGTACAGAATGCATTTACTGTACAAACTTTTCAGTAGGCGCCAACATTTCTGAGTTTTTAAAATAATTTTTTTTCAGTTGGTCTTATATAATATTCTAATTTTCTGAGATAATGACTTTTGGGTTTTCATTGGCTGTAAGCCATAATCATCAAAATTAACAGAAATAAACATGTAAAATAGATCACTCAGTGTGTAATGACTATATAATAATTGTGTTTCCCTTTTTGTATTG